>NC_083724.1:85075805-85377035 GCF_028564815.1 Eubalaena glacialis | reverse complement strand
ACCTGGCAACCACTGATCTATTTACTGTCTCTGTAGTTTTGTCTTTTCCAGAATGTCCTAGAAATGGAATCATATAATATATAGCCTTTTCAGGCTATTTCCTTTCACTTAGCAATAAGCATTTAAGATTCATCTATGCCTTTGCATAGCTCGATAACTTATTCTTTTTTATTGCTAAATAGTAGTCCGTTACACGGATGTACTAGCTTGCTTATCCATTCCCTATTGAAGGACATCTTGGTTGTTTCCAATTTTTGTAAAGTATGAATAACACTGCTACAAACATTCACATGCTGGTTTTTGTGTGGCTATAAATTTTCAAATCAATTAGGTAAATAACTAGGAGTGTGATTGCTGGAATTCATGGTTAGATTATGTTTATCTTTGAAAAAAACTGCCAAGCTGTTTTCCAAAGTAGCTATTTTGAATTCTTACCAGCAATGAATGTGAGCTCCTGTTGCTCTACATCCTTACCAGCAATTAATGTTTTTTTTTTTTGATTTTAGTTTTTTTAATAGATGTGTAGTTGTATCTCATTGTTGTTTTAAGTTGCAATTCCTAATTACAAATGATGTTGAACTGTTTTTCACATACTTTATTTACCAGCCGTATATCTTCTTTGGTGAGGTTTCTGTTCAGATCTTTTGCCCTTTTTTAATTGTATTGTTTGTTCTCTTATTGTTGAGATTTAGGAGTTCTTTAATTATTTTGAATATGAGTTCTTATCAAATATGTGTTTGCAAATATTTGTCACAATATTTTTTCAAAGTTTTGTCCTTTCATTATCTAAATAGTGTCTTTCTTGGAGTGACAGTTTTGAATTTTAATAAAATTTACTTACCACTTTTTTTCTTTCATGGATTGTGCTTTTGATGTTGTATATAAAAATAAGGTCACATACATTTTTCCATCTTCTAGAAGTTTTATAGCTTTGCATTTTAAAGTTAGATCTATGATCTAAGTTGAGTAATTCTATTTTGTGGAACATGTGAAGTCTGTCTAATTTTACAGTTTTTACATATGGACATCTAATTTTTGTAGCACCATTTGTTGAGAAGATTATCTGTTCTCCAAACAATTGCCTTTGCTCATTTGTCAAAGATCACCTGACTATATTTATGGCAGCCTGGTTCTAGGCTCTCTATTCTGTTGTATTGATCTATGTGTCTATTATTTTGAGAATAGAATGCTATCTTGATTGCTGTCTCTTATAATAAGACTTGATATCAGGTAGTGTCAGTCCTCCAGTTTTATTTTTCTTTTTCAATATTATGTTGGTTATTCTAGGTCTTTCGCCTTTCCATACAAACTTTAGAACCAGTTTGTCAGTATCTACAAAATAATTTACAGAGATTTGGTTGGGATTATGTTGAATTATAGTTAATTTGGTAAGAATTGAATTTTAACAATATTATGCCTTCCAATCCATGAACGTAGGATATATTTCCATTTATTTATATCTTCTTTGATTTCTTTCATCAATGCTCTATAATTATCTGTACATAGAATCTTATAATATTTTGTTAGATTCATGTCTATTTCATTTCTTTGTCCTAGTATAAACGGTATTCTGTTTTTAATTTCAAATTTCTTATTTAATTTTAGTAAATTGTGTCTTTCAAGGAATTTGTTCATTTAACTAATTTGTCAAATTTATTGGCATGCAGTTGTTCACAATTGTTTTTACTATTTTTTAAAATGTCTGTGGAATCTGGAATGATGTACTCTCTTTCATGAGTGAAATTTGTAATTTGTATTTTCTCTCTTTTTTATTGATAAATCTAGATAGAGGCTTGTATTTTATTAATCCTATCAAGAGACCTATTCTCAGTTTTGTTGATTTTCTATCATTTGTCTATTTTTTCTTTCACTGATTTCTACTTTGCTTCTATTTTATTGTTTTGTTCCTTTTGCTTTAATTTTCTCTTCTTTTACTAGCTTCTTAAGATGAAAGTTTAGATCAGTGCTTTTAAATCTTTCTTTTGTCTTTTCTAGGTATTTCCCTTTAAGCATTGCTTTAGCTGCATTCCACAAAATTTTGATGTATTTTGCTTCCATTATCATTCAGTTCAAAATATTTTCTAATTTCCTTTGGAATTTCTTTTTTGATCCATGAGCTATTTAGAACTTTGTTGGTTAGCTTCCAAATGTTTAGGGATTTTCCTGACATCTTTTTGTTATTGACTTGTTGTGTGAAAGATCATATTTTTATTTGTTTTATTATTTTTAGAGAATATGCTTTGTATGAATTCAGTTCTTTAAAATGGATTGAGACCTTTCATGGCTCAGCAGCTGATCTATCTCATGTATATTCCACATACACTTGGAAAATATGTGAATTCCACAGTTGTTATGTGTAGTGTTCTATAAATGTCAATAAGGTTAAAATTGGCTAATAGTGTTGTTCAAGTTTTCTATATATTTATTAATTTTTAACTTTTTGTGGTTCTATAACTTTATTTGACAATCAACAGTTAGTTTTCATCCACATTAAGTGTCTGTAGATTTTTGAAAGTGGTGACAGGTATATAGGTGACCAAGGTATAGAGCTCGTTTGGTGAATCTTCATGTTCATTACGATTTTTGCACATGGGCATGAGATGGGACATTCCTTATTCCTTTGGCCCAGACAGCTTTGCTAAGCTTGGTGTCAGTGCGTACATCTGGAGTTCTCATCTCCTTCATGGCAAATTTCAGGATTTCTTTGAGTGCCTGAGGGACACGTTTCTTGAAACCCACTCCATGGATGCTCTTGTAAATGTTGATAGTGTATTCTCTGGTCACCACCTCATTGATGGCGGACTGGCCCTTCTTCTTCTCTCCACCCTTCTTTGTGGGAGTCATTCTGCCGGGCTCTGGTTGGAAAACAATCTTTAATATATATGTTTTAATCAATTACTGGAAAAGAAATATTAAAATCTCCAATTTTAATTGGAATTTGTCTTTTTCTCCCTTAGCTCTGTGAGTTTTTGCATTATTTTGAAGCTTTGTATTAGATGCATGCACATTTAGGATTGTTATGTTTTCTTAATAAATTGTTTATTGCATCATTATGAAATGTCTACCATTATCTCTGGGAATACTCCTTATCATGAATTCTACTTCTTGTGATATTAATGTAGCCCCTACAATTTTCTTCTGATTAGCTGTTTGCATGGTATAATTTTCCCAATCTCTTATTTTTTAAGCTGTGTCTATACTTGAAGGCCATTTCTTGAAAGCAACATATAATGTGTGTTTCCTACTTGTCTAGTTTGACAATCTTTACCTTTTAATTGTAGTTTTAGTCCACTCACAGTTGAAGTAATTATTGATATGTTTGAATTTAAGACCACCACTGCCTTGTCTGTTCTTTGTTCCTCTTTTCATCATTTCCTTCTTTTTAAATTAACCAAGTATTTGAAAAAGTTATTCCATCTTAACTCATCCATTGGTTTTTAGCTATTTTAGTGATTGCCATAGGGATTACAATATGTGTGCTTATATTACCATAGTCTTCCTTGAATTATTATTATACTTCTTTAAGTATAATATAAAAAACTTATTATAGCATATTTTAAATGATCTCTCCCATTCTTAGTGCTATTATTGTCTTTCATTTTACCTCTGCATTTTTATAAACTCCACAGTACATTTTTATGTACTTTGAATAGTAAATTGTATTTTTAAAAAAGAAATGAAGACTTCCCTGGTGGCACAGTGGTTAAGAATCCGCCTGCCAATGCAGGGGACACAGATTCAAGCCCTCGTCCGGGAAGACCCCACATGTCGCTGAGCAACTAAACCTGTGTGCCACAACTACTGAGCCTGTGCTCTAGAGCTCATGAGCCACAACTGCTGAGCCCACGTGCCACACTACTGAAGCCACGTGCCTACAGCCCATGCTCTGCAAAAGGAGAAGCCACTGCAATGAAGAGCAGCCCCCGGTCGCCACAACTAGAAGAAAGCCCATGCGCAGCAATGAAGACCCAATGCAGCCAAAAATAAATAAATAAAAATTAAAATTAAAAAAGAAATGAGAAAAATACTTTCTATTTACCTGCATATACATACTTCCTGACATGCTTCATTTCTTTATTTAGGTTACTGTTTCTATCTGATATCATTTCCCTTCGGCACAAAGAGTTTTCTCTTATATTTCTTTCTGCTGGGGAAAATTCTCTTGGCAATTGTTTTTGTCATTTCCCCCCATTATTTTTAGAGACTATTTTCACTTGATATAGAATTCTAGGTCAACAGACTCTCTTTTTCCCTTTAGCACTTTAAAGATGTCTTGTCATTTTCTTCTGGCTTGTACTGCTACGGATGAGCTGTCTGCTCTCATTCTTCTCATTGCTCCTCTTTAGAGAACATGTCTTTATTTTCTGGTTGCTTTTAATATTTTTCTCTCTGTCTTTGGTTTTCAACAAGTTGAATATGATTTGCTTAGGATTTGTTAAGCTTCTTGGGTCTGTCCGCTGGTATTTTTCATCAAATTTGGAAAAAAAATTAGTCATTATTTCTCCAAAATTATTTTTACTCCCATGTTTCCTCTCATTTTGGATCACCTGTCTTACATATGTTAGACCACTTGATATAGTTTTACCATCACTGGTACTTCTACTTTTTTCTTTTTCTCACCCAATCACTGAGGCTTGGAATACTCTGCACTGGCAGCAAAAGCTTGCACAGTTAGAGTCAGGACCTAAAACACTGGAAAAGCTAACACATAGATTTGGAGTCTCATCAAGGTATAAGTAACCCCAGATGTTTTTATGAGGGTAAGCTATTGTGGAGAAGGATGAAGATGAGCTGAAACTATTTTAGAGAGGAGGTAGAAAGAGAAAAGGCAGGGAGTAAAGGAAAAGACCCTATGATTAGCAAAGATAAGCTTTGAGGATGTCACAAATTGGCTTCCTAGTGTTTATTTTCTGAGTGGTAAAGGAAGGAGTAGAAATATTTGACAAACAATCTTTTATATTGCCCACCCATTTCTGGTGAATAAACTCAAAGAGGCAACTGAGCAAAGTTTGAGAGAGAAAGTGTATTTTCCACCTCCAATGCTCTCGTTTGGCTAACATAGGTTAGAAAAAGAGTTACCAGAGGAACTGATACCCTGACTTATTGTATCAGATGGGGACTTCTCTGGGTCTCCCAAGATTCACCCCTCTGTCAAGTCTCCTGCCTGGAGTCTCTTCAAAGATCTGTGAAAGACCTCCAGCAAGTCAGGTAGCAATGACTTTTAAAGTTAAACAACATGTAGTCTATTTACGTTCTCTCATCAGGGGTAAATCAGAGCAATTAATGAAATCAATTGATTATTTTTTTTAACATCTTTATTGGAGTATAATTGCTTTACAATGGTGTGTTAGTTTCTGCTTTCTAACAAAGTGACTCAGCTATACATATACATATACATATATCCCCATATCTCCTCCCTCTTGCGTCTGATTATTAACTAAATTAAGTAGCTTAAGTTAATTAATTAAAATTAAATTGGAATGTAATTAAAATTTTCTCCTTGGAGGGAAATTAAAAAAAGAAAACACAAAAACGTTGAGAAACTTTGCCTTGAGCCTCCTCAGATTACCCATAAGAAGGCTTGTTCGATGATGCTCCACAATTAATTTTAAAGAACTCCCAACCATGTTTTTTCTTATTTTAAAGTAGTACATACTTTTTCTTAAACTAAGAGAGCCATAGAGTAGAAATGGCTGTCCAGCACATCTATATAGAGAGGGCCAGAGGCATCTAGCTTCAGACTCCCTGGAAAGGGTGGGAGCAGAAACATATCTTCTGCAGAATTCAAAGAGCCCAGTATTCAGCTGAGGGGTAGTCAGACCTGAGGTAGACCAGAAGCTGGAAGTGAGAGATGCAGTGACAGCAACCATACTCAGCCTAATGTATGCCAGAGCAGATAGACCACGTCCAGTCCAGCCATGTAGAGCGTCCCAGCATTCTCACATCCTTTTGGACTGTACCTGCACCTGTAGTGGTAGGGTCAGAACTGGCTGTGAATTGAATTCGATTACATTTCCAGCAGACGGCCCAGTGGGAACTCAAAATGGAAATAAAGTTCAGGTACAGAAGAATATAGCACATCACATTTCTTATATCCCTGCATTTTTGGCCTGAGATTTGTCTACTATGTGAACTTATGAAGAAACGCACATCCGATAATGTGATGCAGGCAGAATGCTGGATCCCCTATATTTCTTGAGAACCTGAAACAGCTGATGAACAGAGCCGCAGAAGAACGTACACTGGGTATAGGTGGAAATTCTTACACGTGATATGGGTGCATAGGGATTGTTAACTTCTTCAAGCAAAAGCTAAAAATTCTAGTGTTGAATTGGTAAAGATGGTGGTCTTCCTCCAGAAATTTCTGCTGGCTGCCTCTTCTCTTTTCCCCACTTGTCATCTTTCCAGGTGGTAAAATCCTGTCTGAATTTTAGTGTTTAGCATTTTCCTTCGTGAGCTGCTTGAATCCCAGAAAAAAAGTCCTGAGCACTGTAAAGTGAGCTCCCATGAATAATCCTGCAAAATTTTACTGCCAAATAAGATAGTTCTGTGGGCTGAGTTAACCAGCTCTGCATAGATGACAATGATGGCCCAGGGCCTGTGTCAGCCCCTGCTGCCCTCAGTTTCTTACCCCCAGGAAGTTCCACTGGAGTCTTTGTAGTGTCAAAGTGTAATTTTTGAAAAGTTGAAAACCGAACTCTCATAGAAATATAGAGGAAGCTTGTATCAAAGATTTACTCAACTCATTAGTGAGGAAGCCAGTAAGAAAGAAGCTGGTTCAAGGAGAATTTGAGGAACTGAGTATTTACACACATTTTAAAAATGTTAGAATGAATTGCCAGGTTAGATACAAGACTTGCTGATACCCTACAGGACAAATAAAGCCAAATCTTTGGGGTTATTTTATATCACAAACAGAAATCATTAATAGTTTTCTTGGACAGAAATCTATAAGTTATGAAACTTCACAGGACATAATTACTAGACAACAAAATCAAACACAGGTATGTTCTCCTGGATAACTGAATAATCTTTTGGTCAGCTTATTAAGCCATGTCCCAGTATGACATTGAAAGGACATGATTCCTCCCCCTTTGCCTTATTTCCATGTTTTAGATAGTATATCTTAACAGCAGCTCTTTGAAATGCTGGTGACAGTGTCTAGAACTTATCTCTGAGCTATGGGCCCTGCTTAATCAGCATTTTGGGACATGAATATATATACATCAGAATTGAAGAAAACAAGCACATTGCAGGAGGGTTCTGGCTTGGAGAGGAGAAGGGGACCAAATGGGTGGTGTGGGGAATTAATTTTTTTAAAAAAATTTCTGTTGTTAAAAATTTTTTTAGTCACTGAGCTTCATGTGATTAGTACTTTGGATTCAAAAAAGATTTTGGCTCTGTTCGGGTTAGGGTGTGGAGAAAAGGGAATCCTCTTGCACCGTTGGTAGGAATGTAAATAGACACAGCCACTATGGAGAACAGTATGAAGGTTCCTTAAAAAACTAAAAATAAGATTACCATATGACCCAGCAATCTCACTACTGGGCATATACTCAGAGAAAACCATAATTCAAAAAGACACATGCACCACAGTGTTCATTGCAGCACTATTTACAATAGCCTGGTCATGGAAATAACCTAAATGCCCATCAACAGATAAATGGATAAAGAAGATGTGGTACATGTATACAATGGAATATTACTCAGCCTAAAAAGGAATGAAATTGGGTCATTTGTAGAGCATGCATGGACTTAGAGACTGTCACGCAGAGTGAAGTAAGTCAGAAAGAGAAAAACAAATATCGTATATTAATGCATATATGTGGAATCTAGAAAAATGGTACAGATGAACCTGTTTGCAAGACAGAAATAGAGACACAGATGTAGAGAACAAACATATGGACACCAAGGGGGGAAGAAGGGGTGGGATGAATCGGGAGATTGGGACTGACGTATATAAATTAATATGTATAAAATAGATAACTAATGAGAACATGCTGTATAGCACAGGGAACTCTACTTCATTTTGCTGTACAGTAGAAACTAACACAACATTGTAAAACAACAATACCCCAATTAAAAAAAGAATAAAAAGGGAAAAGAGAGTGAAGAAAACAGGTTGCTTGAATTCTGGTTCAGCCACTGACTAAATGCATGACTTGGTCAAGTCACCTAAGATTGCTGTAGGTGACAGCTGGTCTCCAACGATGGCCCCCAGTGAACTCTGCCTCCACTTTAATACCCTCGTGCAATCCCCTTCCAGGGTGGCTTGGACTGGCCCTGTGCCTCCTTTTTAAGCAATAGAACATGGGCTAAGTGACACGGCCTAAGCCTTGGGAAGTCCTGACAGCCTCTGCTTTTGTGGTCTTTTAGAAGTCAGTCTGTACATAAGAAGTCTGACGGTCCCACAGGAACGAGAGGCCATGCGAAGGGGCCCTGGAGGATGAGGGGCACGTGGGGAGGGAGATCTCAGCGGGAAGCTCTCTGGTTCTGGACATGTGAGTGATGACAGCATCCTGGACACTCCAGCCTACATGATGTTGAAAGCACTGGAGTTAAATGCCTTAAAAACAAGTAAACGAAAAACCATTTAAAACAAAGCTAAAGATGACATTGCCAAGCAAAGGTAGAGGTAGACTGTGTGCGGGGCTTCCTGGTGGGAGGTGAACCTAATGAGAAAGGAGGGGTTTAGGGAGGAAATTAAGCTTAATTGCAATGTTCAAAAGTTGTGGCATATTCTTTTAAAAGAAGCCAAAGATGCGCCATTTTTGAGTTATTGCAAAGTTGTACAAATCACTGAAGAAGATGTCTTAGGGAAGAATCCTGTGTGATAAGTAGGGAGAGAAAGGGAGACCCCAGATAACCAAATAGGTCTTTTCCATCCGATGTGAATGGTTTTATAGCTGCATAGCTGGGAGCTTGGAGTAAACCTCAAAATGAAAGAATTACTTAAGAATGAGATTTACTATAGCAACAGAATATTTGTCATCTAAGGAGACCTAGTTGAAAACAAGGTTTACAAGACTTTAAACAGAAACATACTTTATTTTCAATAGTTTCATGATTGTTTTAAAACATTTGAGCCTACCCTAAGATAAACCATACCCTCCATAAGTCTTGTCTTCAGAGTAATTTTTGAATTCAGAAGAGCTAACCTTTGAAAATGTGTAATTCAATGTAAAGGAAAACTTAGCTTTCTTCACCTTGAATTCTTTAGAATAGTGAATTTTAGTATTTACTGACTTTGTAAATACTGAGGGTTTTCAAGTTCTCCAATATGATGTCAATAAAGAACATAAGTATCAAATGCAGCCTTAGATGTGGTTCTTAGTTTTTCCCCCCAAACTTGAAAACGTCCAACCTCAAGTGGCTTCTTTATGTACACTACTTGTTTCTGTGTTAGGGACTCTGTTTATGTCCTATGAGCATCTGCAGATCCCATAGGGTGCATGTTGTATCTCTCTTTTCTTGAGATCCAGGAGCAAGGCAGGAAAAGATTTCAACAAGTCTTGAAATAGGGACTGTTTTATATTACAGGGATATAGAAAATGAGAACAGAAGGTCATGGAACTGCATACAAGAAGAACAGCTGTTGCAAAAGAGATGCAAACACAAACTCTATTCTGAGCTGACTCTTCTTCTCAGCTCTCAGCACTTTTAATCTGGAAAGCTCTTCAGAAATCATTAAATCTCCATTCTGATAGCCAAAGACAAAGATGGAAATAATATCCGATGTTGGAAGGAATCTTTTAAAACTGTCTAACATTATAGGTAAGGACTCTAAGGCTCATAGAAGTGAAGCAACTGGTCTAATGACCCATGATGGATTAATGGTAGAATTTGGAAAAGGGTGTGAATAATGTTCGGGTAACACTTAAGAAAATATTTTTTGGGCAGGGAAATCATGGACAATGTTTACGTCATGGCATTATTTGTTTCTGTGTATTTGCCTAACTGCAAAATGTTTTGTACAAAAAAGCATTCAGGGGCTTTCAAACTATTAGGATTTTTTGACTCTGAGTTGAGAAAATAGACATAAAGGAACTTCTGTACATATGAAAACTAGTACATGGGTGTCTCTTTTATAGCTAATTTTATTATATGATAGATTTATACACATAGTTCATAACAGTAAAAAATTATTCTCTGTCTTACTTGATTATCACCATGTCATTTTTTTCCCTAAAGTAACCACTTTGCTTCTATTTCTTCCACAATTTACACCAATGTTTCCATATAATATGCTATTTTATATCAATAGAAACAGCACTATAAGCTAACTCTCATTAATTTTAGACATTATTTATTAACTTTCTATTGTGGCATTAGAGGATTTAGTTTACTCCAAATGTTACTTATAACAGAACCTAGATTGAATTTTTCAACCCCTGGTGAGTAGGGACCTGGGATCAGATTTATTAGTTTTGAAAAATCAATGACGTTTCTTTCAACCATGACATTTCTTGCAACTAAGTGTTGTGAGGAAGGCTCATGTCTGTCCCACTATTATGTGCACAGGTTGGAGTTCTTTACAGATGCAAAGTCACTTATGACCCACATCTTTTGAGATATGTATTATTCTTGTTTTCCAACATTCTATAATGAGCCTAATCCAAGGTTATATCCCGTGTAATTAGAAAAGCCAGGATTTAAACTCAAATCTCTTCGATTTCAAAGACCAATCTTTTCCTAATGTTTCATACTCTCCCTAAAAGAAAGTTTCCTTCCAACAGAACTTTCTCTGTACCTTTAGGTGCTGTGACTGCTGCTACCTTCTTCTTGTACAGGAAACCTTCGAAAAAAGAGTTCTGTGGGTCTTGAGGAGAAATATAGTGTAATGAAGAGGTATGAGTGGAATAGAAGGAGGCACCTAGCATCTGGTGATGGGAGGAAAGGATCAGGCTCCCAAGTTGATTTTGTGAGAGACGAGGACAAAGCTGAGTCCAGTAGGCAGCAGATCTCAAGCATTTTGCTCCTGGTGCAGGTTGATTTTCTCCCCAAAATCCTTTGAATCCAGCTGATTGGGGAGAACTCCAGCTATAAGAGAGGTTTCTCCAATAAAGGAGAGAAAAATTCTTTTCGTGTTGTCCTGTGTTTTCAGTAGCAAGGATGAGGAAATGCTATGATGGGCATTTGTTAGTGTTAGTGTAACTGGAAGAATGAAAGTCACTTCTACTCTTCCCTTCTTCCCCAGACTGGAGAGGAAGATGGCCCTTGACTAAGAACATGATTGCATTCCTTAAAAGAGCTATTTCAAAGTTTTGGCAGCATCTTTGGTCAGCTAAGGGAAGGACGATTGTGAAGTGTCTCTCTCAGTGACAGGCTGTTTTCAGCACCAGCAGGTCTGAGTGTGTGTGTGTGTGTGTGTGTGTGTTTTGGTCTGTTTGATTGACTTAACAGTTACTTCTTGGGCAATCAGAAGAACACAGAAGCAAACCTGCAGCTCATATGGTGGAAAGACTTGGAAGAGCATGGTGCTTTGGGCACTTCTACCCACCAAACACTGAATATACGTGTGTTCTCTGTTCTGCTGGAAACCTCATAGTTTATGCTAACATAAATATTTGAGCATTGAGGAAATGTAGCTCTGTGAGGCCACTGGAAAAATTGATTGCTTTGGGTAGGGGGGGAGGTTTTCTATAATGTTAGTGGAAATTCACATGAGAATTAGAAGAAGTTACTTTTGTAAAAAGGTACAAAATAACAAAGGAACCAGAAGTATCCATGGAAGCTCTTTGTGAAGTTTTGACTTCTTGGGTGCTGTTTTCTTTTGACCAACAGAAAAGCCTTAATTAGGGTACTGTTCTGTAATTCCCTTGTTAGTTCAATTCTTCAGCCCTGTGTGTGATGTTGGTGGAGAAAAGAGGGTCAGAACAGTGAAGGTGGATGTGTTGTCCCCTCATTCAGCCCTTTTGTGGAGTCCTGCTGAGGAAGGAGGCATTCTGGGAACTGACAGGCCACGGGGTTGGAGGTAGCAGGGTGAAGGACAGAAAGGACTGATTGCCAAGTGAGCAACTCAGAAGAGAGCCACATAAATCTCCTTCCTTTCCTTTCTTACACTGTGTTAAAGGAAGGTGAAGGGAAGAGAAAAGAGAAAAAAGAAGAGGACAGGAAAGAAAGAAGGGAGAAGAGAGGAGAAGACAAAAAAAGAGAGTTAATAATGAACTGTGGCTTTCCCCTGAAGAGCCAGAGTTAGGCAAGCACCCTACTGTGGGTTTGTTAATGTCAATATCTACAAATCAATCATTGTGATACACCACATTAACCAACTGAAGAATAAAAACCATACGATCATCTCAATAGATGCAGAAAAAGCTTCTGATAAAATTCAACATCCATTTATGACAAAAATTCTCCATAAAGTGGGCATAGAGGGAACATACCTCAACATAATAAAGGCCATATATGACAAACCCATAGCTAACATTATTCTCAATGGTGAAAAGCTGAAAGCATTTCCTCTAAGATCAGGAAAAAAACAAAGATGCCCAGTTTTGCTACTTTTATTCAGCATAGTATTGGAAATCCTAGCCAGAGCAATCAGACAAGAAAAAGAAATAAAAGAAATCCAAATTGGAAAGGAAGAAGTAAAACTGTCACTGTTTGCATATGACATAATACTATACATAGAAAATCCTAAAGATGCCACCAGAAAACTACTAGAGCTCCTCAATGAATCTGGTAAAGTTGCAGGATACAAAATTAATATACAGAAATCCATTGCATTTCTATAAACTAACAATGGAGTATCAGAAGGAGTAATTAAGGAAACCATCCCATTTACCATTGCATCAAAAAGAATAAACCTACCTAAGGAGGTAAAAGACCTGTACTCAGAAAATTATGAGACACTGATGAAATAAATGAAGACAACACAAATAGATGGAAAGATATACTGTGTTCTTGGACTGGAAGAATTAATATTGTTAAAATGACCGTACTACCAAAGGCAATCTACAGATTCAATACATTTCCTATCAAATACCAATGGCATTTTCCACTGAACTAGAACAAATAATTTTAAAATTTGTGCAGAAACACAAAAGGCCCTGAATGGCCAAAACAATCTTGAGGAAGAAGAACAGAGCTGGAGGTATCATGCTCCCTGACTTCACATTATACTACAACTCTACAGTAATTGAAACAGCAGTACTGGCACAAAAATAGACACATAGATCAATGGAACAGAATAGAGAGCCCAGAAATAAACCCATGCACTTATGCTCAATTAATCTACAACAAAGGAGGCAAGAATATACAATGGAGAAAAGACAGTCTTTTTTTTTCTTTTTTCTTTTATTTTTTGGCCACACAGTGCAGCATGTGGGATCTTAGTTCCCTGAACAGGGATCGAACGCATGCCCCCTGCATTGGAAGCACGGAGTCTTAACCACTGGACCACCAGGGAAGTCCTGAGGCAGTATTTTCAATAAGTGGTGCTGGGAAAACTGGACAGCTACATGTAAAAGAATAGAATTAGAACATTCTCTAATGCTATACAAAAATAAACTCAAAATGGATTAAAGACCTAAATGTAAGGTCAGAAACCATAAAACTCCTAGAGGAAAACACAGGCAGAACACTCTTGACGTAAATCACAGCAATACTTTTTTGGATCCCTCTCCTAAAGCAAAGGCAATAAAAACAAAAATAAACAAATAGGACCTAATTAAACTTAAAAGCTTTTGTACAACAAAGGAAACCACTGACAACTTGAAAAGACAACCTACTGAATGGGAGAAAATATTTGAAATTGAGATAACAGATAAGGGCTTAATATCCAAAATATATAAACAGCTCATACAACTCAACATCAAAAACCAAAACCAAAACCAAAACAAACAACCCAATTAAAAAAAGGGCAGAAAACCTAAATAGGCATTTTTTCCAAAGAGGAAATGCAGATGGCCAACAGGCACATGAAAACATGCCCACCATCCCTAATCATCAGGGAAATGCACAACAAAAACACAATGAGATATCACTTCACACCAATCAGAATGGCTATCATCAAAAGGAACACAAATAACAAATGTTGGTGAGGATGTGGAGAAAAGTGAGCCCTACCACACTGTTGGTGGGAATGTAAATTGGTTCAGACACTGTGGGAAACAGTATGGAGGTTTCTCAAAAAACTAAAACTAGAACTACCACATGACCCAACAGTTCCACTCCTGGGTATATATCTGAAAAAAACAAAACCACTAATTTGTAAAGATACATGCACCCCAATGTTCATAGAAAAGTTATTTACATTTGCCAAGATATGGAAGTAATGTAAGTATCTATTAACAGATGAATAGATAAAGAAGATATGATATATATATGTAACATTTTACATATATATAAAATGAAATACTCCTCAGCCATGAAAAAGAATGAAATTTTGCCATTTGCAGCAACATGGATGTCTTGGAGGACATTATGCTAAATGAAATAAGTCAGACAGAGAAAGACAAATACTGTATGATATCACTTATATGTGGAATCTGAAAAATACAACAAATTAGTGAATATGACAAAAAAGCAGACACAGATATAAAGAACAAACAGGTGGTTACCAGTGGGGAGAGGGAAGGGGGGAGGGGCAGTATAGGGGTGGGGGAGTAAGAGGTACATACTATTATGTATAGAATAAGCTACAAGGACAAAACAGAGAATATAACCAATATTTTATAACTATAAATGGAGTATAACCTTTAAAAGTTGTGAATCACTATATTGTACACTTGTAACATATAATATTGTACATCAACTATAACTCAAAAATAAATAAATAAAATGCATTGCTCCATTAAAAAAAATGTGTGTTGCCTCTTGGTCTCAGGTCAGTCTTTAGATTGCTTCCTTATAGTGCTGACTTGGTGAGATAGCAAATCTTCTCTTCATGTCACCATGACCCCATGATCTATATTCTGGTAGTTGTTCTCATAAGACAAGAGAGGGACCTGGGCAGGGTTTCTTAAGGCTGAGACAGTCTTCATTTCCATGTGGACCCCCAGTGGGGACAGATTGGTGGCCTTGCATGCACAGCTATGAGAGGGTCAATTCAGGGCTGAATGTGCTTCTGCTTGGCTCCCTACTACACTCAAGAAGATTATTTCCCTTAAGAATTCAAGTTCCTCCATTTCTATCTTCCCTGTTATTGATGTCCTGACCACTCCTCTTGTCTCCTTTAAAATCTTTGATGTTTTTGTCGTTTCTGTGAGTAAAAAACTAATTCTGGACTCTTCCTGTCTCATGTTATTCCTGACCATTGTTTGTGTTTTCTCAGTGGATGACTCACATCTGTTCAGTTACAGGGAGGAAATAATTCCTCAGGATATAATTGAAAGAACTTGGTGGGTACAGAATGGGATTGAAACACAGATTAATATTTAGAAAGATTACCCCACTGCCCTGACATTATACAGACAGGGTCTTTGCTCCATCACTTCTTTACAAGTGGGAGCCATTTACAATTCTCGATAAGAGAAGGTGATAGCATCACCTTGATAAACTGAAGATGGATCTAGAAAAACAAAGGAAGCCAAAAACTATGTAACAAGAAGGTACATCTGGGAAAATTCCCCATATATGTGCAATACCTTTGCTAAGTGTGCACAAGAGATCCAAATTTGTGATGTTGGCAGAACCCACATCTTGACCTCTGAGGCTAACATGTTTGGATTACTAGAGTTTGCAAATCTAAGTTGCTCTAAGTTGGTACACTCTGGCTGCTGGCCAACCTAAGGTCTCAAGTCCAGACCTCCCAGTGACTGAGTACAGAAAACTTTTAATGCTTTGGAAGTGTTTCAAATCTTTCAGGCCATTAGGGGACTATTTGGTATTCTAAGAAGGATAATTTACTAAAACAAATTGTGATAGTATGAAATAGCTAATGCAGCTCTCCCAGGCAGTTTTTAATTTCTTATTCCCTAGCAGGCTAAGGGCACCCCGGGTGGCATTCATCTCTTCCCACCAACTCTCACATTGTCCTTTGAGTGTTACTGTATTGTCACACTTGGACCAATCTGCCTTGTGTTAAAGTTGTTTGGTACTGAAGGAAAATAAGACTGTGTCATAAGGGTATCATATGAAGAAGGCTGAGCTGGAGGAGGAGGTGGGCCCAAGGAGACAGCGAGACAGAAATGGGCTCCCTGGTTGAGGCAGGAAGAACAATTGAGGGAAGGGAAGTTAGATGGTACCTGCTACCTAAAGTATTTCAGCTCCTCTCTTTTTTCATAATACCCAGCAGAGTTTGGCCTCATGTGTACACTAGGTAGCAAATAGCTTAGACAAGCAACAGCTAACACCTGACATTGGGATTTCAGGAAGGAGGGCAATGAGGAAACTGGTGTCATAACAAATAGGGAAGGGACAGAGAGGAGAGATGATGGTGTGGCAGGGGTTGAATTAAGAAATACTTTTTAAAAAATTTCAAGAGTCATGACACACTGTTGAGCCAAGAAGCCTGGGAATCTAACTAAGAGCACGTCTCAGGGTCTCCCATGTCCCTTCTAGAAAACTCTGAAGAGACTTGTCTAGCATACACATTTACCCCAACACTTTGGAGAAGTCTCTAAATCTGGATTGATTTCTGGCAGTTTCCCAACCTTGTTGCTGTTTACATTTTGGGTCAAAAATTTCTTTGTTGTTGGCTGAAGGATGTTTAGCAGCCTCCCTGGCCTCTACTCACTACACACCAGTAGCACCTCCCCACTGAGCTGGGCTACTGCTGTTCCTTCCTCCTGCAGGCCCTTGAGATGTCCAGGTGAGGCTGTGGCCTCTGGACACCAAGTTTGGAAGCCACAGTGCTCTGGACAGGAGTGAAAATGCTGTGCCTCCTTCTTTTTTATACCTTATCACCTGAGGCATAAAGCATATTGTGGTACCTTATCTTTTTCAGAAGAGTTCAAGAAATATTGCACAGAGTCCAGTAAGTTCATTATCTCTCCTTGATCTAGAATACAATTTGAGCCAATTGGGGCTGCCCCATAGGACCACTTTCAGTGACAGATACCATTTTGTTCTTCTGATCTCCTTCCCCTCTAAGGATCTTGTACTGGACCATACTCTTTCTGTTATTCTCCCCACCCTTCCATCTCAATCTCAAGAAAACAGACCTTGGTGTTCCCAGGTCTCAGAGGGTTGCAGAGCAGGTAAAGAAGTTTCATGAAAACAACCTACTTCCTGATTTTTTAAATTAATTTTTATTGGAGTATAGTTGATTTACAATGTTGTGTTAGTTTCTGCTGTATAGCACAGTGAATCAGTTATAAATATACATATATTCACTCTCTTTTAGATTCTATTCCGATATAGGTCATCACAGAGTATTGAGTAGAGTTCCCTGTGCTATATAGTAGGTTCTTATTAGTTATCTAGTTTATACATAGTAGTGTGTATATGTCAATCCCAATCTCCCAGTTTATCCCTCCCCTTTCTTCCTTGGTAACCATAAATTTGTTTTCTACATCTGTGATTCTATTTCTGTTTTGTAAATAGGTTCATTTGTACCATTTTTTTAGAATCCACATATAAGCAACATCATATGATATTTGTCTTTCTCTGTCTGACTTACTTCACTCAGTATGACAATCTCTAGGTCCATCCATGTTGCTGCAAATGGAATTATTTCATTCTTTTTTATGGCTGAGTAATATTCCATTGTACATATGTACCACATCGTCCTTATCCATTCCTCTGTCGATGGACATTTATGTTGCTTCCATGTCCTAGATATTGTAAATTGTGCTGCAATGAACATTGGGGTGCATGTTTCTTTTTAAATTATGTTCTTCAAAAATCTCAACCCATGGAAGAGACTATGCTGGGTCCTCTTGAGAGAAGGGAGAAATATTTCCCAAGCCAGAAGAGCAGTAGAGATCTGTGGTTTCCAGGGGCATTCTTTTCCCTGGCAATGCCCCCAGGGAGGTTGGAGAATCTCAGAAAGGAGGTGTGCCAGGTGTACCTAAAGAGTTTTAGATTCTACACACCAGGATTCCTGCCTTGACAGTGATTTCCATGAAAGTGTAGAGCCACCTGCCTTCAGAACTCTGGCCATGTGACCCTCAGGGGCAGATTTTATATTCCAAAGATGGTCACAATGATATCTTCTATCTTGCACACTCTTCTACAATGTGGCCTTGCCTATGCCCCATCAAAAAGTGGGATCGATTTCCTCTCCCCTTGAATCTTGGCTGGCCATATGACTCTACTGTATCCAACAAAATGTGGCTGAAGTGATGCTGCCTGATATCCAGAGTTAGGTCAGAATAGGCTGTGCAGCTTCTACCTGGTTGCCTTGTTCAGTGTGAAGTTCATGTAGAAAGCCCAACTACCTTGTGATTTCCATACATGGAAAGACACATGTAGATGTTCCAGTGGACATCCCTGCTGAGCTCCCCACCACAGCTGCCTGTGGCATCTTGGAAGTCCAGCTTGGAAGTCCATGCTGTGGCATCTTGGAAGTCCAGCCCAGTGGAGTCTTCAGATGTCCAAAGCTGAAGTCAACGTTTGACAGCAGCCATGTGAGAGAAGAAGAAAGAATGGCCCATCTTAACCCTTCCCAAATACCTGAACCACAGAATCATGAGCGAGAGAAAATGGCTGTGTTAAGCCATGAAGTTTAGGGGTCATTCATTATGCAGCTATAATAACTGGAGTAACCTCCCTGAATTTCCAGCTCTCTTCAACAACCCTAGAGTTTCCCCATGGCCCTTAGGGTGGGAAGCAGGAACCTCTTTATAATTCACTGGGGTTTCCCAGCAGCCCATGTAAGACAGAGGTCTGAGTCAGATTGATAAGATTTTTACTTTTGATATAATAATGGAACTCTTCCTGCATATATAAGCTTGTGAAGAAGAATTCATACTTGCTATATTTACTCAACTCTCTTTTCCTTTAAGATGAGTTCTTCCCTTGCATCTCCTCATCCTTTCTGTGTATGGGCTGCTGGATGGCAGACATATCTGAAATCTGCACTCAACACCACTGAGACTCCAGCTGGAACCTCACCTGCTCTCTCCACTCATGGGTTAAATAGAGAACTGGCACAGTTAGTCTATCTTGGGATGCCAGAACCTGCGTGCCCAGTGGGTCACTGAACCAGACCACAACAGGGTCCCTGGCCATCATCACCCTGTCCACTGAGTGTTCTCTGCCCCTGGCACATTGTACCCCTGGCACAATGTCTAACGCTTAGTCGCTACTCAGTAAATATTAGTTGAATGCATAAACTAATGTTGAGAAAGAGAGCAGAAAACATGGAATAAGGAATTTAGGTTAAATTGAGGATTTAGAAGTGAGGGCAAGAGAGTTAACAAATGCTATATTTTTGAACTTGCAATTGCTTTAGCACAAAAAAAAGTTTTAAATCTCTGTACTTCAGCCTAGAGGAACTTTAGTCTTCATCCGAAAGGGAAAAAAATGAATCCTTCAGCCTCTAGGATTAGTCATCAGTTGAGTGATCCAGAAGTTACTTCAGATTTCTACTTCCATTTCTATTTCTATTTCTCCCTCTGTAAAGCTGATTGCTTTACCAGGTCCTTACAACTGAAAGATCACGTTCCCCTTTAGAAATTGCCCTAGGTCTTCATATTTATTATCAAACTTAACTGAAAAATAATACACCAGGCTTCTGAAGAGTTCTGGTTCCTACTTGTATGAAATTTAAATGAAATATTTAATTTTTCTCTCTATAAATTTCCTGCTTAGCGAATAAGTCTGGGTCAGTCATGTGCTGCATTCAGATCAGGTTCCTTTCAGAGTGTTGATTCTAGGTCTGGAAATAAAAGTTAGCATTTATGCAATGAAATGTTATCCACCTAATTGTTCAGAGTTTCCTAAACAATTCTGTACAAACTTTTTACAATCATGGTTTTCATCACTTCTATTATTGTCAAAAATAGTTCAGTTGGAATTCCTACTATTGCCTCTTTATTTTCTTTCTTTTTTAAAAATAAATTTATTGGGCTTCCCTGGTGGCACAGTAGTTAAGAATCCACCTGCCAATGCAGGAGACATGGGTTCAAGCCCTCATCCAGGAAGATCCCACATGCCGTGGAGCAACTAAGCCCGTGCGCCGCAACCACTGAGCCTGCGCTCTAGAGCCCGCGAGCCACAACTACTGAAACCTGCGTGCCTAGAGCCCGTGCTCCGCAACAAGAGAAGCCACTGCAATGAGAAGCCCGCGCACCACAACGAAGAGTAGTTCTCGCTCGCCACAACTAGAGAAAAGCCCGCGCGCAGCACTAAAGACCCAACACAGCCAAAAATAAATAAATAAATAAAAGAGCCACTGCTATTAAAAATATATATATTTATTTATTTATGGCTGCGTTGGGTCTTTGTTGCAGTACGTGGGCTTCTCATTGCAGTGGCTTGTCTTTGTTGCAGAGCACGGGCTCTAGGTGTGCAGACTTCAGTAGTTGTGGTACGGGGGCTCAGTAGTTGTGGCTCACGGGCTTAGTTGCTCTTTGGCCTGTGGGATCTTCCCAGACCAGGGTTCAAAGCCGTGTCTCCTGCACTGACAGGTGGATTCATAACCACTGCGCCACCAGGGAAGTCCCCTCTTTATTTTCAAGTTGAAAGTAAATTAAGTAAGTCAAGGACAGGTTTAAGACAATAGCTACAGGGATGCCCTCTGTATGAGTAGCATTTGCATTATAGTATTTTCATACTTGATATTTTGTGTATATTCTATCAAGAATGGGGATAATAATACCTCATTCATAGGGTTGTGATATTTGTGTGTAGAAGTTAATTTCTTGATATTCTCTGGCCAATGTGCCAGATAAATCAAATTTCTGTCCTTTGAGTTCTTTGCATTTTCCTGTCCTCATTGGTCTTACTCAATGCATTTATAGCCAGCATTGCACCATTCTATGCCTAATTAGATACCATTTTGTATTGTTTGTAATATTTTAACTTTGTCCATCTTATTTTTGCAACTAGATTATAAAGTTTTAGACTTCTGTAGTCTCAGGATGGCTGGTACACTGATGAACAATGTCAGGCCTCAATAAATATTTGCTGGTTTTGTTTTTTTTTTTTTGCTATCTTTTCGCTTTCCAATCTGTAGGCTTGAAATCAAAAGATATTCTTGAATTAACCAATGACTCACTTAATCAGACCATCTTTTATTTTGGTAAGCCTGGGGGAGGCTGTGCCTTGTCTCCTAGCTCTTAGACACATGTTAAAGAGAGGACATTTTCCAGTGGAGTCATTGGTATGCTTCACAAAACAAACAGAATTTTCATTAGGAAGGTGTTTATTAAATGAACATGTTTTGAAGAAAGCTGAGGAGACATATGAGCTAACTCTCATCATTAGTAACAAAACCTCTGGCCCTGGAAGGGAGGAGCCAGAGCCTTCAGCCTGCCAGGAAGTGCTGAAAGTCAGCTCCAGAGCAAAAAGTTAGAAAGGAAATGTGTGAACAGTGTGTGCAGCCAGACCCATTTCCAGATGACGAGACTTCTGAGGAAAACATGTGTGGTGAATTTAAGCACATCTTGAAATAAAGAAATAGACCTTTCACTTGCTGTCTGATGGC
This sequence comes from Eubalaena glacialis, assembly GCF_028564815.1. Taxonomy (NCBI): domain Eukaryota; kingdom Metazoa; phylum Chordata; class Mammalia; order Artiodactyla; family Balaenidae; genus Eubalaena; species Eubalaena glacialis. Next base: position 85,355,497 of record NC_083724.1, on the reverse strand, counting down.
AGGGACTGTCTCATAGGGATGGTCTCAGGGACATGGTGGCAGTGGTGAGTACTGAAATCAGTGTTGTTACACTGTTGCATTTTCACTTGGGCTCTCCCCTTGTGATATGATATGATATTCTCCCCAGAATATCATGTCTGATTTGAGACCTGCTCCCATGGCACAAATCAGTTTTCTCACGCAGTGTCTCCAGTCATCAATCATCAATTTTTTTTTAATCAGTCATCAACTTTATACACATCAGTGTATACATGTCAATCCCAATCGCCCAATTCAGCACACCACCATCCCCACCCCACCGCAGTTTTCCCCCCCTTGGTGTCCATACATTTGTTCTCTACATCTGTGTCTCAACTTAATTTCAATTTCTTATTCAGACTTTATTACCCAGAACACCTGCATGGAAATAAGCATTTGAGTTTTAAAAGATGGGAGCATTTAGTCACTAAAGCATTTAGTCACTCCCACTCAGCCTCCATGGAACCACAGATATAACTCCTTGGAGGGAAATCCCATCTCTTCTTAATTCCCAGGCAGTTTAGCAGGACAAAATGGTGCCCTCCTTTTCTCTGAGTTTCAAATATAAGCTCCCTGTTTTCCTTTTCATCATGTCTACAGAGATCATGGGCAAGCAGGTGCTGGGTACACTCTCTGGGGAGATACTGGAAGTCTTGGTAATGGGTAGACTAAACCCCAAGTTTGTAGGGCCCTGGGAGGGGGAAGAACTGAGGCTTTCTGTCTATGTAGACTCCTTGTCTTTGGTAGGTATACCCTATGGAGTTTCAGGCAGGGTGAAACCACATTAACTTCTTTAGAAAATGAGGAGAATGCCATTAGAGCAGGATGACTTCAGAGTGAGAAGATGTGGGGAGAGTAATGGGCCAGTGGAGGCTATGGGTCATTCTGTGTGTACTCTGGAGGCCCTCCTAAGGCATTCTGGAGAACGTTTTATTGTGCTTCATGAAAGCATCATCAGTTATTGATTCCTCCTTTCTCTTGGGTAGAGAAAACTCCCCATCTTGGCTCACATTATTTTGTTTTCAGCCTTTGCTCAAGTGCAAAAAGCCCTGGATGTCTCTTTGCTCTTCTGTCACTTTCTTACTAACTCCACAAGCCTCCTTATGCTTCTCTGTCCCAGGTATTCAGGGGTCTATAAGAGACATTGATTGGGGGAGTGGTCATCTCAGAAAGCATTTATGAAAGAAACAAAGCCTCCCCAGGACAAGGCAGGAGGAACCCGGAGCTTCCCTGACTGGGACTCAGATTGTAGAGCATCTTGGGTCCTCTGACCCAGTCCAAGCTCTTCTTCCAGCTAAAACATAGTCACTGACCTATTGATTATTGAGATATGTTTTTAAAAGCATCTGGAATCGGGCAATTAGTTCCTGCTTAATGCAGAATGTTAAGTCATGGCCTCTGATTCTTTAATTGATGGAGGATTCATTATTTCTCTTACATAGTTGTATGTAGACTCAGGCCAATGGGAAAAATAAAGTAGAAGAAAAAGTTGAGAAAGTGAATCCAAAGATTTATTAGCCCCACAAAGAAATGCATTGTTTATCCATTCATTTCCCAGTAATTGCTTGTTTATTAAGGTGACCACTCAAACAGAAAGCCAATAGCAGAGATTGTCAATAATAAAGAGGGGTTATGTGTTTACTGTAAGTAGATGGTATTGTGTTTCAGATATTAGAGCTCCCGGATCAGAAAAAAGCACAGTGAGAGTGCCTATGCTACAAAACTAAAGGTGGGCTATAGTCCATTATGAAAGGGAATTTCACTAGAGCCTATGGGCTTTCAGAGAAAGCTGCTCTGGGTAAGGGGGGTTACCAAATATGATAGTTATTTTCTGGAACTTGAGAGATAGTGTGTTGCACTGCAAAGAGTGCAGGCTTTTAGGTCAGTCAACCATGGTTTCAAACATAACTATGTCATGTATGAATTGCATTAATAGTTGTGTAACCTTGGGCTTATTTTTCATTCTTATCTGACAGGCAAAATAGCCTCCTAGTTAAGAATGTGGATTTTGCAGCTAGGATGCTGAGTAGGACTCCTAGCTGCAAAAAGCTCTAAAATGCTAGAACACTCCGCCACTTTCTAGCTATGGGATCTTGAGCAAGTTATTTTACTTCTCTGTGCTTCTGTTTCCTCCTCTGGTCAAATAAGGGTGACGGTGGGTAGCAGAATTGATACACAGACCCAGATTGCCCTGGCTGACCTAAGTTTACCTGCTGGTGAGCTTCCTGTGCACAACTTCCCATCTCAAGCACCTGGTCTTTCTTCCCTAGAAGGCTGAGGGCTTTTTTCTGGTACCAGGCAGCATGCTCTACTGGCCTTGCTGGAGCTGATGACCTTCGGGCAACCTTCATGCAATGGGAATGGGAGTCTTGGATAAATATCCCAGCTGCCTCGCTCTCTGGTGGAACAATTCTAAGAGCATCTTACTAGGTTTCTCCGAGGGTCCCCGGGAAGATTGAGCCCACTTTCCCGCAGCAGTGACATTTCCTTGTTGAGCAATCTCCCATTTGTTTGTTCACCTCCCTAAATCAACTCCCTCCACCCAAGCCCTTGTCTCCAGTACTGTTTTCTAAGGTAACTGTACCAGTTTATATTCATACCAACAGCGTACAAGGGGTTCCTTTTCTCCACAAGCTCACTGGCATTTCTTATCTCTTATTTTCTTGCTAGTAGACATCCTAATAGGTGTGAGGTGATATTTTGTTGTGGCTGTGATTTGCATTTCCTTGTTGATAAGTGATATTGAGCACTTTTTCATGTACCTATTGACCATTTGTATGTCTTCTTTGGAAAAACGTCTATTCAGGTCCTTGGCCCCAAATTGGGTTATTTGTCATGTCATCTACAAACAAAGAAAATTTTATTTTTTCTTTCTGATTTGGATGTCTTTTTTTTTTTTTTTTTCTTGTCTATTTGCTCTGGCTAGGATTACTGGTACCATATTGAATAAAAGTGATGAGAGTGAAGTGGGCATGCTTGTCTTGTTCCTGATCTTAGAGGAAAAGCTTTCAGTTTTCATCTTTGAGTATGATGTTAGCTGTAAGCTTGTCATATATGGCCTTTATTATGTTGCGGTAATTTACATCTATACCTAATTTGTTGAGAGTTTTTATCATGAAAGAATGTTGAATTTTGTCAAAGTGTTTTTCTGCATCTATTGAGATGATAATATTACCCTTCATTTTGTTTATGTGGTGTATCCCATTTATTAATTTGTGTATGTTGTGTCATCCTTGTAACACAGGAATAAATCCTGCTTGATCATGGTGTATGATCCTTTTACTATATCATTGAGTTCAGTCTGATAACATTTTGTAAAGGATTTTTGCATATGTTCATCAGGAATAGTGGCCTGTAATTTTCTTTTCTTGTAGTGCTCTTACACTTTGATATCTGGGTAATTCTGGCTTTGATATCTGGGTAATTCTAGCCTTGTAAAATTAGTTTGGATGTGTTCCCTCCTCTTCAACTTTGGTAATAGTTTGAGAAATATTTATATTAATCTTCTTTAAAGGTTTGGTAGAATTCACCGGGAAATTATCTGGCCCTGGACTTTTCTTTGTTGGGAAGTTTTTGATTACTGAATCAATCTCCTTACTCATTATTGGTCTGTCCAGCTTTTCTATTTATTTATGATTCAGTTTGATAGGTTGTAGGTTTCAAAGAATATATCCAGTTCCTCTAGATTATCAAATTTGTTGCCATATACTTGTACACAGTAGTCTCTTATGATCCTTTATATTTCTGTGACATCAATTGTAATGTCTCGTCTTTCATTTCTGATTTTATTTATTTTAGTCTTCTCTTTTTTTCTTAGTCTAGCAAATAGTTTGTCAATTTTGCTTATCCTTTCAAAAAACCAGCTCTCAGTTTCATTGATCTTTTGTCTTCCTAGTCGCTATTCATTTATTTCTGCTCTGCTCTTCATTATTTCCTTCCTTTGATAACTTTGGATTTAGTTTGTTTTACTTCTTCTAGTTCCTTGAATTGTAAGTTAGGTTGTTTATTTATGATCTTTCTTCTTTCTTGACGTTGGCATTTATTACTATAAACATCCCTGTTAGAGCTGCTTTTGCTGCATCCCATAAGTTTTATTGTGCTTCAATTTTCATTTGTTTCAAGATATTTTTTATTTCTCTTTTGATATCTTCTTTGACCCATTGGTTGTTAGGGAGCGTGCTGTTTAATTTCTACGTATTTGTGTATTTTCCAGTTTTCCTCCTGTTATTGATTTCTATTTTCACACCAATATGGTCAGAAAAGATATTTGGTCTAATTTCAATCTTCTTAAATTTGCTAAGATTTGTTTTGTAACATATCATATGAGCTACCCTGGAGAATGTTTCATTTGCACTTGAAAAGAATGTATATTCTGCTGTTGTTGGATATATATGTCTGTTAGGTCCATTTGATTGATTGTTTGATTGATTTTTATTTATCTTTAAAAATTTTTGCCTGCATTGGGTCTTCGTTGCTGCACGGGCTTTCTCTAGCTGCAGTGAACAGGGACTACTCTTTGTTGCAGTGCATGGGCTTCTCACTGTGGTGGCTTCTCTTGTCGCAGAGCATGGGCTCTAGGCACACAGGCTTCAGTAGTTGTGGCACGGCAGGCTCAATAGTTGTGGCTCATGGGCTCTAGAGCACAGGCTCAGTAGTTGTGGCACACGGGCTTAGTTGCTCCACGGCATGTGGGACCTTCCCGGACCAGGGCTCGAACCTGTGTCCCCTGCATTGGCAGGCGGTTTCTTAACCACTGAGCCACCAGGGAAGTCCTAGGTCCATTTGATTTAAAGTATAGTCCAAATCCAAAGTTTTCTCATTGATTTTCTGTCTGGATGATTTATCCATTGTTGAAAGTGAGGTATTTTAGTTTCCTATTACTATTGTATTGTTGTCTATTTTTCCCTTCAGATCTACTAGTATTGCTTAGTGTGTTTAGGTGCTTCAATGTTGGGCACATGTATATTTATGATCGTTATATCTTCTTGGTGAATTACTTCTTTATCACTATATAATAACCTTCTTTGTCTCTTGTTACAGTTTTGGACTTAAAGTCTATTTTGTCATATATAAGTATAGCTACCCCTGTTCCCTTTTGGTTTCCACTTGCATGAGATATATTTTTCCATCCTTTCACTTGGAGCCTATGTATGTCCTTAGAGCTGAAGTGAGTCTCTTACAGGCAGCATATAGTTGGGTCCTGTTTTTTAAGCCATTCAGCTACTCTGTGCATTTTGACTGGAGAATTTAAATCCATTTACATTTAGAGTAATTATTGATAGGTGAGGATTTACTAATGCCATCTTATTAATTGTTTTCTGACTGTTTTGTAGTTCTCTTTTTCTAATGAGATTTTTTCATTTGTTTTCATACCAGTGTTTGAAAGTCGATAAGCTTTACAGCATGTCTCAATTCACACTAGCCATATTTCAAGTACTCAATAGCTACAGGTGGCTGGTGACTATTGTATTGCATGATTATATTGCTGATCTCTACATTTGTATGTGTTGTTCCCTCTTCCAGTAATACCTGTCCCCTCTATGTCTGCTCAGTGAGCTTCTTTTGTCCTTCAAGAGAAAGTTCAAGTTTGTTCTCTCTAATTTATTCATTAATTGACTTAAGAAACAGAATCAAGAGTGTATTCTTTGGTACCAGACCATCAGATTCCAATACCCTGGGAGAGTTACATTAGTGTCTCTGTGTTTTATCTGAGAAATCTAGATTGCAATGGCACCCACTTAAATAAGTGAGTTATGTAAATACAGAACATGCAAATAAATGCCTAGTAAGTGTCAGCAGTTATTTCCATCATTGTTATTTACAAGACTCCATGTTAGATACTACACTGATAAGGACTAGTAAGACCCATGACTGCCACTTAATGAGCTTTGAACTAAAGGTGGTATGACATAGGAAGAAGTGTGAGGAAGTTTGAAGGCTCTTTTTACTTATTCCCCCCACCCAGCATTGTGTCTGGCACATAGCAAATCTTCAATATATATTTGAGGAATTAGTGGATCCATTAAACAAAAGATTTTCAACTGTGAAAAATATGATTTCTTTGTTACTTGTTCCCTCTTCTTTCTAGGAAGAATAAACAAATTCAGATATCAGGAGAAGCATGTTTAACTTCAATTTTGTATTCTTGGCTAGAACATCTCTATTTTTTGTTTTGCACATATGGAGTAAAAATCACATACTTCATAGAGGTTTTCATGATAAGTGACAGTGATACATTTACTAATAGAAAGCATTATCTCCAAAAATTAATAGTAAGAGAGTTCCTACTATTCCAAGAATTAACTTTTAAAAAATTAAAAGGACTATCTCCAGTTAATTATTGCAGACCTGTTTGCTCTTAGGCTAAGCAATTGCCCAGCAACTCATATTTATTTCTGGTTAAAACACACTTCAATAGTAGCAGCTTGTTCCTGACTGGAGACCAAATGGCTATGCTGTATGTATGTAGCTAACACGTGACTCTCAGAGAATAAATATGCAGAGTGTGTTTGGAGGGAGGGAATGGAGGAAAAGAGGAACTGGCTTAAGCCAATTATAGAGAAAACATTTTGCTGGTTCAGAGACACATCTGCCTGTGGCTGTTAACAAGTAAGCTGTGGCCCTGTTTAGTCTTCAGTGAGACTTCTGCCTCAGTTCCCCTTCTAGAACAGCCCAGGTGAGTCTGAGAAGGAGATTAGGAACAAGGATTGTACACAATTATGAAAATATTTCTGGAGCCCACACCTGCTGTCTTGCAATGCTTTACTCACTAGTCTTGTAATACAAGCACAGTTTCCTGGCTGTTGTCAGAGATGACTAACATGTGGTTTTAGTAGCCCTCCCCCTGGTCATTTGTGTCATGTTCCTTAGAAGGAAGCTATTTAACATATGGAAATAATTCCCCCCTTTGACACTCTGTAGGGTTATTAAGTTCAGTTATCCTGAAGGCAAATAACTCCAACCATGGGGTAAAAAATTTCATCATACTTCATTAAGTGGCTTATGAGATAATTATTTAATGGTATGGAATTTTTTGTAGCATGCATTCTTGCAAAATCATCCCACATTTTTGACTTAACTATAGATGATTATGGAAATACTATTCTTAAAATAGTATTTTAAGTAATTAAAATTAGTATTTTAAGTAATAGTAAAATACTATTCTTAAGATAGTATTTTAATAGTATTTTAAGTAATAGATGATTATGGAAATACTATTCTTAAAATAGTATTTTAAGTAGTATTTTAATAGTATTTTAAGTATTTTAAATAGTACAGTAGATAATAAATTACAGTTTCTAAAGAGAGAAAAGACCTTTTTTTCCCTATGTGGCTTGTTATAATTTATTGCATTTAGGTTGAGATAATCAACAATTATGACCAAGTTTACATCTTTACAGTGAGTTCCATTGAGTAGTAGCCATTTAAATATTTACAAAAAGCTATATGCTCCAAGGCAGTGTTCCTCAAGTATGTCTATGGTGGGCCATGAAAATCTGCCGATGGACCATAAAATGAATCAAAATATTATTATGTTTCCCGTGTAAGTCTTGTAAGTGAAAGCATACAATTCCATTGATGTTTTTTTCTTTTCAATGGCAATTGGGAATGGATAAGTAAAGTAAGCCATTGAGGTCTTTTTTCTTTATTATTTTGGCTCTGTTTATATGTGTTACAGTCAATATTATTTGAGAATCACTAGTCCGGGGTAGCATTTCCAACCAAAGCCACAAATAAGTCTGGGAATGCTGCTCCATGTGTCCTTACTTGGAGATGCATTATACATCTGAGACTCTAAATGGTCGAAACAAGGTTTTAGCATCGTTTAATTAATCCTTTTCTCTCAATTACTTTGAGCAAAGCCACTTTTGTTTTTTGTTCATAAAACATCTAATAATATCTTAGAGATTACTGTGGTTCCAAGGAAAGCAGTTTGGGAACTGGGTGCTTTAGGGGAACTGAAGAAAACACAATCTAAATCTGTGTACGATCACAGCCAACCAGTAACAGACCTGCAAACATGGTTACATTGACTGTAAAATGTGACTGCCCCCTTTTCAGTCTGTTGTTTGGTGATTTTCAACTATGATTATTTCGACTGTGGTTATTAAAGAATATGTACTGAAACCTCAGTACTATAATGGAAGACCTATAAATGGCTATAACACACATGGCAATTTAAACACAGACACACACACACGCATGTGATTTCTCAGGGGAACAATTCATGTTGTATTCTGTGTGAAAGTCACCCCCTAGAGTAAGTCATATATGTGCAAGTGTGCATCAGTTAACACATGTGTGCACATACACTCAAGGAATTAGGAAGTAAAAGTGAATTGAATGAACATTCTTGACCAGAGTAGGGGTTGAAACATAAGTACAGCTTCATCTTACCCCAACAGGTGAGGGTGAGGGAAAACATTTTCTCTCTGCCTCTTTCCACTTCAAAACTCTTTTCATATGAAAAACCTCCTTCTGGTATGCAGTGCTGTTTAAAATAATTTAATAGATATTTTCTTGTATCTTTGGGAAATACACCTTTAAGATCTACTCCATTATTAAGGCAAGGAGAAGCTTCTGATGGTGGTAATCATGAATTTAAGATAGTCTTAGATTTCAAGATTCCTTGAAAGAGGGTTTTAGAACTTGGAGTAATCTAAAGCATTTTTTTCACCTGGAGATAACCAATGCCCTGACTTTCATGTAATTTCTTTCTTGCTTTACTTTTATTATGCATCCCTAAAAAATAGAGTAGTTTTGCCTGACTTTGACTTTAATATAATTGGAATAATTCTATATGACTTCTTTATTTCTTGCTTATTGCATACAACATTGTTTGTAAGATTCATCAAGATGTTGCATGTAGTTATAATTTGTTCATTTTCATTGCTATGTATTATTCCCAAGTATGAATATACTATAATTTATTTACCCATTCTACTATTGATGCATATTTTGGTTTTTCCACTTTTTAAAAGCAGCCTGAATCACAGAGTGGCAGCTTGGAGGGTAGCCATCAAAAAGATCTGCCCAGCCTGTATTCAAGTGTGATGTGAGGGAGAAATAAGCCTTTGCTGTCTTATACCACTGAGACTTTGAATGTACTTGTTACTATAGAAGAGCCTATCTTATCATGAACAATATTACTAGTCATAAAAACACAAAAACATTTTCACTAAGGAAATTCTAGACTCCTGTGGCTTTGCTGGAAGTTTCATTGAACATTCAAGGAAGGAAAAAATCATTAACAGTTTCAGAGACTAGAAGAAGAGAGTAAACTCCCTGGTTTACTGGTTGTAGTGGGCAGAATAATGGCTCCCCATGGATGTCCATGGCCTAATCCTCAGTATCTGGGAATATGTCACATACTTGACAAAAGGGACTTTGCAGATATAATTAGGTTATGGTCCCTGAGAAAGGAGATTGTCCTAAATTATCCCAGTGGACCCAATCTAGTCACATGACTTTAAAAGCTAATAAGCTTTCCTGGCTGTTGACAGAGCAAGATGTGACCAGGAAGAAGGATCAGAGAGATGTGACAACAGAGGACTCTGATTGGCTTTGAAGATGGAGCATGAAGGTTTCCAGACAAATATACAGAAGCCTCTAGAAGCTGAGACTGACTCTTTGTTTACAGCCAGCAAGAAAACAGGAATCTTAGTCCTACAACTTCAAGGAACCACATTCTGGCAACAATCTGAATGAGTAGGAACCAGACTCTTCCTTAGAGCCTTCAAAAAGCAACACAGCCCTGACTCCTTGATTTTCCTTTAGCCCAGTGAGGTCTGTGTCAGAGTTTTGACCTCAAAACTGTAAGAGAATAGATTTGTGTTGTTTAATCCACTAGATTTGTGGTGATTTGTTATGGCTGCAACAGAAAACTAGTACACTTGTATAACCTTGATATCAAAACCTGGCAAGGACATTATGAGAAAGAAAAATATCAAGCCAATCTCATTTATGAACATAAATGCTATACTAAAAATATTTGCAAACTAAATCCAAGAATATATAAAAAGACAAAAGCATTATGACCAAGTTGTGTTTATGCCAGGAATGCGAGGTTGCCTGAAAATCAATCAAATCATCACATTGACACATTTAAGGAATATATCATGTGATGTCTTCAGTGGATAAAAAACAGTGTCTGATATAATTTAACATTCATTTATAATTAACTTCTGAGGTATTAATGATGTGTTCTCCTCCTAGAATTGCCACACTGAAGAAATGATGAAATTCTAAAAATGGAATTTCAAGGGGGAGGATGAGGTGATGTGGGGAAGGTGAGAAATTCTTACCACGGATGCCCTTGAAATCTTACACGTCAGTGACCCAGACCTGTCCATACAGTTTGAGAATCAGTACACACCTCTTTATTCTCCACTGTTCAAACACCACTGTACACCCTGGAACAGACCAGAACTCTTTTTATCAGGGCAATCTGTTGTTGACACCTGCAGCGGCCTGGATTCTATACCTCCTGTGATTTTAATCTTTTCAGATTAAAGTTCATTTCCAACTCTGAGTCTGAGTCATTCTTGAGCCAACAGTTACAATTAGGAGCAGTGTTAGAATACACCCCCAGCCCCTCAAATTTCCATGCCATCTCACTTGTTTAAAAAACTAAAAAACAAAAAAGAAACTCCTTTCCTTTGTCTTGTCCAGTGCCTCCTTTTGACCTGTTTGCATGAGATGCTGTGGCATTGATCTTCCTTCTTTAACAGGCATCACTATTTCTTTTAGGATGGATAGATAGGCAAGCAGTTGGCCACTGACTTTCTTTCTAATTACACACTGTAGGTCATTATACATCATTCTGAGGATGAGCAAGTCTGCCACTCTGTTTTTATACTTTATACTTTACTTTCAATGGAGTCGAAGACTTCCAATGTCTAATTCCTTTCTCTTTTCCTTATTAAGAAAATAATTGATGAATCAAGTTGGGTCCTTGGTCAAAACCTTAACTAATGAGTTCTTATAAAATTTGGGAGTAATTCCTTCTATTTATTTTGGAAGCACCACGGAATTTTGTAACATATTTTGTCTCTAGGTGTTTCCAATTTTCCTTGTCCTAAAATTCTGAAGTTATTTATTTCTTGCATTCTTTCCCTTTAGATAAAAAATATATGGTGCTGCCAAAAGGTGGGAGCGGGAGACAGAAAGGGAATGGCTATTATACCTAACTTTGTCTTGATTTGGCTTTGACATGTCCTTTGGTCATTGGAATCCTTATTGCTTCCTCGTGGGTGAAGAGGCAGCAGGCCCCAGTGTCCACAGTGCTGGTTTTGGAGCTGGTTTGGGGGTCAGTCTGGATCTCATCCCAAATCTTCAGCTTCCTACCTTTGCACCTTGAGTAAGCACTTTATCTCTCTGATCCCCAGTTGCATCATCAGGGAGAAAAGTCCGTGTCCCCCAAGGGACTGATATGAGGAGTGCCTATGTGGTGCCCTGGGTACAGAGTCTGGAAAAGTGTAGTCTCCATCAATCCTCACTCTCGTCCCTTCCAGCTCCTGTCTCAGGGCTGGAAGTGAGGACACCTGCATTTCAGTCCTGGCAAACTCACCATCAGCCAGGGCTCTAGTAGGTCATTTTACTTCTCTGAACTTTTGTTTCTTCCTTGAGAAAATGGAGGGGAGGGCTGAGCTGTCAGGAAGGCCACTCCAGCTTTCAGAGACCCAGAACCACAGGCTACACTTCATTTCCTGTCTGCCTTTCTGCGTCTGTGATCCATGACTCTTTCCTTTGCACCTGGCACAACTACCTGTTAATCTCTTCTCCAACTTCTCTCCACCAAAGTCAGCCTTCTTCTTCCTCCTCAACTACCCCCACCTCTTCTTCAACCTCACCCCAACCCCTTAAAGTGATCTTTCTCTCTCCTTTTGATTCTCTCCTTGGTTGACCCATATGTACCAGGCAGAATTGATGGGACTGGAAGATCTAAATTTCCCCACTGTAAAGCATCATAGTTCTCCTGGCAACTGAGACCAACAGAATGGTTTTCACAGGAGGACACTGAATGGAAGTGCTCTCTCTCCTTACCAGCCCCTTACCTAGAAGTTCCCTCAGGCATGCATTCACCCTTGGCTCTTTCTGTCCAAATAGCAGTGATCAGCCTCTAATTGTCATCTCTGATATTACAGGATCTGGCAACTAAGCAAACATCTTCCTTAGAGTCCCTATTAAAGTTTCAGTAAAAAGTTCTTATTTTGGCTTCTCTCTGAATTTTAAGATAAGATCTCTAAATACTTTTCCCCATCTGTAGTGTATTTTGGCATTTCCCCTCCCATCTGTCAGACAGTTTTAGTCCCTTCCCCTCTCTAAGGTGTGTGCAGGAAAAGACCTCCTGTGTCCCCACCAACCATCTTTTTCCTTATTATTTTTTTTTACTTACTTAGATTTATAGTAATTGTCATCATTTATGTGTTTGAATTTTAAAATCACAACTCGGTCAAAGAGAGATAGATAGGAGTTTTTCAACTAAACAAAAGATAGAGAGAAGTCCAGACAAAGAGATCACAGTTAGAATTGGGGATCCAACTCCACTATTATTTAAATGTGATTTGATCCTGTACAAGTTACAGGACATTTGGAGCTTTCATATCCTCATCTGTAAAATCTTTTCCATGTCTAAGCTGGGAAGAGTAAATGAGATAACATATAAATATAATTTGGTAGACTTGAATATGGATTCAAATGCAGGCTCTTATAATTGTCACAAAGGAAATTGGAGATAGGCTGTATCTATAGTGAAGTAGGCCCCGAGGATTTCACTTCTAAACACTAATGTCTGCAAAAACCCTCCTTGCCTAAGAGCTTGTTTCTGGCTGCTGGACCATAGCAAATAGGTGAGCAGGGAGACATATGAGTAAACCTGGAGACATATGAGTAAACCTAGCCCAGATTAGCAGAAACACCTGGTCAACCCACAGATGTGTGAGCTGAATTGTTGTTCTTTTAGGGCACCAAATTTTAAACCATTAAATATTATGCAGCAACAGATAATTAATGTACCATGTCTCTACTCTCTTGCTGCCTCAGACAGCCACAACACTAAGAGGTATGATCAGGGGCCCCTAGGTCTGTATATTTTCTCTTCTGAAGGCCACAAAGCACCCCCTTCTCCAGATCCACTCCTAATTGTGTATTAGGGAAGGAGATGATAAACAAAATGTTAGTAGAGGTTACTTTTCCTTTTGGAGTAAGCTCAGGCAGAAAATTGTGAAGCATCTTAGGGGTAAGGCATAATAGAATATTCCAATCTATCAGACAGGCTATAAATTTACTTCCTATCACTCCAAAATGTTTTAAATAGGAAAATTTGGAAATTAAGTGAATTGTGGAGCCAAACGACTTGAATGGATCTGATGGAAATTTAACTTTTTGGTCCAACTAGAAACAGATAATTAATAGTTATAGTTGAGGCTAGTTGCAAACTCATAACCAGTTGCAAAAATCATAACCATATGGGTTCAATGTAAACAGAATCTAATTCAATGTCTGAGTGTGTTGGCCACTTACCTCTTCCCCATATGACAGGGTTGGGAGTGGGGGCAGCAAAATTTAAATGACCTCTGAGGACAACATGTGCATCAGAGAAAAATGGACATGGTTATTGAAGCAGGCTTTCTCCCAGGAATGACCATTTCTCCTTCTTTCTGGTGAGCTATCCACTTTCGGGGCATAAACCAAGCTAGAATTTGTAGGAAGGAATTATGTTTTCTAAGCACAAATCAGTTAGCCGGCATTCAGTGTTATTGTCACCGTGGGATGAGGAGGTGTACGCATTTGTTGCTTTATCAAGTTCAGTCATGGCCTCTAATTCTACAGCAGGAAATGTGTCAAGTTGTTTCCTCCCTTTTCATAGGCATGTCACAAATTCTCTCAGAGAGATGGAAGCATCTTGCTCTATTGTACCTAACCAGATATATGCTTCAATTAGAAGTTAATATTTTCATAAACCTTATGATTCTTTTTATTAGTGTGATCTAATCTAGAGGCATTCTAATTTCTGAACAAGTAAGTATATTTAGTAGTTCCAATATGGTTTTCTTAAAGCAATAGGAAAAATCAGGCTGGACAAAACATTTAAAAAACATTACAGGCAAAAGCTGGAATAGAGCTTGACAGATGAGCAACAAACAACTTCTATTTCTCAGATTCCTCAATTATCCTTTGTTAATCCTTTGTAGTTATTCCAAAATATTTAGGAAAGAAAGGATAATGGTAAAAACATTGTCTTATTTTTAAATACTTGTCTACATTGACATTTAGTTTTCATTTGTAAGCAAATGTTCATGATAATTTTCAAATCACTTATGATCAGCACTGGCAGAGAAAATCAAAGATGGTATAGATCAACCACGTAATGTTTAAATCTCTTCTGTAAATTCCAACTAAATGGTCATTCAACTTGTGCTTGCATGCCTGCCAAGATGGGGAGCATCCTACCCTGCATGAATCTCATTATCTCTTTGGACGTCCCTAACCATTTGGAAGGCCTTTTATATATTAAATGAAATAAGTTCCTAGAAATTTCCAAAGATCAATTACTGTTCACAGAATTATCAAAGATCAGAATTATAAAGGACTTTCTAGGTGTCATATTCCAATGGTTTTCAAACTGCAGAAACCACTAGTGGATTATAAAAAACAATTTAGTAGGGTTCAACCAGCATTTTATAAAAGTGAAATAGAATAGCATATCAGAGTACATCACCTGTAGCAAGGACACATTTTGTTTTGTAAAATTTTGTTATATGTGTGTGTGTGTGTGTGTGTGTGTGTCTGTTGGGTTGCAATGTAAAATTTATTTACCATTGATACTTTTAAAGACTTTAAAAGATACTGATATAGTTTACACTCATTTTGTAGATGGAAAAAGTTAGGCCCAGAAAAGCAAAATGACTTGTCCAAGATCCCACAACTGGCCAGCAGAGGAATCTAGTTGGAATTCTCTTGACCTATATCTAGTATTCTTTCTGCTATAACATCAATGCTTGGAAACTTGCTGAACAAATCTAGTTCCTTTTTCCATATATTGGTCCTTCAACTATCAGTAGCCCTCTTGCCTCCCCACTCAGTTTTCTCTTCTTCATGAGATATATTCCAATTTTTAAAAATAATGCCGCAAATGAAATCATTTTGAAGCCCTTAATCATCTTCATTTGCCTTCTTCTACAAATGCTTCAAATAGTTTCTACCCCATTTTAAGTATGATACATAGAACTGAAAAAAAAATTCAGATGTGTTAGTGTGGCCATCATCTCCATTATTCCAGACATACTGCTTCTATAAAGGCAATCTGAGTTTGCATTATTATTTTGGGAAGCTATATCATATTATTGAGTCTTACTGAGTTTATTTTCAATTCTACCACCTAATTCCTTTTACTCATGATGGGACAATAAGGAAGGAAAAAAGAAACTAGCATTTATTAAATGCCTACCATACCCCAGGTATGGTATTACATTTTCACAAGTGTAAATTCCTCTCAGAATAACTTTGTGAGATGTTCATTAGCATCATTTTTTAAATGAATAAACTGAAGTTATGGATGGAATATCAAGAGCTTGCCAAGATCACTTAAATTGGCAGAACCAGGGATTGAGAACAGAGCTGAATGCGGTCTGTCATTCTACTGTAAATCTTAATTATCTCCACTGGGAACTTAGAAGGTCAGTTTCAGGAATAAACATCATGTCTTATTTTTCTCACTATACCATGGTGGATGGGCTGGAGATGCCCCACCACTCAGTGTTCTGGTTAACGTTGGGTAGAATTCTAATTCTGTAACCTGGTACTGTCTTGATAACTCCTTAACAGTACTTTGCTTTCCTAGGCCCAGGTTAATCATGCTTTCTCCCACTATTGTATTCCCACACTGTGTGAACTATCACACTCTACCTGGGCCTTACAGACTACATAAATCAGGCTTTTCATTGGTTTAAACTAGAAATCCTCTCAGTGCATTTTATCACTATGGATATTTTAATGCTTTAATGTATATTAAAGTCCCCAGAGTGATAATAGGAAGGGTATATATGGTCTACATAGTCTTCTCCATTTCACTAGCTTTATTTCAGCTTCCCCCTCCCTAGCACAATCTAAAAAAAATTACAATCTTTGCCATGTAAGGAGGTTCTACCCACAATCAGGTCCTTTGGGGACCTCAGTTTCTTTCTCATGGAATTTATTCTAAACAAATACAGCATTCTCCTTTCAAAATTTCTAGTGAATATAATTTTCTCCCTCTCATTAGGCCATCATTAAATTTTATATTATTATACAGTATTTAAAAGGAGACCTTTTTTGTTTCAGTTTTGGCCGAGTCTACAAAAGCTGTGAATAATAAAGTAGGCCCCAAACACCCAAATTTCCTAGACAGAGCGATTAGAGCACCCATGCAGAATGCAGACTACCCTAAGGTATTATAGAAGTCTGGCCAGCACTAGCCTATCATCCATTACCTGGACACAAAAGAGACAAGGTGGAGGAGTGTTGTTGCAATCCTTGGGCACTGACTTTCTGCCCCCATGGAGAGAGGTGTGGACTTATCTCTCTCAGTTCAAACTATGTGAGAGGAACTTTAAGGCATCCCATGGAGTTTGGGAACCCAAGGACTGGGGTTGGACTCTTGCCAGGAAAATTCTAAGGGCAGGAGGGCATGTGCAGATAAATGGGATGCAACAGAGCTACATGTGGAGAAAGCTGCTCATTCAGTGAGCAAGGGCTAAGTCCATGTTTCCATGGCTCAGGTGTGGACCCTGCAATAGGAAGTTGGTCTGGGTTGTCTTTTTTTTTAAACATCTTTATTGAAGTATAATTGCTTTACAATGGTGTGCTAGCTTCTGCTTTACAACAAAGTATATCAGTTACACATATACATATGTTGCCATATCTCTTCCCTCTTGCATCTCCCTCCCTCCCACCCTCCCTATCCCACCCCTCTAGGTGGTCACAAAGCACCGAGCTGATCTCCCTGTGCTATGCGGCTGCTTCCCACTAGTTATCTATTTTACATTTGGTAGTGTATATATGTCCATGACACTCTCTCACCCTGTCACATCTCACCCCTCCCCCTCCCCATATCCTCAAGTCCATTCTCTAGTAGGTCTGTGTCTTTATTCCCATCTTGCCACTAGGTTCTTCATGACCTCTTTTTTTTTTTTTTTTTTTTTCCCTTAGATTCCATATATATGTGTTAGCATACTGTATTTGTTTTTCTCTTTCTGACTTACTTCACTCTGTATGACAGACTCTAACTCCATCCACCTCATTACAAACACCTCCATTTCATTTCTTTTTATGGCTGAGTAATATTCCATTGTATATATGTGCCACATCTTCTTTATCCATTCATCCGATGATGGACACCTAGGTTGCTTCCATGTCCTGGCTATTGTAAACAGAGCTGCAATGAATATTTTGGTACATGACTCTTTCTGAATTATGGTTTTCTCAGGGTATATGCCCAGTAGTGGGATTGCTGGGTCATATGGTAGTTCTATTTTTAGTTTTTTAAGGAACCTCCATACTGTTCTCCATAGTGGCTGTATCAATTTACATTCCCACCAACAGTGCAAGAGTGTTCCCGTTTTCTCCACACCCTCTCCAGCATTTATTGTTTCTAGATTTTTTGATGATGGCCATTCTGACTGGTGTGAGATGATACCTCATTGTAGTTTTGATTTGCATTTCTCTAATGATTAAAGATGTTGAGCATTCTTTCATGTGTCTGTTGGCAATCTGTATCTCTTCTTTGGAGAAATGTCTATTTAGGTCTTCTGCCCATTTTTGGATTGGGTTGTTTGTTTTTTTGTTATTGAGCTGCATGAGCTGCTTGTAAATCTTGGAGATTAATCCTTTGTCCGTTGCTTCATTTGTAAATATTTTCTCCCATTCTGAGGGTTGTCTTTTGGTTTTGTTTATGGTTTCCTTTGCTGTGCAAAAGCTTTTAAGTTTCATTAGGTCCCATTTGTTTATTTGTGTTTTTATTTCCATTTCTCTAGGACCTGGGTCAAAAAGGATCATGCTGTGACTTATGTCATACAGTGTTCTGCCTATGTTTTCCTCTAAGAGTTTGATAGTGTCTGGCCTTACACTTAGGTCTTTAATCCATTTTGAGTTTATTTTTGTGTATGGTGTTAGGGAGTGTTCTAATTTCATACTTTTACATGTACCTGTCCAATTTTCCCAGCACCACTTATTGAAGAGGCTGTCTTTTCTCCACTGTATATGCTTGCCTCCTTTATCAAAGATAAGGTGACCATATGTGCGTGGGCTTATCTCTGGGCTTTCTATCCTGTACCATTGATCTATATTTCTGTTTTTGTGCCAGTAGCAAACTGTCTTGATTACTGTAGCTTTGTAGTATAGTCTGAAGTCAGGGAGCCTGATTCCTCCAGCTCCATTTTTCGTTCTCAAGATTGCTTTGGCTATTCGGGGTCTTTTGTGTTTCCATACAAATTGTGAAATTTTTTGTTCTAGTTCTGTGAAAAATGCCAGTGGTAGTTTGATAGGGATTGCATTGAATCTGTAGATTGCTTTGGGTAGCAGAGTCATTTTCACAATGTTGATTCTTCCAATCCAAGAACATGGTATATCTCTCCATCTATTTGTATCATCTTTAATTTCTTTCATCAGTGTCCTATAATTTTCTGCATACAGGTCTTTTGTCTCCTTAGGTAGGTTTATTCCTAGGTATTTTATTCTTTTTGTTGCAATGGTAAACGGGAGTGTTTTCTTAATTTCACTTTCAGATTTTTCATCATTAGTATACAGGGATGCAAGAGATTTCTGTGCATTAATTTTGTATCCTGCTACTTTACCAAATTCATTGATTAGCTCTAGTAGTTTTCTGGTAGCATCTTTTGGATTCTCTATGTATAGTATCATGTCATCTGCAAACAGTGACAGCTTTACTTCTTCTTTTCTGATTTGGATTCCTTTTATTTCTTTTTCGTCTCTGATTGCTGTGGCTAACACTTCCAAAACTATGTTGAATAATAGTGGTGAGAGTGGGCAACCTTGTCTTGTTCCTGATCTTAGTGGAAATGGTTTCAGTTTTTCACCATTGAGGACAATGTTGGCTGTGGGTTTGTCATATACGGCCTTTATTATGTTGAGGAAAGTTCCCTCTATGCCTACTTTCTGCAGGACTTTTATCATAAATGGGTGTTGAATTTTGTCGAAGGCTTTCTCTGCATCTATTGAGATGATCATATGGTTTTTCTCCTTCAATTTGTTAATATGATGTATCACGTTGATTGATTTGCGTATATTGAAGAATCCTTGCATTCCTGGAATAAACCCCACTTGATCATGGTGTATGATCCTTTTAATGTGCTGTTGGATTCTGTTTGCTAGTATTTTGTTGAGGATTTTTGCATCTATGTTCATCAGTGATATTGGCCTGTAGTTTTCTTTCTTTGTGACATCTTTGTCTGGTTTTGGTATCAGGGTGATGGTGGCCTCGTAGAATGAGTTTGGGAGTGTTCCTCCCTCTGCAATATTTTGGAAGAGTTTGAGAAGGATAGGTGTTAGCTCTTCTCTAAATGTTTGATAGAATTCGCCTGTGAAGCCATCTGGTCCTGGGCTTTTGTGTGTTGGAAGATTTTTAATCACAGTTTCAATTTCAGTGCTTGTGATTGGTCTGTTCATATTTTCTATTTCTTCCTGGTTCAGTCTCGGCAGGTTGTGCATTTCTAAGAATCTGTCCATTTCTTCCAGGTTGTCCATTTTATTAGCATAGAGTTGCTTGTAGTAATCTCTTATGATCGTTTGTATTTCTGCAGTGTCAGTGGTTACTTCTCCTTTTTCATTTCTAATTCTATTAATTTGAGTCTTCTCCTTTTTTCTCTTGATGAGTCTGGCTAATGGTTTATCAATTTTGTTTATCTTCTCAAAGAACCAGCTTTTAGTTTCATTGATTTTTGCTATTGTTTCCTTCATTTCTTTTTCATTTATTTCTGATCTGATCTTTATGATTTCTTTCCTTCTGCTAGCTTTGGGGTTTTTTTGTTCTTCTTTCTCTAATTGCTTTAGGTGCAAGGTTAGGTTGTTTATTCAAGATGTTTCCTGTTTCTTGATGTAGGCTTGTATTGCTATAAACTTCCCTCTTAGAACTGCTTTTGCTGCATCCCATAGGTTTTGGATCATCGTGTCTCCATTGTCATTTGTTTCTAGGTATTTTTTGATTTCCCCTTTGATTTCTTCAGTGATCACTTCGTTATTAAGTAGTGTATTGTGTAGCCTCCATGTGTTTGTATTTTTTACAGATCTTTTCCTGTAATTGATATCTAGTCTCATAGCGTTGTGGTCGGAAAAGATACTTGATACAATTTCAATTTTTTAAAATTTACCAAGGCTTGATTTGTGACCCAAGATATGATCTATCCTGGAGAATGTTCCATGGGCACTTGAGAAAAATGTGTATTCTGTTGTTTTTGGGTGGAATGTCCTATAAATATCAATTAAGTCCATCTTGTTTAATGTATCATTTAAAGCTTGTGTTTCCTTATTTATTTTCATTTTGGATGATCTGTCCATTGGTGAAAGTGGGGTGTTAAAGTCCCCTACTATGATTGTGTTACTGTCGATTTCCCCTTTTATGGCTGTTAGTATTTGCCTTATGTATTGAGGTGCTCCTATGTTGGGTGCATAAATATTTACAATTGTTATACCTTCCTCTTGGATCGATCCCTTGATCATTATATAGTGTCCGTCTTTGTCTCTTGTAATTGTCTTTATTTTAAAGTCTATTTTGTCTGATATGAGAATTGCTACTCCAGCTTTCTTTTGATTTCCATTTGCATGGAATATCTTTTTCCATCCCCTCACTTTCAGTCTGTATGTGTCTCTAGGTCTGAAGTGGGTCTCTTGTAGACAGCATATATATGGGTCTTGTTTTTGTATCCATTCAGCCAGTCTGTGTCTTTTGGTGGGAGCATTTAATCCATTTACATTTAAGGTAATTATCGATATGTATGTTCCTATTCCCATTTTCTTAAATGTTTTGGGTTTGTTATTGTAGGTGTTTTCCTTCTCTTGTGTTTCTTGCCTAGAGAAGTTCCTTTAGCATTTGTTGTAAAGCTGGTTTGGTGGTGCTGAACTCTCTCAGCTTTTGCTTGTCTGTAAAGGTTTTAATTTCTCCATCAAATCTGAATGAGATCCTTGCTGGGTAGAGTAATCTTGGTTGTAGGTTTTTCTCCTTCATCACTTTAAGTATATCCTGCCACTCCCTTCTGGCTTGCAGCGTTTCTGCTGAAAGATCAGCTGTTAACCTTATGGGGATGCCCTTGTGTGTTATCTGTTGTTTTTCCCTTGCTGCTTTTAATATGTTTTCTTTATATTTAATTTTTGATAGTTTGATTAATATGTGTCTTGGTATGTTTCTCCTTGGATTTATCCTGTATGGGACTCTCTGTGCTTCCAGGACTTGATTAACTATTTCCTTTCCCATATTAGGGAAGTTTTCAACTATAATCTCTTCAAATATTTTCTCAGTCCCTTTCTTTTTCTCTTCTTCTTCTGGGACCCCTATAATTCGAATGTTGGTGCGTTTAATGTTGTCCCAGAGGTCTCTGAGACTGTCCTCAGTTCTTTTCATTCTTTTTTCTTTATTCTGGTCTGCAGTAGTTATTTCCACCATTTTATCTTCCAGGTCACTTATCCGTTCTTCTGCCTCAGTTATTCTGCTATTGATCCCATCTAGAGTATTTTTAATTTCATTTATTGTGCTTGTCATCGTTTCTTGGTTCCTCTTTAGTTCTTCTACATCCTTGTTAAATGTTTCTTGCATTTTGTCTATTCTATTTCCAAGACTTTGGATCATCCTTACTATCATTATTCTGAATTCTTTTTCAGGTAGACTACCTATTTCCTCTTCATTTGTTAGGTCTGGTGTGTTTTGACCCTGCTCCTTCATCTGCTGTGTGTTTTTCTGTCTTCTCATTTTGCTTATCTTACTGTGTTTGGGGTCTCCTTTTCACAGGCTGCAGGTTCGTAGTTCCCGTTGTTTTTGGTATCTGTCCCCAGTGGCTAAGGTTGGTTCAGTGGGTTGTGTAGGCTTCCTGGTGGAGGGAACTAGTGCCTGTGTTCTGGTGGATGAGGCTGGATCTTGTCTTTCTGGTGGGTTCGTCCACGTCTGGTGGTGTGTTTTGGGGTGTCTGTGGCCTTATTATGATTTTAGGCAGCCTCTCTGTTAATGGATGGGGCTGTGTTCCTCTCTTGCTAGTTGTTTGGCATAGGGTGTCCAGCACTGTAGCTTGCTGGTCGTTGAGTGAAGCTGGGTCTTGATGTTGAGATGGAGATCTGTGAGAGATTTTCGCCGTTTAGTATTACGTGGAGCTGGGAGGTCTCTTGTGGACCAGTGTCCTGAAGTTGGCTCTCCCACCTCAGAGGCACAGCCCTGATGCCTGGCTGGAGCACCAAGAGCCTTTCATCCACACGGCTCAGAATAAAAGGGAGAAAAAATGGAAAGAAAGAAAAAAAGAGGATAAAATAAAATAAAATAAAGCAATTATAATAAAAAATAAGAAAAAAAATTATTAAGAGTAAATTTATTAAGAAAAAAAATTTTTTTTAATTTTTAAAAATAGATTTATTAATTTTTTATACTAAAAATAAGAAAAAAATTATTTAGAAAAAATTTATTAAGAAAAAAAATTTTTTAATTTTTTAAAATAAAAAATGTGAAAAAACTTATTAAAATTTTTTTTAAAAATAGAAAATAAGGAAAAAATTATTAAGAAAACATTTATTAGGGAAAAAAAAATTTTTTAAGTCAAAAAAAAAAAAAAAAAACGGACGGACCTAACCCTAGGACTAACGGTGAGAGCAAAGCTATACAGACAAAATCTCACCCAGAAGCATACACATCTACACTCACAAAAAAAAGGAAAAGGGGAAAAGTTAATATATCCTGCTCCCAAAGTCCATCTCCTAAATTTGGGATGATTCGTTGTCTATTCAGGTATTCAACAGATGCAGGCACATCAAGTTGTTTGTGGAGCTTTAATCCGCTGCTTCTGAGGCTGCTGGGAGAGATTTCCCTTTCTCTTCTTTGTTCGTACAGCTCCCGGGGTTCAGCTTTGGATTTGGACCCGCCTCTGCATGTAGGTCCCCTGAGGGCGTCTGTTCCCCGCCCAGACAGAACGGGGTTAAAGGAGCAGCTGATTCGGGGGCTCTGGCTCAGTCAGGCCGGGGGGAGGGAGCGGTACGGAGGAGGCGGGGCGAGCCTGCGGCGGCAGAAGCCGGCGTGACGTTGCAGCAGCCTGAGGCGCGCCGTGCGCTCTCCAGGGGAAGTTGTCCCCGGATTACGGGAGCCTGGCCGTGGCGGGCTGCACAGGCTCCCGGGAGGGGCGGTGTGGAGAATGACCTGTGCTCGCCCACAGGCTGTTTGGTGGCGGCAGCAGCAGCCTTAGCGTCTCATGCCCGTCTCTGGGGTCCGCGCTGATAGCCGCGGCTCGCGCCCGTCTCTGGAGTTCGTTTAAGTGGCGCTCTGAATCCCCTCTCCTTGCACGCCGCGAAACAAAGAGGCAAGAAAAAGTCTCCTGCCTCTTCGGCAGCTGCAGACTTTTTCTCGTGCACCCTCCCGGCTAGTTGTGGTGCGCTAGACCCTTCAGGCTGTGTTCACGCAGCCAACCCCAGTCCTCTCCCTGGGATCCGACCGAAGCCCGCGCCTCAGCTCCCAGCCCCCGCCCGCCCCGGCGGGTGAGCAGACAAGCCTCTCGGGCTGGTGAGTGCTGCTTGGCGCCGAGCCTCTGTGCGGGAATCTCTCCGTTTTTCCCTCTGCGTCCCTGTTGCTGTGGGATCCGCGCTGATAGCCGCGGCTCGCGCCCGTCTCTGGAGCTCGTTTAGGCGGCGCTCTGAATCCCCTCTCCTTGCGCGCCGCAAAACAAAGAGGCAAGAAAAATTCTCTTGCCTCTTTGGCAGCTGCAGTCTTTTTCCCGGACTCCCTCCCGGCTAGCACCGAAGCCCGAGCCCCAGCTCCCAGGCCCCGCCCGCCCCGGCGGCTGAGCAGACAAGCCTCTCGGGCTGGTGAGTGCTGGTCGGCACCGCTCCTCTGTGCGGGAATCTCCGCTTTGCCCTCCGCACCAATGTGGCTGCGCTCTCCTCCGTGGCTCCGAAGCTTCCCCCCTCTGCTACCCGCAGTCTCTGCCCACGAAGGGGCTTCCTAGTGTGTGGAAACCTTTCCTCCTTCACAGCTCCCTCCCACTGGTGCAGGTCCCGTCCCTATTCTTTTGTCTCTGTTATTTCTTTTTTCTTTTGCCCTACCCAAGTACGTGGGGATTTTCTTGCCTTTTGGGAGGTCTGACGTCTTCTGCCAGCGTTCAGTGGGTGTTCTGTAGGAGCAGTTCCACGTGTAGATGTATTTCTCATGTATCTGTGGGGAGGAAGGTGATCTCCGCGTCTTACTCTTCCGCCATCTTGCCCCTCCCTCTGGGTTGTCTTAAAAAGTGTCTTGTCCAAATGAAGTCCTAGAAGGTGAACAGAGGGAGGAACACCAGAATGCCCTGGGGATGGGGGAGGAGCCTTAACAGATAAGCTGTGAGAAAGTCATTTCCTAGTCGAGGGACCTGCCAAGTGGAAGTCCCCAGCAGAGGATCTCTGAGGAACCCACAAAAGAGAATTAGCTTTGAACTTCCCTCATGCTCAGAGAGCAGCAATGACGATAACCAATTGCCAATCACGACAGAACTCTTAGCCCACATTCCTCTTTTCATTCCCCCTGCTCCATCCCCAGAGGGGCCAGAAACTAGAGGGACC
Organism: Eubalaena glacialis; assembly: GCF_028564815.1. Taxonomy (NCBI): domain Eukaryota; kingdom Metazoa; phylum Chordata; class Mammalia; order Artiodactyla; family Balaenidae; genus Eubalaena; species Eubalaena glacialis. The sequence goes on along the minus strand of NC_083724.1, from coordinate 85,330,705 downwards.
ATAGTCACTGAGTGGGAGTGAAGCTAGAAGATAGTGAAGAAGCTGACCCACTCACTCCTTCATTCTAGACTTCTAAACCCAAATCAGACCTGAGCTGGGTGAAGGTAGGGAAAAGCTTTAATTGGATAAGAATTCAAAGCTTTGACAATTACCCTGGATTGGACTGAGAATTTTGTGGTTATTAAATTGGGCTGGACATTTTCATACCCTAGTCAAGTAACTATTTGATTATTTTCTAAGAGCAATCTGAAATGCTACAGGACAGGTCCAAGATTTCATCCATAGACAGTAAAGAATGAGTTAATGGAACAAGTTTAGAAGGGAGTGGTGAGAGACAATTTAAATTGTTAGTTTTTGTTATGCATGATCAATGCCAGTTGTTCAGTTAGTAATGAACATAATAGGAATATTATGATAGCCAATAAAGATCTTTTGTGGTTTTGTTTTTCTCTTTCCACGTATTTGCTCTCCCATCTAGCTTCTTATCACTCACAAATTTGATAAGCCTTTTCCATTAGAGTTGCAAGGAGTTATTTCATGAGGCTGGCCATTGGCATTGCATGACATTGCATTCTGGTTGGGTTGTAAGGACAGGCTGCCTAGTGACAATGAATAAATTCCATTGGAGAGATCCTATGTTTGTGTAACATACTGGTCACATACAGAGGTCTACTTGTTAGAGAAAGTACTTGCTAAATTAAGAAATGCTGTAACAAATGTCAGTACTAATATGATTTTTCTTGTCATTGCTGCCACCATCTGAATATAATTTGAAAGGTATATAGTCATTACTTAGTCTGTTTTGGCTGCTATAACACAATACCAGAGATTGGATAGCTCATAAACAACAGAAATATATATCTCACAGTTCTGGAGGCTGAAAGTCCAGGATCAGAGTGCCAGAATGGTTGGGTGAGGGCCCTCTTCTGGGTCATAGACTTCTCATTGTATCCTCACCTGGAGGAAGGAACTGGGGAACCGTGTGGATTCTCTTTTATATAGGCATTAATCACATTCATGAGGGCTTCACCCTCATGACGTAAGCACCTCTCAAAGGCTCCACTTCCTAATACCATCACATTGGACATTAGGATTTCAACATATGACTTCTGGGGGGACACAAACATCCAGAACACAGCACCAGGACGCATTTTTATGAACTCTCCATTCCTTTTTGTGAAGCAGTAGTAGTGAAGTGACTAAGATACAATCTTGATTATTTTTTTAGCTGCAAGTATAAATTTGGAGGAATAAGTGACTATTTTAAGTCTATTTTAGAGTGAGTATTATATGCCTATTTCTTCAACTACAAAATCTATTTTGGCAAGAATCACAACTTTTATTTAACTACACTTAGTACTTGGCAGTGCTCTGGGCATGCCTTGAAGACGTTAACAGGAATTCTGCATTGAAATTAAACCCTTAGCTCCCAGCACCATTCTGCCTTACTCAGAAGTCTCTCAAGCTTGTGTGCCTATTTCCTTTAAATCATGTCAACATCCCATTCCAGACAAACTACAATATTTAAAACTGTTGGAAGTTCCATTACCAAGGGGTAAGAGTTCTTCTTTAAGAAAACATTATTACTGAATTTCAGAAAGGTGCTGTTCAACTTCAAAGACCAGTCTTGCACACATACAGTATTAGAAGACATGATCCTAAGAAATTGCAAACATCACTGGAAATTGTAATAGAAGCTCAATTTTATTTATTTATATATCGTTTATATCTTAGTTTGTTGTCTTAATTGGGTTCTTTCAAAAGTAGACACCAAGACAAGGACTCAGTCGGAAGTAGTTTATATGAAAGTAGACCCCAGGAGACACCAGAAGGGGGGGTGAGGAGACTGGGAAGGGACGGCAATCGAACAAGACTGTGTGACTAAGCAGGTCCCTGGAGAGTTTAGGGAGTCAGTAAAGCACACCTCAGCCTGATCTCCACAAGCTGGTGTCACCAGGTGGGGTCTGCTCCAGGGACGCTGTCTCTGGCAGTTCTGGTCTGCCCTGGGTCGGCTGAGGGGACTCCCACTGTCAGAATAAAAGAGGCCCAAGTCAGTAGCAGGTCTTTGCTTTAAGCAGACTTCAGATCCTCCAGATAGGGGAAGGAAATGCCCAGGGAACATAGGCCAGACACTGACAGCATCTGCTATGCCTGGGCTAATAAGAAACGAAAAGCCAGTGCTGAAATTGGCAGTGGTGCCCACTAGAAATCAAGAGACCAGGTTAGTTTCCTATCAGTATCACCTTTCTTGACGTGAATAGAATGGGCAAAGGTTATGTTCAGAAACTACTACATTTGGAATAATGGAGGTCATTGAGATCAGAGGGTACTGTGTGAAGACATTAAATCTGTGCAGTGAAACGTCACATGACCCCTAATTAAGGGAATAAAGGGGATAAAGCCAGAACTAGGGTTAAGTATGGGCATGGAGGAAGGTCTCTGAATGCCTGAGTGGGTGTGTCTATTAACCCTACACTCAAAAGTGTTTGAAAAATCCGAAAGATTTTGTGTCCTATTGTGAAGAATTTTGGGAGAATATTTTCTATTTTAAATATGCATTTAAGAATAGGACAAATTATAAACATGTTGGAAGTATTATGACCTGAGAATTTGAATCTTGACTACCTTTACAAACTAACAAATATCCACAAGCAATTGCTCATTCATTGCCAAGTTAACTTCTAGAAATCTCTGTTCTGTCCTCTGAACAACTGTAGCAACCCAAGAATCTAATTTGGTGCCTCATAAATGATTGTGTTCCATCTCCTGACATTTATTTTTAAATTCTACGAAAACACCAGCTCACAGGATGTTGTGTTTTTTTTTTTCCTCCAGTATTTCTGCTGTTCCCCAGCTGTTTGAAACATGTTGTGGCTTTGACTTCTTCCAACTACCTCCTGTGATGAAGATTACCTTAATTGCTTGTTTGTGGAACATTCAGTCAGAGACAGAATATGCTGTAACAATTACCAATAGATGAAGGCTGACATTTTACATTCCTTGTTATTCTATTAACAGTTTCTTGTGAATTCTTGTTTGGCTTTTTTTTTTTTGCCTTGAAGCTAGAATATCCTTTGAAATCTTGTGGTCACTGTTCATCATCCATCTACAGGGTGGGTCACATCATAGAGAAAAGGCTTGTTTCCTTTCAAACAGCATTCTACGAGCATTTATTGAGCACCTATTGTGTGCCAGACACTAGTTGTAGAGAATGCAGATGTGAATTTATCAGGCTGAGTCTTGCGCCTCTGATGCCTACGTTCTAGTGGAGGAAACAGAAAATAAACACATAATTGAATCAATATGTGAGGTAATTTCATGTAATGACAATGCTATGAAGAAAATAAAGGAGCAACTAATGTTATCTTTTTCTGGTGTTTTCTCTCCCCACAGCTATTTTATGCACATATAAAAAGTGCAAATATATATTCTATTTTCTTTCTTTTTATGCAAAAATGGTAGCATACTATACATACGTTTTACTGCCTTACCTTTTTTTTCTTTCTTAAAAAAATTGAGGTATAATTGACATATGATATTATATTAGTTACAGGTGTGCAGCACAATTATTTGATATTTGTATATATTATGAAATGATAACCACAATAAGTCTAGTTAATATCCATCACCAATATAGCTACAATTTTTTCTTGTGATGAGAACATTTAAGATTTACTCTCTTAGCAACTTTCAAATATAAAATATAGTATTATTGACTATAGTCACCTTTTCTACTTAGCCATGTATCTTAGAGACCATTCCTCATCAGTTCTTAATGAATTTTCCCATTCTTGTTTACAAGGCTACACAGTATTTCACTGTGCAGTGGTACAGAATTTATTTCACCATACTCCTTTTGATGGATATTTAGATCATTTCTAGTCTTTTCCTTTTACAACAAATGCTGCAACAAATATTCTCTTACATGATTTTACATATGCAAATGTTAACTATTGGATCATTTCTGAGAAGTTGAATTGTTGAGTCAAAGATATGTATATCTATCATTTTTTCTTAAACATCTTTATTGAAGTATAATTGCTTTACAATGGTGTGTTAGTTTCTGCTTTATAACAAAGTGAATCAGTTATACATATACATATGTTCCCATATCTCTTCCCTCTTGCATCTCCCTCCCTCCCACCCTCCCCATTCCACCCCTCTAGGTGGTCACAAAGCACCGAGCTGATCTCCCTGTGCTATGCGGCTGCTTCCTACTAGCTATCTATTGTACCTTTGGTAGTGTATATATGTCCATGACACTCTCTCACCATGTCACATCTCACCCTTCCCCCTCCCCATATCCTCAAGTCCATTCTCTAGTAGGTCTGTGTCTTTATTCCCGTCTTGCCACTAGGTTCTTCATGGCCTTTTTTTTTTCCCCCTTAGATTCCATATATATGTGTTAGCATACTGTATTTGTTTTTCTCTTTGTGACTTACTTCACACTGTATGACAGACTCTAATTCCATCCACCTCATTACAAATACCTCCATTTCATTTCTTTTTATGGCTGAGTAATATTCCATTGTATATATGTGCCACATCTTCTTTATCCATTCATCCGATGATGGACACTTAGGTTGCTTCCATGTCCTGGCTATTGTAAATAGAGCTGCAATGAACATTTTGGTACATGACTCTTTTTGAACTATGGTTTTCTCAGGGTATATGCCCAGTAGTGGGATTGCTGGGTCATATGGTAGTTCTATTTGTAGTTTTTTAAGGAACCTCCATCCTGTTCTCCATAGTGGCTGTATCAATTTACATTCCCACCAACAGTGCAAGAGTGTTCCCTTTCCTCCACACCCTCTCCAGCATTTATTGTTTCTAGATTTTTTGATGATGGCCAATCTGACCGGTGTGAGATGATATCTCATTGTAGTTTTGATTTGCATTTCTCTAATGATTAATGATGTTGAGCATTCTTTCATGTGTCTGTTGGCAATCTGTATATCTTCTTTGGAGAAATGTCTATTTAGGTCTTCTGCCCATTTTTGGATTGGGTTGTTCGTTTTTTTGTTATTGAGCTGCATGAGCTGCTTGTAAATCTTGGAGATTAATCCTTTGTCAGTTGCTTCATTTGCAAATATTTTCTCCCATTCTGAGGGTTGTCTTTTGGTCTTGTTTATGGTTTCCTTTGCTGTGTAAAAGCTTTTAAATTTCATTAGGTCCCATTTGTTTATTTGTGTTTTTATTTCCATTTCTCTAGGACCTGGGTCAAAAAGGATCTTGCTGTGATTTATGTCATAGAGTGTTCTGCCTATGTTTTCCTCTAAGAGTTTGATAGTGTCTGGCCTTACACTTAGGTCTTTAATCCATTTTGAGTTTATTTTTGTGTATGGTGTCAGGGAGTGTTCTAATTTCATTCTTTTACATGTAACTGTCCAGTTTTCCCAGCACCACTTATTGAAGAGGCTGTCTTTTCTCCATTGTATATTCTTGCCTCCTTTATCAAAAATAAGGTGACCATATGTGCATGGGTTTATCTCTGGGCTTTCTATCCTGTTCCATTGATCTATATTTCTGTTTTTGTGCCAGTACCAAACTGTCTTGATTACTGTAGCTTTGTAATATAGTCTGAAGTCAGGGAGCCTGATTCCTCCAGCTCCATTTTTCGTTCTCAAGATTGCTTTGGCTATTCGGGGTCTTTTGTGTTTCCATACAAATTGTGAAATTTTTTGTTCTAGTTCTGTGAAAAATGCCAGTGGTAGTTTGATAGGGATTGCATTGAATCTGTAGATTGCTTTGGGTAGTAGAGTCATTTTCACAATGTTGATTCTTCCAATCCAAGAACATGGTATATCTCTCCATCTATTTGTATCATCTTTAATTTCTTTCATCAGTGTCTTATAATTTTCTGCATACACGTCTTTTGTCTCCTTAGGTAGGTTTATTCCTAGATATTTTATTCTTTTTGTTGCAATGGTAAACGGGAGTGTTTTCTTAATTTCACTTTCAGATTTTTCATCATTAGTGTATAGAAATGCAAGAGATTTCTGTGCATTAATTTTGTATCCTGCTACTTTACCAAATTCATTGATTAGCTCTAGTAGTTTTCTGGTAGCATCTTTAGGATTCTCTATGTATAGTATCATGTCATCTGCAAACAGTGACAGCTTTACTTCTTCTTTTCCGATTTGGATTCATTTTATTTCTTTTTCGTCTCTGATTGCTGTGGCTAACACTTCCAAAACTATGTTGAATAATAGTGGTGAGAGTGGGCAACCTTGTCTTGTTTCTGATCTTAGTGGAAATGGTTTCAGTTTTTCACCATTGAGGACAATATTGGCTGTGGGTTTGTCATATATGGCCTTTACTATGTTGAGGAAAGTTCCCTCTATGCCTACTTTCTGCAGGGCTTTTATCATAAATCGGTGTTGAATTTTGTCGAAAGCTTTCTCTGCATCTATTGAGATGATCATATGGTTTTTCTCCTTCAATTTGTTAATATGGTGTATCACATTGATTGATTTGTGTATATTGAAGAATCCTTGCATTCCTGGGATAAACCCCACTTGGTCATGGTGTATGATCCTTTTAATGTGCTGTTGGATTCTGTTTGCTAGTATTTTGTTGAGGATTTTTGCATCTATGTTCATCAGTGATATTGGCCTGTAGTTTTCTTTCTTTGTGACATCTTTGTCTGGTTTTGGTATCAGGGTGATGGTGGCCTCGTAGAATGAGTTTGGGAGTGTTCCTCCCTCTGCAATATTTTGGAAGAGTTTGAGAAGGATAGGTGTTAGCTCTTCTCTAAATGTTTGATAGAATTCGCCTGTGAAGCTATCTGGTCCTGGGCTTTTGTTTGTTGGAAGATTTTTAATCACAGTTTCAATTTCAGTGCTTGTGATTGGTCTGTTCATATTTTCTATTTCTTCCTGGTTCACTCTTGGCAGGTTGTGCATTTCTAAGGATCTGTCCATTTCTTCCAGGTTATCCATTTTATTGGCATAGAGTTGCTTGTAGTAATCTCTCATGATCGTTTGTATTTCTGCAGTGTCAGTGGTTACTTCTCCTTTTTCATTTCTAATTCTATTGATTTGAGTCTTCTCCCTTTTTCTCTTGATGAGTCTGGCTAATGGTTTATCAATTTTGTTTATCTTCTCAAAGAACCAGCTTCTAGTTTCATTGATTTTTGCTATTGTTTCCTTCATTTCTTTTTCATTTATTTCTGATCTGATCTTTATGATTTCTTTCCTTCTGCTAGCTTTGGGGTTTTTTTGTTCTTCTTTCTCTAATTGCTTCAGGTGCAAGGTTAGTTTGTTTATTCGAGATGTTTCCTGTTTCTTGAGGTAGGCTTGTATTGCTATAAACTTCCCTCTTAGCACTGCTTTTGCTGCGTCCCATAGGTTTTGGGTCGTCGTGTCTCCATTGTCATTTGTTTCTAGGTATTTTTTGATTTCCCCTTTGATTTCTTCAGTGATCATTTCGTTATTAAGTAGTGTATTGTGTAGCCTCCATGTGTTTGTATTTTTTACAGATATTTTCCTGTAATTGATATCTAGTCTCATAGTGTTGTGGTCGGAAAAGATACTTGATATGATTTCAATATTTTTAAATTTACCAAGGCTTGATTTGTGACCCAAGATATGATCTATCCTGGAGAATGTTCCATGAGCACTTGAGAAAAATGTGTATTCTGTTGTTTTTGGGTGGAATGTCCTATAAATATCAATTAAGGCCATCTTGTTTAATGCATCATTTAAAGCTTGTGTTTCCTTATTTATTTTCATTTTGGATGATCTGTCCATTGGTGAAAGTGGGGTGTTAAAGTCCCCTACTATGATTGTGTTACTGTCGATTTCCCCTTTTATGGCTGTTAGTATTTGCCTTATGTATTGAGGTGCTCCTATGTTGGGTGCATAAATATTTACAATTGTTATACCTTCCTCTTGGATCGATCCCTTGATCATTATATAGTGTCCTTCTTTGTCTCTTGTAATAGTCTTTATTTTAAAGTCTATTTTGTCTGATATGAGAATTGCTACTCCAGCTTTCTTTTGATTTCCATTTGCATGGAATATCTTTTTCCATCCCCTCACTTTCAGTCTGTATGTGTCTCTAGGTCTGAAGTGGGTCTCTTGTAGACAGCATATATATAGGTCTTGTTTTTGTATCCATTCAGCCAGTCTGTGTCTTTTGGTGGGAGCATTTAATCCATTTACATTTAAGGTAATTATCGATATGTATGTTCCTATTCCCATTTTCTTAAATGTTTTGGGTTTGTTATTGTAGGTGTTTTCCTTCTCTTGTGTTTCTTGCCTAGAGAAGTTCCTTTAGCATTTGTTGTAAAGCTGGTTTGGTGGTGCTGAACTCTCTCAGCTTTTGCTTGTCTGTAAAGGTTTTAATTTCTCCATCAAATCTGAATGAGATCCTTGCTGGGTAGATTAATCTTGGTTGTAGGTTTTTCTCCTTCATCACTTTAAGTGTATCCTGCCACTCCCTTCTGGCTTGCAGAGTTTCTGCTGAAAGATCAGCTGTTAACCTTATGGGGATTCCCTTGTGTGTTATTTGTTGTTTTACCCTTGCTGCTTTTAATATGTTTTCTTTATATTTAATTTTTGACAGTTTGATTAATATGTGTCTTGGTGTGTTTCTCCTTGGATTTATCCTGTATGGGACTCTCTGTGCTTCCAGGACTTGATTAACTATTTCCTTTCCCATATTAGGGAAGTTTTCAACTATAATCTCTTCAAATATTTTCTCAGTCCCTTTCTTTTTCTCTTCTTCTTCTGGGACCCCTATAATTCGAATGTTGGTGCGTTTAATGTTGTCCCAGAGGTCTCTGAGACTGTCCTCAGTTCTTTTCATTCTTTTTTCTTTATTCTGCTCTGCAGTAGTTATTTCCACCATTTTATCTTCCAGATCACTTATCCGTTCTTCTGCCTCAGTTATTCTGCTCTTGATCCCATCTAGAGTATTTTTAATTTCATTTATTGTGTTTTTCATCGTTGCTTGGTTCCTCTTTAGTTCTTCTACGTCCTTGTTAAATGTTTCTTGCATTTTATCTATTCTATTTCCAAGACTTTGGATCATCCTTACTATCATTATTCTGAATTCTTTTTCAGGTAGACTACCTATTTCCTCTTCATTTGTTAGGTCTGGTGTGTTTTGTCCCTGCTCCTTCATCTGCTGTGTGTTTTTCTGTCTTCTCATTTTGCTTATCTTACTGTGTTTGGGGTCTCCTTTTCACAGGCTGCAGGTTCGTAGTTCCCGTTGTTTTTGGTATCTGTCTCCAGTGGCTAAGGTTGGTTCAGTGGGTTGTGTAGGCTTCCTGGTGGAGGGAACTAGTGCCTGTGTTCTGGTGGATGAGGCTGGATCTTGTCTTTCTGGTGGGCACATCCACGTCTGGTGGTGTGTTTTGGGGTGTCTGTGGCCTTATTATGATTTTAGTCAGCCTCTCTGCTAATGGATGGGGCTGTGTTCCTGTTTTGCTAGTTGTTTGGCATAGGGTGTCCAGCACTGTAGCTTACTGGTCGTTGAGTGAAGCTGGGTCTTGATGTTGAGATGGAGATCTCTGAGAGATTTTCACCGTTTGGTATTACGTGGAGCTGGGAGGTCTCTTGTGGACCAGTGTCCTGAAGTTGGCTCACCCACCTCAGAGGCACAGCCCTGATGCCTGGCTGGAGCACCAAGAGCCTTTCATCCACACGGCTCAGAGTAAAAGGGAGAAAAAATAGAAAGAAAGAAAGAAAGAGGACAAAATATAGTGAAGTAAAATAAAGCTATTATAAAGCAAAGCTATACAGACAAAATCTCACCCAGAAGCATATACATATACACTCACAAAAAAAGGAAAAGGGGAAAAATTAATATATCCTGCTCCCAAAGTCCACCTCCTGAATTTGGGATGATTCGTTGTCTATTCAGGTATTCAACAGATGCAGGCACATCAAGTTGTTTGTGGAGTTTTAATCCGCTGCTTCTGAGGCTGCTGGGAGAGATTTCCCTTTCCCTTCTTTGTTCGCACAGCTCCCGGGGTTCAGCTTTGGATTTGGCCCCGCCTCTGCGTGTAGGTCGCCTGAGGGCGTCTGTTCCCCGCCCAGACAGAACGGGGTTAAAGGAGCAGCTGCTTCGGGGGCTCTGGCTCACTCAGGCCGGAGGGGAGGGAGGGATACGGATGCGGGGCGAGCCTGCGGCGGTAGAGGCCGGCGTGACGTTGCACCAGCCCAAGGCGCACCGTGCGTTCTCCTGGGGAAGTTGTCCCCGGATCACGGGAGCCTGGCCGTGGCGGGCTGCACCGGCTCCCGGGAGGGGCGGTGTGGAGAGTGACCTGTGCTCGCACACAGGCTTTTTGGTGGCGGCAGCAGCAGCCTTAGCGTCTCATGCCCGTCTCTGGGGTCCGCGCTGATCGCCGCGGCTCGCGCCCTTCTCTGGAGTTCGTTTAGGCAGCGCTCTGAATCGCCTCTCCTTGCGCGCCGCGAAACAAAGAGGCAAGAAAAAGTCTCTTGCCTCTTCGGCAGCTGCAGACTTTTTCCCAGACTCCCTCCCAGCCAGCTGTGGTGCGCTAGCCCCTTCAGGCTGTGTTCACGCCATCAACCCCAGTCCTCTCCCTGCGATCCGACCTCTGAAGCCCGAGCCTCAGCTCCCAGCCCCCGCCCGCCCAGGCGGGTGAGCAGACAAGCCTCTTGGGCTGGTGAGTGCAGGTCGGCGCCGCTTCTCTGTGCGGGAATCTCTCCACTTTTCCCTCTGCGCCCCTGTTGCTGTGTGGTCCGCGCTGATAGCCGCGGCTCGCGCCCGTCTCTGGAGCTCGTTTAGGCGGCGCTCTGAATCCCCTCTCCTCGCGCACCAGGAAACAAAGAGGGAAGAAAAAGTCTCTTGCCTCTTCGGCAGCTGCAGACTTTTTCCTGGACTCCCTCCCGGCTAGTTGTGGTGCACTAACCCCTTCAGGCTGTGTTCACGCCGCCAACCCCAGTCCTCTCCCTGCGATCCGACCTCTGAAGCCCGAGCCTCAGCTCCCAGCCCCCGCCCGCCCCGGCGGGTGAGCAGACAAGCCTCTCGGGCTGGTGAGTGCTGCTCGGCGCCGAGCCTCTGTGCGGGAGTCTCTCCGCTTTGCCCTCCGCACCCCTGTGGCTGCGCTCTCCTCCGTGGCTCCGAAGCTTCCCCCCCTGCCACCCGCAGTGTCTGCCCGCAAAGGGGCTTCCTAGTGCGTGGAAACCTTTCCTCCTTCACGGCTCCCTCCCACAGGTGCAGGTCCCGTCCCTATTCTTTTGTGTCTGTTATTTCTTTTTTCTTTTGCCCTACCCAGGTACGTGGGGAGTTTCTTGCCTTTTGGGAGGTCTGACGTTTTCTGCCAGCATTCAGTGGGTGTTCTGTAGGAGCAGTTCCACTTGTAGATGTATTTCTAATGTATCTGTGGGAAGGAAGGTGATCTCCGCGTCTTACTCTTCCGCCATCTTCTTCTCCCAACCGGAAAGTTTTATAAATATCAGGAATTCTCTTCAAGGAATTGGCCGTATTTTGAAGCAAGGTAAGCTGGAAGACTGAAGAGCTGGGTTGAGATCTCTGAAGGACATATAGTTGAATTTTCTGCAGTCTTCCAAACTGGAGGAGACAGAGACTTACCGACTTAGAATCAAAACCCTGTGCAGGCAGAGAGGGAGCACAGCAAACATGATGAGCAGGTGTAAAGCAGGCGCAGGCGTAAAGCCCATCATTTTTAAGAGAATGCATTTTGTGTCACAACTTTTATGAATAGGTGACATGCGCACATAGTAAATCTCTAAAAGGAACAAAATCATATAATGCAAATTAAGTCCTTCTCACACCTCTTTTCTCCTAGCACCAAATTCGTTTCTCCAGAGATAACAAATGTTACTTGTTTCTTGTTTATCATTCAGAATTATTGTATATATGTAAATGTATTATATAAATATAATATGTGTATATATGTTATAATATATGTACTTATACTTTATTGCCTCATCATTGTATTTCAGCCATATAGCATCATCTCTTGGACATCATTAGTAAAAGTGATGGTTCCATTGATTCTCCTTATGCCTTTCTTTGTTCTAGGGGAAGGGCAGCTATAGGTATGAAGTCTTATATTGTCCTTGGCCACAATTTTTGAACTTGTTCCACTATGTCATTTCCTTTTGTGCTTGATGCATATCAGCCATCCTGGGAACCTCTTTATCATCATCCTAAAGATTCCCCTAGCTCTTGTGTGTGTGTGTGTGTGTGTGTGTGTGTGTGTGTGTATGTATGTGTGTTGTTTCTTCTAACACCTGTGTTCTATGAATTCTTCTTTAGTGGTTTATTCTCACCTTTAGGTAATATACATTCTTCCATAGCTCCCTGAGAAAGAGTTTGCAGGAGGTAAATTTTTTGAGACATTGAACATCTGAAAATGTTTTTATTCTATCTTCTCAAATCATTATCTGTTGACTGTTTGGGTAGGTGTAGAATTCTAGGATAGAAAATAATTTTCTTCAGGATTTTGAAGATATTCTTCCACTGTCTGTGAACTTCCAGTGTTGCTCTTGAAAATCCAACTCAGTTTTAATTACTAATACTTTTAAAGTGAATTTCTATTTCTTCTATTGAACTCTTAGGACTTCTTGTTGATCCCAATGTTTTGTAATTTCACAATGATGTACCTTAGTGTGAGTCTGTTTTCATCTATTGTGCTAAGCATTAAGGGGCTCTCTTAATGTGAAAGAATATATTTTTCAAGTCTTCATAATCTTCTTGAATTATTTTATTGAACATTTCCTCCCTACACTTTATTTATTCTGTCTTTCTGGATTTTTTATTATTCAGATGTTTCAGCTTCTGAACTAGTGATCTTCCAGTTTTGTTAACTTTTTATTCTTATTTTATATGCTTGATTTTTACGTAGGTTAAGGGAGACTTTCTTAATTTTACCTCCAAAGCTTTCCACTGATATTTTTCTCCTCTGCTCACATGTTTTTAATTTCAAAAACCTGTTTTTTTAAATTTCTGAATGCTTCTTTCTTATATCATTCTGTTCTTGCTTCATGACTGCCATGCAAACAGGTATGCCACCATCTCTTTGCCCTCTCTACCCATGGAAAGATGAGTGTGACACAGTCTGAAACTATATATCTATAGTCTGAAACTTATATCTAAGAGGAAATTGAAGTAGGGGATAGTGATGGGAGACTGAGAGCTAGAAAGCTTGGAACTGTGATCAGTGACTGAGATTTTAACAAGCAAATTAAAAAATTACAAGGCTTGATTTAATTCACTGGAATAGAATAGACCAAATTTTTTCTCTAGTTGGGTTAGTGGTTCAAAGTCAAGAAATTATATGTAATCATAAAACCAAATATAAGCCTAATATTTATACATATATGAGGAGTGATTCTCTGATCACACCTGTTTTTTATACTATCTGCCTATTTTGCAGGTTTTTGAGTGATGTTGAAGTTCCCACGTCTCTATCATTGAGCAGAGGTGCTCCTAGAGAGTCCTTATTTATGGACAACTGTGACAGAAATAGGTAGTTGACCATCAAGTGTCACTGTTTTCCTTTCCAATGGTTGTTCAGCCAGAGGATATATATCCCATCTCCCCCTTGCATCTAGGTAAGGTCATGTCGTTAATTCTCTTCCAAAGTGTGTGAACAGAAGTAATACATGCCATTCCCACCTGAGATGTTAATACTGGGTGCATATTCTCCGTACTGGTCCCTCTCCGTGAAATCTTAGCTACAGGAAGGAAGCAGCCTGGATCCCTGTGTCATCACTTGGAGGAAAACCTCATTGCAAACTGAGTCATCAGCAAGAAATAAATTTTCAAAACTGTGTTAAGCCATTGAAAAGTTAGGGTCCTTTGTTATAGTAGTGAATACTGATAAATACATATACAGACACATTTTGTCTACTTAGGTGAAGAGCTGAAGCTCATGGGAATGCTTTTTGTGTTACCAAGATTGCCACCTGTGACAAAGATCACAAATATTCTTACATCTAGGTGCACATTAAATTTTGGAGGCACTTTTTATGAAACCACTACATTAGAGCTTATCCCACAGTAAAGAAATGTGAAAATCCAGACTCATACCAATAGATAAAACAGATAATTATTCTCACTACACAAGAGGATCATTCACTTCACCAAATCATTGATCTTATCATTTAAAAAAATCAGGCTTCCTTAGAACATTTGGAAATATAATTTAACTTAACGAGATGAGTATTACTTCCGTGCAAGGACCCTAACCTCATGCTTCCCATGATCCATCCAGGTCATTTGGAATGTGGTATACGTGGGAAATATTTCCCCAAAGGTCCAGGAATGGCCATTCCTGCTCAGTTGAATTCCTTCCAAACACTCTTCACATTGACAAGTAACACCGTGGAATACACTTCACATGAGTGCAAACTGGGAAGGACCAATGAAAATTCCTGGGCCATCTCAGGCTCAGAACAGCCTTTTACCTCCTGTGGGACTTTAGGCTCTAGATCCCTTCTTGGGATTGTCCCTGGAAGCCCTCTGATATATGTCACTTCAGTTCCCTTCAAGAGCCACCCAAGACACACTCACTTAGCATTTGTGTCCACTCACTCCCATGGGCTTGCACTTTGTAGAGATAAGAAAAGTCTTTTAGAATCATCTCATATCTCTTCTCTACTTTTTGACACTCATCTTGGGAGAGGCTGAAGAAGTAAAAGGAATTTCCAAATTCCAGTGGGTCAGTGGACATTCCAACTTTTCTGAGCCTTAGCAACAGATCAAGGTATTTGAGGATAATGTTTGAGTCTCATGATATTTCTAGAAATATACCTAGTATAAAATATGTACAACTGTTAAGAGTAACAGCTAATATTTATTGAGTACTTACAATGTGCTAAGTACTGTTCTAGTGCTTTGACAAATATTAACTCTTTCAATCCTCACAATTATTCTCTATATGTTTAGAGAGCAATGATTAATTGCCAATAAGTGTTGACTGTTTTTTTTATCCAATCTACTTATCCAGATGGTCTCATCTTGTCATTGTGATTCTTCTGTCCTGGGGAATCCATCGCATTTCTGGGTTCCTGGCTTACAGGCCTTGTTCATCTGGCCTCTGACTAAACCAGGTTTTTACAATTAATAATACATGTTTTGATTCTCTGTCTGCAGTCTCTACCACATTCTCTCCCACCCCACACCACCCCACTCTCTTCTACACATCTTTTCCCTCAGTTGTAATAAAATATATATATCACATTCATGATTTGGTATTTGCAGAATAATTTTTAATATCATAGAATCATAAGCTTTTGGAAGTGGGAAAAAACCTCATAAAACTTTTTGCTTTCTGCAGATATGGAAACTGGGCCTAGATGTATGAGGTTACTTGACCAGGATTATGGAATTGGTTTAATTGTTTAGCTCATACTATTCTTCAGAAAGGCTGCTTTCAACTCCCTTCTCATCACTCTATGCCCAGTAAAAGTTTTTTTAAGGGAAAAAACTTTCATCTTAAATCTTGTTTCAAACCATGAAGTGGATAAAAGGAAAGTCTATCTCTCTCTCTTCCTCTTTTTCTATTCATCCATCTGTCTTTCCATCATCTAAATTTCCTAGGTAAGTTTTTTCAAAGTGCAGCTGGGCATAACTTTCATGTGATATACCTGTATATTGCCAATTAATAAGAAGGTATTCATTAGTCAAGTGAATACCGTGTCTGTTTACATATAAATGTTATAAATGATGGAAAATTCAGTGACTATTTGTAAGAATTGAATACATTTTTGTGCATGTGGTTATTTAATCACAGAATTTTATACATTTGGTGGACATTTATTCACCTTTTGGAAGGGTAAAAGTTTTAAGATATATGAAAATGGTTGAACTGTGTACAAGAACTCTAAGAAGCCATAGAAGAAATGCGAATGAGGACAGATCAAAAGGACTATCAGACTGAAATTAGACTCAGTGTTGATGATGATGAAAATGGATAGAAAAATTGAATAATGAGAAATAATTAGAAACGTTAAGAAGAGTAAAGTGCAATGGGTTGGTCAAGAAATATGCAAGCTTAAGAGCTTGTTGGAAATTTGTTAAAACAGAGAGCTTGAGAATGGAAGATTTTGGGAACAACTTTTAAATATATTGAATAAATTCCCTCAATGCTGTCAAGATGAAAAGTTTTCTGTGAGTCTACTGCCTGAGACAGCCAGTCAATAATAAAATTGTATATATGTGAAGAAAATAACCCACAAAGTATATATTAAAGAGCACAACTCAGCAAAGACTTGCACATTGCAGGATTCCAAGATGAAGTCACCACCTGGAAATGGTCCAGGCTATTTTCAAATATTTGGCCAGATAAACAAATGCATCAATATTTTATTAATAACTATTAAGTTCTGCTTAATGCATATGTTATACAGTGATGGCTAAGTTATTGTTAACTCCCATATGGAGAAACAAAAACTCTGATAGGTGTTTGGCAGAGCTACCAACCTATTAGGGTCCTACATTCTGGAATTCTGACCAAGTATGGTGAGACCTCAGAGTAAGAGGAGCTGAAAGAGGGATAGCTGGACCTGATAGCAGGTCACATAAAATTTTAGATTTCTTTCCTATCATTATTTCCTCCATCTATTGACCTCAGGATCAAGGTTGAATTCAGGAGTCATGTTTTAGGTGGAATATTGATAAAAACCTGAGGATATATGAGGTGGTAGTGGAGGGGAACAACCAGGATCATGGATGATCTAGTGACCAAGTCATATGAGGAAAGACTGAAGAAGCTGGATTCATTATTTAACATAGAATAATGATGTTCCTGAAATATACCAGGGACTGAAGTATACTCTGGGGATACAGCAATAAGCAAGGCAGTAGAATGCCCTTCTTCACAGTGAGACATTTTGGTGGTGGAGACAGACAAGTGAATAGATGATTTTAATGCAGTGCATTAATATTTAGAGTATGGATTAAGAGCAGAGTGCCATGGGAGGGGTGCCTGGTTCAGCTTTGTGAGGGGGATAGTGAGAGAGGAGCCTGAAAAGATGAGTAGGAATAGTCCACTTGACAGGTAAAGAGGACATTACAGGCAGAGGGCATGTATTAAGGACCATGTGGGAGAGCAAGTTGGGTTTGGGAACTCAAAGTCACTCAGAGTTTAATACATATTGTGTGAAAGGGAAGTAATGATGAGTGATGAGCCTGGAGAAAGAAGCAAGGAACAGACAATAAAAGGCTAACAGGGTTTAGAAACTGAGCTTTATCTTGAAGGCAGTAAGAAGCTATTTAAGCGATTTTGTTTGTTTGTTTGTTTTTTTAAAGGATGAAAATTTTGGAAACATTTTTCAGGTTAATGTATTAAGAATGGATTTCAGAATCAAAACCACAATGAGGTATCACCTCACACCAGTCAGAATGGCCATCATCAAAAAATCTGCAAACAATAAATTCTGGAGAGGGTGTGGAGAAAAGGAAACTCTCTTGCACTGTTGATGGGAATGTAGATTGATAGAGCCACTGTGGAGAACAGTACGAAGGTTCCTTAAAAAACTAAAAATAGAACTACCATATGACCCAGCAATCCCACTACTGGGCATATACCCTGAGAAAACCATAATTTAGAGCCATGTACCACAATGTTCACTGCAGCACTATTTACAATAACCAGGACATGGAAGTAACCTAAGTGTCCATCGACAGATGAATGGATAAAGAAGATGTGGCACATATATACAATGGAATATTACTCAGCCATAAAAAGAAACGAAATTGAGTTATTTGTAGTGAGATGGATGGACCTAGAGTCTGTCATACAGAGTGAAGTAAGTCAGAAAGAGAAAAACAAATACCGTATGCTAACGCATATATATGGAATCTAAAAAAGAAAAAAAAAAAAGGTTCTGATGAACCTAGGGACAGGACAGGAATAAAGACGCAGACGTAGAGAATGGACTTGAGGACACGGGGATGGAGAAGGGTAAGCTGGGATGAAGTGAGAGAGTGGCATGGACATATATACACTACCAAATGTAAAATAGATAGCTAGTGGGAAGCAGCTGCATAGCACAGCTTGGTGCTTTGTGACCACCTAGAGGGAGGGTGGGAGGGAGGCTCAGAGAGAGGGAATATGGAGGTAAATGTATACATATAGCTGATTCACTTTGTTATACAGCAGAAACTAACACACCATTGTAAAGCAATTATACTCCAATAAAGATGTTAAAAAAAAAAAAAAAAGAATGGATTGCAAGAGGTAAGACTGGAGGCTGGAAGATTTCCCAGGACACTAGGAGTAATTCACGGGAGAGGATATAATGGAAATGAGAATGGAGAGGAATGGGCAGTTACCAGATGTATTAAGAAGGTGGACTTGACACAACTTGATGTTTGATAAGATGACAGGCAGATATCTTCATATATTTGAAAGACCGTCATTAAGAGGTTCTCCTGACTCCAAGGCAGAAGTGAAACCATTGGGTGGAATCGAGATTTACAAGTAGAGAGCTCACACAGTGAGCATGATGCAACAATAGGATGGGCTGATTAAGGAGACCATGGAGTCCTGGTAGTCACTGGGCTCCATGGAGGTTTCAAGTACATGTCGGGATAAATGCTTGTCAGGGATGTTGTAGAGGATATTCTCATATGGCACTTGGTCTAAATGACATTGTATGTCTCCTCACATTTTGAAATTCACTTGTCATGTTTGACATGACTCCATGTGGCATTCCTCAAGATTGTCTCCAGGAAAGCAGTTTTGTCCTGATATTTACTTATCACTATTGACTTCTTAGATCTGCACTTCTTGTTCTGAAATGCAGGTAACAAGGAGTGGAAAAAGGAGGGAATTAAGGAAACAAGGAGAGGAACAAAGAGGGAATTAAGATATTAAAACTTGTTTTTCTCTACCAAAGCCATTTCCAACTTAAATGTTCTAAGTCTGCCCACCATGGTGCAGTGATGCAGTGATGAGCTTCTAAGCTCTAAGCTTCTAATTCACTGTGCTTTGTCCACTGGATTTATTGGTTCCAAATGTTAAGATATGGTTGGAGCAGACATTAACAGCATATAATCCATGAAGTTTCTTAACTCTGGTATCCTCCAGGTATTGCTGAAACAACATAACATAAAGTAGATAAAACACTAAAGGAAATTCCACAACAATCAAACCACAGTGTAGATACATCAGTTTAGGCAAAGAGTTCTGACTTGAGGAAAAAAAAGTGAGTTCATCCTTGCATTTAACGTGCATTTTTTTTCTTCCCTAAAGAGTCTCAAGTCTCCAACTCATCAACTCTAGTTGGGCTTTCTTCATTATTAGAAAAATTAGGTTAAATTCTTTCCCATCCCCACCCCCCAGTTCATAATAGTTGCCTTGCCCAGTGCAAGGTCTTTGAAGGTATGAACTTCTCTGACATTTATTTTGACTTGGGTATAAATACACACAGATTTTGGGGATATATCAACAAACTTACCAAAATGGGAATATTCCATGGCAGAAACCTAAACTTTGGAGGATATTACAATCTTTAACAATTTTTAAGAAAATGTCACTATCTTTACTTCATGAGTCTTCATTGGAAGCAGAGTTTGCCTTCCATGTCAGGCACCAAAATGGCTTTCTGAGTCACCTTTGCTGCTATTGTGCAGGCACAGGATGAAGCCCACCAGGAGAAGGGGCCCGAAACTTTGAAATGGGAGCTAGTGGCAGCCAGAAAATACCCATTTTGGTGGCAGTAGCAGAGCAGCAAGACTGAATTTCCAGGGAAGTGGTGACAGTGAGGGTCACAGTGGTCTCCAGTACCCCTACCAGCAGGCTGGTGGTATAAGTGCAACATCTAGAACTTGAAGGCATTGACAATGGTGACCTCACTGGTTCCTTGGCCTGATTTGAGGTGTTCCTGCCCACACTGTTGGAGTTTTTTTTTTCATTCTCTTTTGGTGATTATGTGAACAACTCAATATTCTCACAGTAAATTCAATTTCTGCTTCAAATCACCCAGAGTTGATTTCTGTTGCTGCAACTAATAATCCTAATCAAAAGAGGACAATGTAAAGGTATATATTTATGCTCTAATGATCTAATTCTAGTAAACATAAAAAAAGTCACATGGACAAATGCTTTCTCTGTTCACTGTTAAACTCTCTCTAGTACAATAATTGTTCACATACTATATAGGAAACAAAATAAGATGTGTTGAATATAACTGAGTTGCTTACTATTCTGTTATTCTAAGTGGGCAAAGGATTCAAGAAAAAATGCATGGTATAGAAACTAATTTGTACTGAAGTATAAATTACTCTATGATTAATTATATTTGAAAATAGAAACTTGTATTTCAACCAAATCTTTAATTAAGGCACAGTGAAAAGATTTTTAGCAAGTTAATGGGCAAGCTAGCAAGTTATTTCATCGTACTTCAAAATCCTAGTTACCCAGAAAAGAATTCTACATAAGAACAGACATGAAGAAAGAAATGGTGAGGTAGGGAAGAGCCATCTCATTTCCTCCAGAGTTTCCTTTGTCAGAGCTTCTTCCAGAGAATAGAGTCCTTTGGTCGACTTTGGTCTATGTGATCAGAATCAGATGAAATATTTAAATATCCCAGGGTAAATTCTTGAAATCTCTATGGCCACAGGGAGCCTTATGCTATTACTACCTTGACTGCTTACCATGAACTGTGGAGTTAAGGAAATAGTGTAATCACCATTCTTTTTTAGATTTATTTGTTTTTCATTGGTTTCATTTGCTTCCTTAATTAGTATCATCAGTTGCTGAAAAATATTGTAAGAATTATTGTCACATGTTCCTAGTCTTCTGGTCACAGGTCCATCATCTGTTTAAATAGAGGTTTTGGTCTTTATCAGAGTTGTTAATGTGTGAAAAGATACTGGCAGAATGGGGTTCCTGGGATGATATAAACACATTTTCAGGGTTTAATGGTTCATCAGAAACTCTTAAACAAAGAGCCTTGAATAGAGCAAGGGACAAATTTGTAATTATATTTCTCCCATAGGGGTCATTAACCAAGATTTGGTCTTTAGTTTCTTCGAAGTGAAGTAATTAAAAGGAAAGCTTTGATTCCATTCATTCATGCATTCAGCAAAAACCATGTACTGAGCCCTTGCAATGTTCCAGGTTCTATGCTAGGACTTGAGGATTCAAAGAGGATGAACTTAATCCCATATCTTCAGGAGCTCAAGGTCCAATTCTGGAAAGGTGTTTAGGCTCACATGTGCTCTAAGGTAGTTGGTATTTTTAAATTACACACACTAGAATAGCTTTAAATTCTTGCTACTACTTTAGAAAGCACTGAAAGGACTTCAGGGGTTGTGTTCACTATGGGGAAATTACTCATGTAATTCTCATTAGTGCAAATGGGGAAGAAGTGTAAACCCACAGTGATCTAGCTGAGAAAACACTCCTTCTTTGACTTCTGTTGTTTGTTTCTATTTGTTCCTGGTTGAGTCAGGGAAATAATCAGGAAAATTATATGTGTTCAATTGCCCGGTTGCTCCAGAACCCTTGGAGTATCTAATCACAGTTAATAATTCAAACAAAGCAAAGAGACTCACATGCTGGATTTAAGTACTATCAAGAGGGAAAGAAACCATTTGAAGGGGAAAGGATGAGGAGTGCTTTGTGGTAGATGGATTTTTACAGACAGAAACATAGGCTATTAAGGAGGAATATTCTTTCAGGATGGATGTGGATTATGGTGGATCAATAAATAAATATATACTAAGCTTCAACTGTGTCCCTAGCTCTGTGTTAGGTCGTATCAGGGACAAGGGATATGTTCCACATTTCATCAAGGAAGATACAATCAACAAACTGTGTGTGACTGACAGAGAAATTGGGACTTGTGGTTTAAAAACGGGACAGGATATTTGAAATAAGATACATTGACAGAAATTGCAGGACATATGGTCATAGTTTCAGGTAATATCAGTTATCCTGATATTATTCAGGTAATACAAGCTATGCTGCAGTCAAATAACCACCAAATCTTAGTGGCTTGTAGCAACACAGGTTGGGGGCCCTTTTTATGTCTCTTGGCTCCAAGATCCAGGCTGATGGAACAGCCACTGTCTTGAACATCACTATGAAGGGAAAGTCTGAGGCACTATGGCAAGTTTGTGGTCCCATTCAACCAAACGGGGGCCAGGAAATATAATCCCACTATGTGCCCAGAGAGCAGATAGCTAGAAATATTAGCTGAACAGCAAAATGACTATGCCTCTGACCTCAACAGGCAGAGTGTTCAAATGAGGACACGCTAAAAGTGATATTCTACATAATGCCCCTCACCTGGGTGAAATTTTAGGAAGACCTAGTGGTCCTCATACTCGGGTGTGCATTGGAATCACCTGGAGGGCTTGGTAAACCATAGAATGCTGAGCCCCAGTCTCCCTTCAGATTTCTGGGTTCAGTAATGTAGGATGGGAACCAAACATTTGTATTCCCAGGGGATACTGATGCTGCCCAACTGGGAACTGCACTCTGAGAACCACTGGTCTAATAAAATCCAATGAAAGGTTCCTCTCTCAAGCCTTCAGTGAAATCATATTAAATGTTAGAGCCTGACTTGTGTTCTGGGAAATGGATGGAAGGTTTGGATACTCCAGGTGGAGGGACGACTGTTTTCAGAACCCACAGGCTCTGGCCCAGGCTCAACAGGTGACTTTAGGTCTGCCTCTCTCTGTTTTCCCTTGGATGCCTCCTTGTGGCAGAAGCCATCGTTCCCTCACTGGCTGGAAGATTCCAGAAACATGCTTTCAGATTCCACAACCAATAAAATAAGGCTCAAAGAGAAGAAATTGTTCCTCTTCCTTCTAAGGTCAGTTTTCTAAGTCTTAATTTTCTCCCTTGGACCCTCCTTTTCCTGGGATCATTGACGATTTAAAAATATCTGTGTCCCTGTTGGGACACACTGACCCAAACTCACAAATGTGTGGTCCCCACAGCACAATCACAATAATGCCACATCCTTAAAAAAGATAAACAAAATGTCAGGATGGAAGGGGTGGGAAGTAATTTCCACTGCATCTCTCCCTACATAGTACAAAGAAAGCATGATTCCTTTCATTTAAAATATTTTCTTGAATCTGGGTTGTTTAGAGTGAAGTAGAACCATATGTGGGTCATTAGCCCTTCAGTTCAGGTTGAGCTCTACCAAGCCCACCCAAGATTTTTTTTTTTCCCCTGCACTCTTCTGATTCTCAAACTTCTGATTTCCCATGAGCATCAATTAAAATGAGAGTGTTCTTCACTTCTGGGAAACAAGCAAGGGTGAGGCATGGCACCATCTAGAAGAGACATCAGAGAACCTGTAGAAACGTTAAGTGCCTACAGCACACAGCCTGCGTAATCACGTGGAGCCCTCGGCTTTGCAGAGTCAGTATTTGACTGGTCTCTGCTTGATGTTTGAGTTGACTTCCAGAAAAAGGAATACCTGCATTGGCGGTGCCTTCAAAGCTCTACCTCCTGAAACTCAGAAAACTGTAGGTTAGAAGTGGCATTTTTTCCAGCTTCTGTCATTCCTGCTAAGATTTCAAAATCTTAAGGCTGTTTCAAGCCAGAGCTCAGGCTCAAGGTACAATGTGCCCCCTTTCTTAATAGTCTTTTCAAATATAATATATAATAAATATAATAAAATAAAATAAAAACAAAAACAGTTTTTATTCTGAACATAACTTAGAAGTAGTAGCTCATTCCTGTGATGTCAGCAGGGAAAGGACCACTTATATTTTCTAGCATTTGATTAATTCTTTCTCCCAGGATTCCCACTAGCATGGCACATTCGTTAGAATTGATGAACCTACATTGACACCTCATGATCACCCAGAGTCCATAGTACACATTAGGGTTCACTCTTGGTGATGTACATTCTGCGGGTTTAGACAAATGTGTAATGACATGTACCCACCATTATAGTGTCATACAGAGGAGCTTCAATTGTTCCAAAAATCTTGTGTTCCACCTATTCATTCCTTCCTCCTCCTCCAACCCCTGGCGACCACTGACCTTTCTATTAATACTATCTACAGAGTTTTGTCTTTTCCAGAATGTCCTGTAGTTGGAATCATGCAGTATGTAGCCTTTTCATATTGGTTTCTTTCACTCAGTAATGTACATTTCACTTTCCTCCATGTCTTTTCATGGCTTGATAGCTCATTTCTTTTTAGCACTGAATAATAATAGTCCATTGTCTGGATGCACTGAGAGACATCTTGTTGCTTCCAAGTTTTGGTAGTTGTGAATAAAGCTGCTATAAACATCTGTGTGCATGTTTTTGTGTGGACATAGTTTTCAACTCCTTTGGGTAAATACCAAGGAGAGTGATTGCTTGATCATATGGTAAGAGTATGTTTAGCTTTGTAAGAAACTGCCAAATTGTCTTCTAAAGTGGCTGTGTCAATTTTGCATTCCCAGCAGTAGTGAATGAAAGTGCCTATTGCCCCACATGTTCGTCAGCATTTGATATTGTTAGTATTTTGGATTTTTGCCATTCTGATAGGTGTGTAGAATGTTATTCTAACATTTAAATTTTAATTGTTTTATTTTGAATTTC
Source organism: Eubalaena glacialis (assembly GCF_028564815.1). Taxonomy (NCBI): domain Eukaryota; kingdom Metazoa; phylum Chordata; class Mammalia; order Artiodactyla; family Balaenidae; genus Eubalaena; species Eubalaena glacialis. Next base: position 85,306,199 of record NC_083724.1, on the reverse strand, counting down.
TCTGATGACATGTGATGTGAAGTGTCTTCATGTAAAGAGTGACAGTTTTGTTTGTTCCTTTCCAATTAGTATATGTTTATATTTCTTCTTTTTTTCTGCTGTGCTGGCGAGAGCCTCCAAGAAAATACTGAAGAGAAGTAGTCATCCTTGTCTTATTTCTGATAGAAAAGAGAATGCTTTTAATATTTCACTATTGCATATGATATTTATGGTAGATACACTTTATCAGATTTGGGAAGGTTCCCTCTTTTTCCACTTTAATGTTTCTCTCATGAATGAACATGGATTTTTGAATGCTTTTTCTTTGTCTATTGAGGTCATACTTTCCTCTTGTTTTCAATCTTTTGATGTGGTGCATTATAATAATGATTTGTATAATGTCAAATCAAACCTAAATTTCTGGAATAAATCAATTCATTCACAGTGTGTTATTTATAAATTATTGGATTCAGCTCAATAATACTTTCATTTAGAATTTTGTGTTGCTATTCTTGAATGAGATTGGCTTATAATTGTCCTTTCCTGTACTATCTGTGTCTTGTTTTGATATCAAGAGTATAAAAATTCACAAAAGTGAGTGTTTATGAAAGATATACATTGACTATTAACAGTGATTATGACTGATTAATTGAATTAAAGATGATTTTGTTTTCTTCATAATTTTCTGCACTTTCAACTTTTCCACAATGAGAAAGGATTATATCTGATCACATGTTATTCATGCAAACACAGACGTAATCACAGACACACACATACAGCCTAACACAGGGTTTGACCATTGGTGCCAAGACACTGGATTGTCTACATTTTGTCCTGAATTTTAAGGTGCTCCCTGAGCACATAGAATAAAGAGAGGTGGGCAAAGTCCTTTGGGAATCCTCAAAACTAACATGGAATGTTAAGATGTACTACAATGAAATTCAGGGGACTTGGAGGCCCAGGTTTGAATATGTAGTAACAAGCTTTAATTTTCTCACTTGTAGAATGAGGAAAATAATTCATACTCATGTTTACCTGGTTGTATTTTGTAAGTATAGTGAATCTGAAAGTGCTTTATAATTTTAACTTGTCTTCGTACGCATCACAAGTATATGAATATGTATATCTGCACATGCGTATGTAGATATACAGAGTCAAAAGAAAATGATTTAAGGGACCCAAAGGAGTTTGGTAAGGCTTTATGCAGATAATTCCTAGATTCAGGGAACAGCTGAGGACCTGGAATCTCCCCCAAGGAAAGCAGGGGCAGAGTTTCACAGCATAGGGGAAATGAAGGCCCTGTCTTAGTTATTTTGCCTTACAGTTTGCAACTATAACTGAAACTCATAGTTGGGAGTCATTCCTATTTTATGCTCCTCACTCAGCAACTACCAGAACAGTATTCTCCAAGAACTGTTTATGCAAATCTTGCAGTTTATTGCCTATTCAACGTTCATGAGATAGAAGAGGTATTTGGCAAAAAGAAAGAAAAGAGGGTGAAGGTAGAAGTCAAGAGGAAATGAGGAGCTCTCTATTATGTTTGTTTTAGTGCTTTTCCAATAGACAGATAGATATAGGTAGATACAGACTGATAGACAACAAACCAGTATTCACTCCCTTCCTTCCTTTATGTACACCCTCCTCACTGCCCCCAGCACACACATATCTCACTATGACTCCTTGAGGGAAGAAAAGATGCTTCTGGATAGCATTTGTTGTAGAGATTACGTGCAATAGAAAAAGGAACAACTACCAAAAAACCCCAAAATGGTAGTCTTAATTGATCTTACAAAAAAAGTCAGGCAGTCAGGGTGAGGAGAGATACAAGTTGTAAGGATTGAAATTTGGGGAATTTTGAGGTATGGGAAATAAAGAGTGGGAAAAAAAGTTGTTGGGGAACAGCTATCATTCCTGCAAATGATACTGAGAAGGCAGAGATGGGGAGAGAAAATTATAAAAATGGTTTCCTGTGCACAAAGGTCCAAAGGACTCAGAAAAGATTTGAAGTGTTTTAAGTTCCATTTTGTCTGATCAGAACCAACTGTTTCTTTTAATATGACATCATCCCGAGACTGGACCACATGGGGCCCCAGTTAAATTTAGGTTACTCATAAATTTTTTTCCTTTAGGAATAGAAGCCTTAAGTAAAACATAGTGTGTAAATTAACTGATTTCTCTTTTTTTACCTGGGACATTAGGCAGGTATTGGTCAGTGATATAAGATGACAAGAAGAAACAAGTCTCACTGAATTATTCCCATTGGTCATTATTTTTAATCAAAGCAGAGTTATTTAGTACAAATACAAGACATGAATTTCTGCCTGAACTCCCACCAGTTCCCTTCCCTGTGGTCCAAACTTCATCAAAATAATTCTTATTCAGATTTTTTAATGTCACTACATGCTCAAGTGTTCTCCCCCATACTCTCCCCCCACACACAGAATAAAAGATATCTAACTTTAAAATGTTTGGAGAAGGAGAGAGAGACATGCAGAGAACATGGTTTGGGAATGCTGAGCAAATACAAGATAGGATGGTGCAGCAGACTCTGTTCATATCCTATCCATATAACCATGGCACAAACCATTCTAGTGCATACCCACAACCTCCTACTGCAAACCTGCAACTGTCCACATGAGGGCTTTCTCTTGACCGCCTTTGGGGAGGGCCAGAAGAGTTGGGTAGTTAATGCCTCTGGGAACAGCCCAGTCAACAGGGATGAGGTTGGTGGACAAATACCCCAGCTTCCTTGTTCTTTGCTGGGGGCGGGGGTTTCTGCTTCTGGGGGCAGCCATCCTGGGACAGGTGGGTATGGAGGGCATTTGAAAGGGAAGTAAGGTTATCAAAGACAAATGGCGCCTACTTCTTCACTGTGCCTCTGTTCAGATCTTCTCTTTCTCCCATATTCGTTTTCCATGGTGAGGTTTTGCAAGCACAGCACTGTTGTCCTGTAGAAGCAAGTTGAAATAAAAAGACAAATAATTGCATGATGAGCTTCTAATGGATGAGATGTCACATTTAAAAAGACAGAGACTTGGAGGGAAGTCTGTGCTTTCTATAGCACTCTGAGAATAAAAATCCATTTCTGACTGATTTCTTTCTTAATGGTCTCCCCTCCTCCCACCCCACTCTCCAGTTGAATAATCTCGGCAGTTATCTACCTCATGTTTCGGGCAATGTGCCTTTGACCTGGATTGTCTTCCAGAAACCTTGACAAGAGATGCATTTTTAAAGATTTTGTACCATGTCAGCACTATATTTAGTGTTCCAATAGTCTGTCAGAGATTCTTTTACTAGGGTATTGAAGATAGCAGTCAGAAAATGAATACTTAGCAGACTGCCCATGACAGTTAACATCCAATACTTTGAGACCCCAGAGATAGTAAAGAATGATTCCTAATAATTGCTGGAAGTTATGACAAAGTGGAATGTCTTTATATGTAAAATGAAAAATAATATCCTTTTGAACCTCCCTGATTTTGGGGTGTGCAATTTTTTAGAGCTACATTGGACCGAAGTTTACCTTCCTTGCATTTTCTAGAACAAACAAACAAAAAGGAATATGCACATCTGGATTTCAGGGTGCACAACCCACCATTAACTCTGTGTCTAGGTGGAATTTAAAAGTGGTACCATAATAATCATTTTCTGAGGATATCCACAGGTGCCCCTCTAGCACTCCCCTTTCTCTACCAGCCCCATCATCATTACCTGTACTCTTCGTTTCTGTATCTCTCTCCTTTTAGTAGTGAGCTTTTCTAAGGACATGGCTATATCTTTTAGATTTGAGACAGCAATGGATAAATAGTCTGTGCTCAGTAAATGGTTGTTAAGTCGAATTTTTAAAACTTTCATGCTCTCATTGGAAAGCAAATAATTAATACCAAATGATTCTCACCTTTTCATGAAAGCAACAGTCTATAGATCTTGGATTTTGCAAACTATGTTAATTTTTCGTTTGTGCAGTGGTTTAAAAAACTTGCAGCTCTTCAGTTCTTAGTAATTATTGTATAATTTGGACTTGTCACTATTTCATATTGTCCTTCCTCTATCTCTTTTCATATTTAATGGTATTTTACTGTACTTCCAAGGAAAGAAATGTTTGGAAGGCCAAAAGGAATTAAAATGAAGGATAAACTGATGATTAAAATTACAAAAGAAGAGAATTTCAAGGGCAACATATGTTTGTGAAAATTTGCATAAATTCAGTACCATATAGTCAACACTAATTTAGCACTTACTTTTTACAAAGAACAAGTATTCTGAGGGATTAATAGGTTAATAATAGTTCTCAAGATGCAACAAAAACCTTTAAAAAAATGATCATCTTTACATAGCACAATGATTGATGGGGGTGAATTGGGTAGGGTTTTGGAAATACACCTGTTGCTCAGTATCCATGGGGAATTGGTTACAGGATCCCCTGTGGATACCAAAATCCTTGGATGCTCAAGTGCTGTATATAAAATTGTGTAGTATTTGCATATAACCTATGCACATCCTCTTGTATAATTTAAATAATCTCTAGATTACTTATAATACCTAATACAATGTAAATGCTAGTGCGTGGCATATTCAAGTTTTGCTTTTTGGAACTTTCTGGAAATTTATTTTTCGAATATTTTCCATTCGAGGTTGCTTGAATTCACAGATGTGAAACCACAGATATGGAGGGCCAACTGTATAATGTTTAAAAAATGATATTATATTTGGAAAATAGATTTTATATGTATTTATATGATGTAAAGAGGAGACAGGGAAAGAGAAGCTTAAGGAGACCCTGGCAATGGGAGGTGGGATTAGGAAGGAAGTTTACTTTGTATTTTATATCCTTCCCTTTGATACAGTTATAGTTTTCAATTTTTTTTCTGTGTTAGCATTATTTTTATAATAAGAATGTTTTAAAAAGTGGAATAAATAATTCTCAGTCCTCAGAGAACTTAAAATGACTTCCCAGAACATGTGATTGTAACATGATTACTTATAGTAGATCACTTCCAAATATGGCCACATGATTTTCTACTATTCACCTATGTCCATGCCATCAAGAGCTGCATCAAGGGAGTATATCTTAGAAGCTCTCATCACAAGAAAAAAAGTTGTGACCATATATAGTGATGGATGTTAACTAGACTTATTGTGGTGACCATTTCATAATATATACAAATATTGAATCATTATGTTATATACCTGAAACTTATAATGTTATGTGTCAATTATATCTCAAAAAAAGAGAGATGGAGATGATTTCTCCTACACTTGTGACTTGCAATGAATATCATGTTGTTCTGGATGCGCAGTACATAGTAGGGTCTTAGTAAATATTAATTCTCATCCACTCCTCCACTCCTTGTGTTACGGAACAGAGTAAACTTCCTGTTCATGCCAAGAAACAGCAGGAATGGAAGAAAGAAAGGGAATTAGCTGGAAAGAAAGGAGACTCAGAGGGACCTGAAACATCTCAAAGCAGTGAACAAACCAGTGAAGCCTGGGTCCTGTGTTAAACACAGACGTGATGGTCCAGGGCATTCCTGGGCCCTACTTAGATTTTGGCGTATTCCCTCCATACTTTTGTCCAGGATCTTATTTTTCTGAGACTGCAAAGACTTAATATTCCCCTCACTCACCACTTCTCTCTTACATCTCTCCCTCTTTGATCCATTTCTTATCTATTCCCAGCCACCCAAGATGGGAAAGGAAATGACAGGGAGCCCACTGCATGCGTGTGTGCCCAGGCACGCATTCCAGAGCCTGAGGCTGGGGGCTCAAAGGACAGAACTGCTGCCTTATTTAGTTTTGTTGGGGTAAAGGGAGATCCTCAAATAAGATGTGTTGATTTTTTTCAAGTACAGCTGACACACACAAGGATCTGTAAATTTCCAAACACTTGCCTTTCAAGGGGAGGAGACTCATGTAGTATCTTCAGTGAGACTCGGATCAGGGGAGTCATGCACATGAGGACAGTCTCTTATTCTGACTGAAAATGAAGTACATCACTAGGCATTCATGGAGATATTATTCAGGGACCTAAGCAAAAAAGTATAAGAGCTCTTGGCCTGTAACCCACTGCAACAGGAGGTTTAGAATCCTGGGTCTACCCTTTTGAAGCTGTACAACCCCACTCAAAATATTTGATTTTTGGGCTTCCCTGGTGGCGGAGTGGCTAGGAATCTGCTTGCCAATGCAGGGGACACGGGTTCGAGCCCTGGTTCAGGAAGATCCCACATGCTGCAGAGCAGCTGGGCCCGTGTGCCACAACTACTGAGACTGCGCTCTACAGCCCGCGCGCCTAGAGCTGGTACTACACGACGAGAGAGGGCCGCACACGGCAAGGAAGAGTAGCCCCTGCTCACCGCAACTAAAAAGAAAGCCCACACGCAGCAACGAAGACCCAACGCAGCCAAAAATAAATAAATTAATTAATTTAAAAAAAAATTTGATTTTTGAACTTTAATTTCCTCATCTGCAGAATGAGAATAATATCTACCCCACAGTGCTGCTCTGAGTGTTAAATTAAAACAAGTATGGAAAGCATCTGGCACATGGTAGGGGCTCTAGAAATATTTATAAGATAAAGTAATGGTGTGTGGGCGGCACTCAGTAAGTACTGTCCCCTCACTCACATCCAGGGAGGGCAGAAAGCAGAGAGGGGAGGGGAAGAGGAACAGGTGTTCCTATCACTGTTCATTCAGGCCCCAGGAATCTACATGCAAAAGTCTACAGGATCCAGGCAGCTCAAGTAAGACTCAAGTTCTTTGACACATCTCACCTTGAGAGGTGGTGTCTAGGTCCCTTCAAGGTGAATCTGGATGGACTTATTAATGCTTCAGCCAACAGGATATGGCTTCTCAGGCTACATCATAAAAGGTCGTGCAGTTCTGCCTGGTTCTCTTAGGATGCTTGTTACAGGGGAAGTAGCCACTACAGAAGAAGTCCCACTCTCCTCAGTCGCCACACTGCAGGGGCTATGTATCGGTGTTCCAGTATATAGCCCCAGCTGGGCCCCCAGCCATCATCACCTGCATCACCTGCAGCCTCGTGAGTGGCCATCTTGGGCCTCCAGCCCGATCAAACCTTCAGATGACTGCAGCTTAGCCAACACCTGCCTGCAACACTACAAAATCATGAACAAAATAAAATGGTTGTTTTAAACCACTGACTTTTGGGGGCAATTTGTCACTCAGCTGTAGATGTCACAAGAACAGGAGAGTAACTGGGCCCATGTTGTAGTGGAGGATGTGCCTTATCTAAAGGGGCTCATGCAAGCATTGTGCTGGAGTGTTTCAGGTCCTGGACAGCCAGCTGTGATCTAACAAAGAGATGTTAGATCCAGAATTTTGTAAAATCTCCAAATGTTTTAGCTATCAGTTACTAATTAAAAAATTTTGAAAACACCGTGTGCATCACACAAAGCTGTCTATGTACCAGTAAAGCCTGTGAGCTGCCAGTTTGCCACCTCTGTTGTCTTTAGAAGTGAAGAGAGTCTGCTTGACCCACCCTAGCCAAGGCCTTCTTGTAAACTGGGGCTATCAGTCCCAGCTAGTGGCCTCCAGCCCAGCAGGAATGCTTCCCTGTAATGTATTAGCATATGAAAACCTGCATTTAAGCAAGGTTTGCACATTCCCACATCTAAACCAAACAAACTGCCTCTTGTTTCACCAGTGATTGGAGCTCTGACCCATTTAAGCATGACAGCAAAATAGGGATTAGCAGGGGGTGTTGCTAGTGGTGTTTTGATTGGGAGGGGATGAAAGAAGTTGGAGGGAGAAGGGTGGGAGGAGGGACGATGAAGGAAAACTTCCTGGAGGACAAAAGTTCACCAGTTTTCCCTTGAAATTAATTTAAGGGCAATGACATCAATAAAAATTGCTGTGAATTGTTAAGTGTTTTTGAAAAAAACAGCCCTACTTATTGTTTTTGGCTTTTGCTGAGAATATTTGCTCTGGGCCCTAAAGGAGTTCACCTTTAACTGTGGAGGGTAGAATTGCATATCATTTTTTATCTACTTCTTGTGGAATTTCTTTAGGATGTGGGTGAGGCAGAAGACAGCGCCTCTGAGCTGACACAGACATGCTCAGTGCCAAGGCCCAGGGGACATTTGTGGCTTATGGGTAGGGGACCTAAGAGGTGGGAACAGGTGCGCATTGCAAAGCCAAAATATGTGCAGTCATGCAGGGAGAAAGGCAGCACCAGGATAGGGGCAGCTTTACAAAGAATTGTGGAAGGGTCCCTGGCCATTGGGGTGTCTGTGGCCTCAGCCTTCATCAACAGAATGAATAAATATATGACTATTTCCCAAAGCTCTGATAACAAAAAAGTATTCTATAGTGTGTTTAAAAACTATTAATGTTTAATCTTTTATATTGAACTTATTTTTGAAATGGTCCGAAGGGTAAATAGTAAAATGTCTCTCTCCCATCCTAATACCCTCATATTGTTTTGTTCCCCCATATAATCAATATAATCTAGTGTTTGTGTATTTTTCCAGAGATACTTATGCATATACACAGTAGAAAAATTCTTTTTTTCACTCAAGTAGAGGCATACTATAAACACCGTCTTATGCTTATCTGTTTTCTCATGACTGTGTAACCTAAAGAACATTCCATATTTCCATAGCTGTTCATGGGTGTGCCCTCATTCTTTCCTACAGCTGCACAGTACTTTGTTTTACAGGTATATCATAATTTATTTAAATAGTTCTCTATTGATGGACAAGCATATTGTCTCTATTGTAATTTCCTTATGAAATAATTTAGAGTAAATTCTGTGATATGTGTATAAGTGAAAACTGATCTGTGACATGTGAGTCAGCCTTTGAAGTAGCCTGAGTAATAGCGCTTCAAGGGTAAATACTTAGAACTTCAAATATCCTTATTGTAACCTACCTCAGAGGGTTTGCTAATTAGCATAAGAGATGAAATGAGTGGAGTTGAAAATAGTTGGTTAGTTAGGAAGATCATATACTTCTCATGGTCTGACTGTCTGACTGTCTGCCTATCTGACTGACTGAATATCTGACCGACTGTTTGTCGACTGACTGACTGACTGACTATCTGAATATCTGACTTAATGATGGGCTAGTTGACTGGTCTGGGTAACCACAGAAGGAATATGTTGCAAGGGACTTGAGGCATCTTATTGGGCTTGGAGTCTCCCTTCCAGCTCCTATGCTGTCCATATACTGGAAGTTCTTTTTCTTTCGGTAAGAAGCCCATTGACTCTGTGAAGAATAAACACCACCAAAGGAAAGTAAGTTCCTAAATCATCACTAACAGATTTATGGTGTTTGCAGAATCCTGAACAAACAAAAACAAAACAAACAATTTTTAAAACTCCCGAAACATCCCTAAACCAAATCTCAGAGCTTAGTCAGCTTCTATTGCTGCCTCCCAACTGCCAAAAGGAATTCTCTGAGGCAAATCTGTGACGTAAGAAAATTTCTCTCCCATGAGCTTTCCTTCTGGTGGAGACCCTTTATCTTCTTTCAGCTGACCAGGGCATTGCCCCCTTTACCTCCTTCCTCACTCAAAACAGAGAAAGATCTGATAACCAGTCATTGACCTTTGTTCACTGATGGATTATATTTTGACTGGAACTCATATTCATCAACACCTTGTCTGAAATAAGCTTGTGAAATTGAAGACTTTTAGCTATAATTATGGGATGAAAAGTGTTTCACTCAAGTTAAAAGAATTTCAAGCGCTAGCAAACGGGAAGGGAGAGGTGAAAGTCTACTCAGCCACCTCTAAATGTGGTCCTGATTTGTCTTCTTTTGGCGGGTGTTTTTCCCCACAAGAAACCTCTGGCACCACTGTGGAGAATAATGCATGGGCTAGCAGAGCTAAAGCTGCTAGAGGTCTAGCTCAAGGATTGTTTGGATTAGAACTGTCAGTGACTTCTTCTAGAATCTTCCAGATCTTGCTCCCACCTTCCCTACTTGACCAGGGACAGACTTGTTCCTTACTACCTCAACCAAATTCCTAACCTTGGTCCATCTGTTCCCAGTCTCTAAGAGACATAATTTACCCATTCTGGGCATTTTGATTGCTTAGTGATTATTTAAATTTTCTTCCCTACATAAATCTTGTGTCCATCAATCTGAAAGCATTTGGCGAACAGTATCTCTCCTTCAGATTAGGAAGCTTCTAACTGCAACAGAAGACATGCCGTTAATATATAGTTTATTTATTAATTAGAGTTTGAGGACATGATTAGGAAACGTGGGAATGAGGATTCTGAGTTTCAGTGTCCCTTTGGGGTCTCTATGTTTGAAAGAACGGGTGTACTTTGAGTCCTAATAACAAAGGTGGGTATTATCTTCATTTTAACTGTGAGGAAATTCATACTCAACTCTGTCTACTAATTTTCCCAAGAATACCTAGCTGGTAAGCTGTGGAGCCAATATTTGAGCCCAATTCTGACTAACTGCCACGTCATGCTTGTTCCATTAGAGCACAACAGTAAGAAATGGTTTTATTTCCTAAGACTTTTGTATCTGTAGCTACACAAACAGATAGCAATCAGTTCTAACACTGGGCTGAAATCTACAGGACTTGTTTAAAAGTAGGCAACGAGCATCACTATTTTTAACATCTTATTATTGTCTTCCAATTTTTTCACAGTCCAAAATTTTCTAAGGAAAGGATTTTCAATAGTTTCCTGATTATAATAGTTCTTACTCTTGCCAGAGCTGGCAAAAATAAATGCCCAGTGGACAGAGTAGGTTTTATTACTTTTAAAGCAGTAATTATTAGTGTAAAAACAAATGAGAGAGAGGTCTTTTATGAAATGAAAAACATGAACTCTTGTCCCTGTCTTGGTGGACTTATGTCTTAGGGAGTAGGTTAAAAGTTTACCATAATACACTAGGGTTATCTGTTCAATTTCGAATCCAAGATCGATAAGGCTTATCAGAGCATATTTATGACTTCAGGGAGGTTATCGCTATCTTAATATAGTGACGAAGACAAAAGCCAGACCTCAGGAGAGGTCAGAACGGAGCAATCAAATTAACATCTGTCAGGAATGACTTGGTCCAACCTTCAAGGTTAACATATTCACAGATGACAAAGTGTCTAAATGGAGAGATGATAATTATTGACCCTGAAACCTTCTGGGGCTTGGCAGGCAGCTGTGGGGGAGATAAGGAGATTTCAGTTGAGATACAAAATACATGTTTGAATGTAACGTCCTTATTTTCCTTTTGTGAAATTGGAGGAAATGCCAAAACCAAGTCTCAGTTAACCACGGTCCTGTTGGATGGAGATAAAGCAGATCATTGAGGGTCCTCTTCCCCACAACCACTTTCTCCAGAATTATAATTCAGGGTCCTTGATAGATATGAGTTCCATGGTCTTTCTTTTATTTATTAACCCCAAAAAGGAATGGGAAAGAGGTGGGCAGCCAGAAAAAGAAAGAGGAAAGGAGAAGCTTAGGTAAGGATAATCAATAGAGAACTAGGCAAATTTTGCAAAGAAAAGCTTCAAGTTTCATATAGTTTATTATGCCATCATTAACTAGTTAATTTCTTAGCAAGGTCTATAAACTGAAAGATTTTCCCACTTCAGATCAGAAATTGAGTTTCTAATTTTAATGTGAACCTGGACTCAAATTTATTAAAAACAAACAAACTTAATAGAACTGACAACTGTGTTATTTACAGTTTACAATTTTGTGGCCTAAATGAATATTATCTACTAATAGTACAAACTCCTGAGGAAAGGAACATTATCTGTTTTGTTCCTCAATATATTTCCAATGCCTAGAGAAGTAGAGAGGTATATTATCTCTGTCTCTATCTTAAAGTCTCCTGGTGCATTTTCTCTCACAAAGTGAAGCAAAGAAGTCACCTGGAGTGTGATAAACTTTCTTGATGGTAAGCATACTTTGACAAGGAGATAAATTGGACTGGAGGCTCTGGTCCTCATGGTGACTCCTTTAAAGACGTTCTGATTTATTGGGTGTGAAAGTCAGGCCCAATGAAACTGTTTTTTGTAGAAGAATCAACCAATATTTTACTCATTCGTGAAATGTTGATGCCAATCAAGACTGACTTGTAACTTGATATTATGCCAGTCAAGACTGACTTGACTTTCAACTGTGATGCATCACCCAAGGTTATGTAGTGATGGCCCCATCTACACATTGGCCACAAAACAATGAGAATTGTGGAATACAGTTAGACAAGACACTAAGACACTATTAGCTCAGCTACATGGCTGATAATAAAAAGTAGTGCTGCCTAGATATGAAAAGGACCCATAGCAAAGCAGAAAAAATAATTGCAATCAGCAAACAGTAATTGGCTGAGCCCATGAGACTTGGCCAGTCTTGCTGGTCTACCTAGGAGTGACAGCATGGAGTAGTGGAAAGAGCACTAGGATTGGATAGGATGTGAGACCTGGATTCAGGTGCTACCTCTGTCACTTACCAACTGTGTAACTGTGGGGAACTTGGTTAAACCATCTAATTCTTGGTTATTTATCTCTATAGCATTAATTCTTCTGAAGGGAGATATTGTTATCCAAAATAAGACTCTCAAGGAAAGATACTTGGGTCATCTCTCAGTTATTAACCTATAAATTATCCATAAGGCAGACTTCCTAATATACTTTTCAATCCGAAATTGGCTTCTCCTGTTGCTACTGGGACACTTCCCAGCAAGCTTCCCCTGCCAAACAGCCAGTATGTTTATGGGAATAAATAGTTAGCTGAATTCTCATGCTCTTGCTCTTCAAGGAGAAAAAGCACACCTTCCAAACTGTGTCGGGAGAAACGCTCCCAGTGACCCTTCTTATCTTATCCTGAAGTTAAGCATTCCTGTTCCTACAAAAATCCATTAAAAGCCTCCTCCTGCCAATGCCTATCACCACAGCCTTTAATAATAATGAGGATAATGATAACAGTGTTCATAATAATATCGTATTAGGTCTCTGGCCCTCCAGCAAACACAGACTTTTGATTTCATAGGGAGATACTGGCTTCCTTTAACCCCGTTTTCCAAGATTGCATAAAAGGCATTAACTGTCAGATTGATGAGATGGAGATCTGTTTCACGATGGAGTTAGGAGCTAACCCAAGATTTGATATAGTTAGTAATGTCTTTGGCAAACGTCCTTATTAGAAAAAGTCTCTGTGAACTTTCACTTACAAAAAAAAAAAAAAAAATACTATAATTCTTGGTGTAAATGCCTTTTGTTAATTAGAAAACTAAGATTTTTCTTAAATTGCTGAATTAAACATCGGAATGGGATAAAAAATAAAATTGATCTCATACTCAAGAAATGGTAGTATTGGGTCATATTTTCCTCTCTACTTTTCATGTCATGCATTTCCCCACTTGCATATCAGTAGGCATTTGTACAGATTTCTTCTTAGAACATCTACCTTACTGCGTGAAATAGCAGAGTAAAGAGGGGACTAGTCTACTGAACATTAACCATATGCCAGGTTCTTTGGTGTCAGGATCAATTTCCTCACCTGTAAAATATCTTAGGATAATAATATTTGTTGCATTTTTGAGTTAGTGTGAACATTAACTAAGATCATACTCATGAATCTAGTAAGTCAAGTTTATCCTGAGGGCAGACCCTCACCACTTGAACCATTCCCAGTATTCTGAGTTACCCAATCTCCTGAGGTCTGGTCAAAGGTCAAAGTCCCCTATTAAGGAAGAGCTGCATAAACTCTTTCTCACTAACTGGTAAATGACTCATAAGTTCTGAAAGTGAATCATTTTAGGAAGATTCATATTTGGTTGGGATGGAAGCCTTAAAAATGATACTCAAACATGGTAATTTCAGGAGTGAGACATCTGGTAGGTAGAGATTTCTTTTTGGTGGGAATGGAGGAGTGGGCAGAGTCAGCTTCTCCTGACAGCCCCCCATGATCTTCCACATCTATGGAAGAGGGTGGTGGCTGAGAGGTGTGGTGTGTTGTGCTGGCTCCGTCTTGGAGAGAACTGGGGTGTGCATGTTCCCTTAGAGATGCTTCCCAGCTCATCCATGAGAGGGCACTGGCGCTCTAGATAGCCATGCTTAAGATTCTTGTCTGAAGAGAGACGTTTGTCCCACAACTTCAGGGGCAGTTAGCCACTTGTACCACATCTGTGGCTGCGTTTGATAGAAGTGATATACATAAATATATATGTATGTTCTGTCCTTTTACCCAGCTTAGTATATCTGTGGTCTTCTGACCCTGGCTGCCAACTGTTAAACTTCTGCCCATGTGGGGAAGAGCTGATCACTGGGTGCAAAGTATATTTTAAAAGTTAGGGCAACAAGTCTATAATTCAGGATTACACTAGAAAGGGGAACCAGGACCCCCGGGAGGCCCTCCAAAGGAAGGAAAAGGGTCTCTCCCCGTGGAAAGAAAGACAGTATAGGAAGAAAAAGAAAAAGGAGCGAGCAGGTAATTTCCAGTGAAATGGATAATGTCCTGAACCCCTCACCCTGAATTGAGAAATGTCTTTTGACATAGGGTTCAAAGAAAAGATAACTAAAGGCCCTTACATACATAGCTTTTCAGATGGGTGCAAGCCGCATATCATCGTTCAAAACCGACCACCTAGTGAAACTTCTCCCATTCCTAGAGTCACTTTCTCTCATACCATCCTGTTATATTTTCTTCATAATGCTTGGTACTATCTGAAATAATCATAATTATTTATTTATTTATCTATGTATTGCCTGTCATCTTTATTAGAGTATCAACTCTGTGAAGGCTGGGACTTTGACTATCTTGTTCACCACTACAGTTTCAGCTCCTGAAAGTATGGCCTGGCACAGTAGATGCCAATAAATGTTGGATGAATGATAATGCCCGAAGGTGTCAACATTTCACAAGTAGGGTCAAAGTGATTATGTTCATTGAAAGGCTATGGCTTCAGAGGAACTGAAAAATGATTCCTAATGCAGCATGTCCCAGTGGGTTTTGAATGTAGACAAAGTCAATGGGTTGCTTTCTGACCAATGTGATCTCTGGTCACCTCAGTGGCCATATACCGTCTATACACACATATGCACACCCATGCATTTTCTATGTTTTTATTAACTTCTAAATATGTAATTGTGGAAAGAGTGTCTGCATGTTGAGTAGTCCTAGAATTTGGAAGAAATGTATTATTCTACCAGGCAACATTCCATGAAACTAATTATTGGGGGAAGTTCATAGATTTGTATATATAACTCACCCACCTATGGAAAGAAGTTACCATATGGCCACAATTTTATAGGAAATCCCCATATGTCTTTATTTTGGGGTTCAGAAGATTTAACCACTTATAAAGAAAATATTAAATGACTTCAAAATAGAAATTTGATCTTTTAAGTCAATCTCAATTTGGATTGTGAGTTCTGAATAACCAGGTAATGAGGTAGGGATGACCAGCTTTAGGTAGGGTGTCAAAAATTCACAACCAGCCTGACTGGGGTAGCAACAGACTTACTGGAGCCACCAAGTGGGTTTGCCATGGCCATCATGAATTTATGCATACTTTCTAATTTCAGTATCAAATGGAATAGAACGATTCAGAAAATCAGTGAAGAAACACATTTTTGAGTGACTATCACATATTTGTACTAGGTTAAGTCTATGGGGAACACTCAGTAAGGTTTTCCCCTTGAGGAGGTTGAATTATGCTGAGGAAATATGACACACTTCTATCAGTCAGAATCTTTTCAGTTCCTTATTAGTCAGGGTTCTCCAGAGAAACAGAACCAATAAGATATACCTATATCTATCTATCTATCTATCTATCTATCTATCTATCTATCTATCTATCTATCTCTCTATCTATCTATGATCTATCTGATTTATTATAGGATTTGGCTCCCATGACTATGGAGGCCATCAAGTCCCGTGATCTGCCTTCTGCAAGGTACAGAACCATGGAAGCTGGTGGTAATTCAGTCTGTGTCTGGAGGTCTGAGAACCAGGGGAGCTGATGGTATAAGTCTGAGTTCAAAGGCTGGAGAATTGGGAGGCTGATGGTGTTAAGTCCTGGTTTGAGTCTGAAGGCCTGAGAACCAGGAACACTGACGTTTGAAGGCAGAAGATGGATGCCGCAGCTCAAGCAAAAATACCAAATTCACCCTTCCTTCATCTTTTTGTTCTATTCAGGCCCTCAGTGGATAGGATGATGCCCACCTGCATTGGTGAGGACAACCTTACTCAGTCTACTGATTCAAATGCTAATCTCTTTTGGAAAAACCCTCACAGACACAACCAAAAATAATAGTTTTACCAGTTATCTGGGGATCCCTTAGCCTAGTCAAGTTGACACATAAAAGTAACCATCACAATTTCCAAGTAAAGAAAACTCAACTCAAATTGGCTAAGGTAAAAAATAGGAATTTATTGTCTCATGTAATTGGAAAGTTCAAGTTTCAGGTTGACTTTGGGCATTACTGGATTTAAGACTTAAACTAAGCCACAAGGTCCCCATATTTCTGTCTCTCAGCTGGGCTCTGCTTTCCTCCTGCACTGGCTTCATTCTCAGGCTCCCTGTGGATCATTCCTCCAAGGCTCAAGCCTTGTGGAATAAGTGAGCACCTCTTTCCCATCTCTCAAGCCAAAGCCTTAAGATGAACTCTGATAATGCTGATCAGCATGACTTGCCCAAAGAGAACTGGGGGCCCTTACCTGGGGGCTGTGAATGGATGTGGGTTGACCAGAAAACTACTAACGACCACAGTATGAAGCAGTAAATGGCAAATGTCATGTAAATGACTCAGTTTGGAAATGATTTGAGGGTTCAGGGGAACGAGAGGTTAATGTGATTGGAGTCATGAAGATACACACCAAAGGATAAAGATACGCTTGGTAAGGGCCTTGCTGGACAATTTTGGGACGTCTTCTCTGCCTAGACACTTTCTGGGCAGCTCAGTATGTGTGAAAGAATGAATGAGCTTTGTGGACAACAAGCCAATGACATAGCCATTGTCCAACATACAACTTGCCATCTTGAAAGTGCAGTGGAGAAATTTGCCTCCTGTAAATACCTCTAAGTGCAGTGCCATTTACTGAGCCCCAAAGTGCCTAGTTGACTAGATTTTTCTTCACATTAATGGGGCAAGTTCCATTTCAGGTTTTGGTCTGCTATGTGTTTCAAGCCTTGCCTAAGCACATGATCTGTGATCCCACCAAGCACATTCCCCAGGCTGGTCCTGTAACTGCAGGGTACAGGAAGCCTTCTGTCACTGCAGGAGCCAGCTTCTCTGCCAGATTGAACCTGCTCACTCAGTGTGGGAGAGACCCCAGTGATCCAGCAGCCCTGGTCTGGGTGGCAGACATTAAAGCTTTTGTGGAATAGTACTTCTGAAGGGAAGACTTCATATCCTCAGCTAATTTATTTTTATGCTGCCTTTTTTATTGACCTGCCACATGATAAAACATTGATAAAAGCATTCATTAGTAAATAGGGCTCTCTGATTGCATCATGGTGGTTTTTGTTTTATGAATTGTCACTAGGAAAACATATGTGGTTTTTTGTGTTGTCAGACTTGGATATAAACCATCTTTATCTTTTCTGTTGGAGCTCAGTAACAGCATATGTCAATATTGACCTAGGATTTAGGGCTCCATGTTAGGTTTATCTGGAGACTGTGAGATTTGGGTTCTCATAGAACTTTTCAATACACTGAAATTGTTTTTCTGTGCAAAGTTTAAAAGAAAGACAATGAGAAAACATGGGAGATACATATATATATGTGTATATACATATATATACACATACACATATATATATATATATACACATACACATACATACACTCCTACACGTTGAAAGGATTGATCAATTGGACTCCTTGAAATAGTGTAAGGTTTTAAATATGTGTTCACTGGAAAGTTCCTGAGAGGTAAATGACATGGATTTCTGTGTCCTCATATTTCACTACTAATATAGTGGAATCAAATCCATTGGTCTATTTTACTTTATATTGGTAAAATGAACTACTTTCTGCTTTTTATTTCTGAGTATGCTGTATATTTTTTAAACCTCAGAGTAGTTCTCAAGACTACCTAAATGTCTTTTTTTCTAGAAATATTTCTCTCCTTCCAGGGTTTTAGGACATATTTTTACTGGTACATATTAAAGCTTCAGGATATTTTACACATGATTAATGTATCATTAAACACAACTAGAAGTCCAGTGGCTAAATGAAAGTTAATATTTTACATATTAGAATTCTGTTTTTAATCAGAGGGGATGATCAACAAATAGTTCATTTATTCAACAAATACTGATTGAGAGTATCTACAGGTCAAACACTTTGATTAAATGTTACTTCTATTATTAGTGTAAGACATCTCTGTGTCTACTTTAAAGTCATTTGTACTTGAGAGTATTGACTCTTTATTCCAAATGTAAAAAATACTATAGATATATGCATATGGATACATATGCATATATAAACACATATATACACACACGAATACAAATTTATAGTTAGAAAAAATCAAGTCTACTATCACTTGCTGCAAAAACCCTGCTGATTTTAATGAAGGTAGAATATCTTAGATAATTAACTTGTCAAATAAAAGAAAAATGTCAAAAATGAGTGACTTTGTAAAATATTAACAGTTAAGGAGAACAAATAGATGATAAAGATATTTTATTTTTTAATTGAGTTAGGATTTTCCTATAATCACATTTTGATTGCTGTTGATTTATGCTTATACCACACTCCAGCAGACCTTCTTCAGTCCTTAGATCTTTTTTCACTTAAGTGAAATCAGGTGAGAGTTCATTCAGGGCTGTAGGGGGAAGAGTGGTGTGACAAGAGTCCTGAATTGGGTTATACACTGCTGACCATTAGCTATTTAACCTTAGCTAGTTAAAAACTCTACTTGTTTTAGCAGGCATTAAAATCTACAAAACCAATCTGCATTGGGCTACAGAGGAAAGAAAGAGTCTGGCTTGAACTTCAAGTTGTACCACTTACTAGCTCTGTAAACTTAGGCAAGTTACTGAACTTCTCAAAGCTGACTTTGGGGTTAATGACAGTGCAACACATACTACCTTTGTAACCTGGGGCATGTTATTTCATCTCCTTCATTCTTGGTTTTCTCAATGTAAAATCGTGGTAGTAATAGTACTTAACTCATTGGGTTAGGAGTGGGAGTGGTTTAAGTTAGCCCAGGGAGCTGCTTAGTACAGTGTGAGTGGATGGGACATAGTCAACTGATGAGAGTAATAGCAGATGATGGATAGTCAACTGATGGAAGAATGGTGACATTAGTTTGTTCTCTGCTCTCCTATTTAGGAAAGTTGAATAAATAAGAATAACAGAGGCTCAGACAAATGGACAAGACTGTGACAGAAGACAGACTGGACTGTGCCTCCTGTCTCAGTGTACTTCAGTGCAGCTAAGAATCACCCTGGGGGGCCCCACTTGCTATTTATGACCATCAAGTGTTCAGGTACCCAGAAGGGATATTGGCTGTGCAGCCTACACAACTTAAAAAGCACTTAGAGGAATGCAGTTCCATTAGACCAGGCATAATGGACCCACTCAGGGTCGTGCTTTGTAAATACATGGCTAATGTCATTCTGACATGTTTACAGGCCAGGACATGCTTCACATGGGTCAGGACCTTTGAGTGAATCTACTGGCTCTCAGGAGTCAGTTCCCTTACCTCTCACACCCAGGACTCTTTCACTTGGACACAAAAATTTTTTAAAACTGGCAGTAAACAAATTACTGTTTCAAAAGATTGTGGAATGACCTTGGAGGTACATGTGTCAGACCATCACAAGGCAATTGCCCAGAGGTGAAGAAAAACCATTATCATACTTTGCAGCTGGTTAATTAAAGGCTATTTTTGTCATCTTCAATTCTGCGAAAGTCAAGAGAGCTACAGTCAAACTTTTACAAGAGAAATTCCTGAAATAATGGGGTGGAAGGGGCAAAACAATCATAGGCTTTGTCTCTTTCGAATAAGAGTTAAGCATTTGTCCTTCTCACACCCTCCAAATTTTGCTTGGTGCAGTGTAAACCAAGATTTCAGTGCTTTTCTTTGAAGCTTCCTGGAGTCTAAATTACTTGGAGATGATCCTACAGGAGGAACTCACTGTTGCGGTTTATCTGATGCCTTTTCCATTTTGCAAGGTCACTGGCATTGCTGATGACAGAATGTAATAGGCCTTGATATTTTGTGTTAAAAGGTCATGAAAATATTTCTTAGAATTTCTCCTTTAAATTCTGGAGACAAATTATTTCATTTTTTGAAATACAGCAGTACCTCCTAACTCAGAGCAATTTTGAATTGATGCCTAATGTTTTAAAGCTGGTAGACTTCTGAAAAGTCATTTTATGGACCGGTGCATTTTTGGCACTCATTTACAAGGCCGAAATCATTTACAAGGACTACAGTAAAAATTTATATCATTTAAAACTCCATGGCAGGAAAAATTCAGCTCAAGTCAGTGACTTCCAGTGTTTAGGGAACACCTCTTATATTTCAGGGAGCCTGAGACCTACTCACTTCACCTCATTCCACTCTTAAATTTCCCTAAGAACACTGGATCTCCTTAGAATAAGAAGGGTGGTACCTTGTTCTTACTCTTTGCTTTTCTTTCCACTGACAGATAATGAGGCTTATGCACTTCAAAGTAAATAATCAACTTAATTTTCAAGTCAAGCGATAACACTTCCACATATCAGACTTTTACATTGAGTTTCCAAGTAGTCAATATTTAGATAGTCAATCTATCTTATTGCAAAATTGACCAATGCAAATGACTTATGACTTTCAAATCTCAAATTCCAGGAATGAAGCAAACTTCACCAATCACCGTGTTGGGGTTCCCCACTGGTGTGTGTCAAGGAGAATGAGCAGGCTTGTGAGGGGGAGACTGGGAGGGAGTTGACGACCAAGAAAAGAACAAAGGGCTTCTTTGGATTTCTGACCCATAGCTCTGCCCACTGCATCCTATAACCTTATTATCCCAAGTTAGTTACTGATCCTGGTCCTAGGATCATTGAAGTATTTTCAACAGGTAACTTTCCCCACCTTAGAAGAAACTTGCATATATAATGCTGATGATGATCCCAGGGCCAATATAGAGAGAGCACACTTGTGTACTTCTGGGTTTTGTGCAAGTTGCACTTCCTCAGCTAAATTCCTGTTCATCCTTTTGGCACCAACTTCAATGGCACTTCTTCTCTCTTAGCCCACAACCTAGGAATATTTGATCATCCCTTTCCCGTTTTTGCATTGCACATTGTAATAATCTTTATTGCATCCTATTGCAGTTGTTCATGTTTCTTTCTATCCATCTAGCATTTGAACCTAAAGAGCAGGAATCACATTGTGTTCACTAATTTAACCTCAGGATCTTATGCAGAGCTAGAAAAGTTATAAGAGCACAATAGAAAGTCTTTGGATGCTGGACAAAGCACCCCAGATTCTCAGCTCTCTGCTCTCCCCTCCATCTCCCTGCCTGGCCTTCCTTCCATCCCTCACCTTCACCCCACTCCAGCTCCATGCTCAGCCCCTCAGGTTCCACAATGGTACTTGATACTCTCTGAGAGACTAGGTTTCCCATTTGGAGCACACCGTCAATGCTAACTAAATCACATGATTGTGTGTGTGTTTGCTGTCCATGGCTCCAGGTCAATGTCCTGAGGGCAGGAAGGATACTTGTGCATAAAAATCATTAATCCAGATATTAACATTTGATGCGCCTGGGAGTTAGTGGTGACTAAGAAATGCCAGACAGAATGCTGCTTCTGCATGTGGCTTCAGAGAGGCCCTCTTCTTTAATGATTAACAGCTTATGTTTGGTTCCTCCCTTGATCTCTGAGTGTCTCCCCAATCTTTGCAGCATGAAAGTAGTGTCTAGTCGGCCACATTTCATGTAATTCACAACTTGCTTCTAAATCTAGACCTGTCCAGTAGGTCAAAATAATTAGAGACCTAGACTGGGCCCTTAAAATTGACCACGAGGGTTCTTTTCTATCTTGGAGCTCACACATCACCAGCATAAGGCTATAGACAATCCATTGGTGTTGTCCTTTTTAGCTGATAGAGAAATAACCCATTGTCCTTTTTGGAAGCTAATGGATGGATAATGATGACAAGATTAGAATGGTTAAACCAAGAGATGTTTAAAAATATCTATTGCTTGGACTTGAAATATACTAGATCTAACTGTTAATATGCTAGTTGACCTTGATCCATTCTGGATCAAATTTGTAGACACCTTTGACACTCAAATGTCACATCCTCTTATTGCCATAATTGAATGAATTGCTCTCTACTCCATGCTCATAGCTCAGCTTTATCAGGTTGTGTGTAGCTAATTGTTTTCTTGTCTATCATCCCTTGTATGTGAGCTACTTGAGGAAGGCCTCACATATTACTCACTTCTTCCCAAATAACAACCCAGGGGTTGATGAATGGTAACTAATACTTCTTAAGAATATCCTATGTGCCATACTTTGGTAAGGAATCTACCTGCATGAAATCATTTTATGCCCACAGCTAGGCTGAAGGTTAGGGACTACTGTTACCCCTGTTCTACCATCTTGGAGAGTTAACTAACTAATTTGCCCAAAGCCTTACACCTTGTGGGATGGGGAGTCAGGATTTGAATCCAGTTGGTTTGTTTTCTGATCCCAGGCTCTTTATCATCATTGCCTTTCCATAGAGGGTGGTAAACTGTGTCCCAACAAACAAGGGGAAAGGAAGGCTCTAACTGACTGAGGGGCAAAATCCACTTTCAGGAACTTGAGGGTGGACTATGTGAGAACTCTCCCTGCACAGCTTCTAGACATCTTACAGAAAGGATGGAGAATTGGAATTCACACGTGTCCTGGGATTTCCACATCCTCCACACAGTTACAGCTGTAAATGCAGACAACCACTCACTTCTCCCCTGTTTCTGTGTTCTAACTCACATTTTCACATGTCTATGCTTTCCCAATCAACTTATTAATCTCTTCCACTCAATGTATCTTGCATTTTGCATAAATCTTAGCAAAATCTCTTGCACATAGAAGACATTCACTAAAGGGATGGAGTTTTTATTGAAGAATGGTTGATTTACAACTACAACTATATATATATAATACTACATCTTCTTTATCCATTCATCTGTTGATGGACACTTAGGTTGCTTCCATATCTTGGCAATTGTAAATAATGCTGCTATGAACATTGAGGTGCATGTATCTTTTCAAATGAGTGTTTTCATTTCCTTTGGATATATACCCAGGAGTGGGATTCCTGGATCATGTGGCAGTTTTATTTTTAGTTTTTTGAGGAATCTCCAAACTGTTTTCTAGAGTGGTTATGCCAATTTACAAAGGAATGGTTATCTTTATAGATGTAGTTGACACATTTTTAATGAAGGATACATAAAAATGCACAGATCATAAGCATACAGCTCAATACATTTTTGCAAGGAGGCCAAACCCACTTAACAACCACCCAAATCAAGACATAGAACATTGCCACCACCTGAGAAGGTTTCCTCATGATGTCTCCCAGAAATCACTATCCCCAAACATAATCAGTATTCTGACTTTCATCACCGTAGTTTTGTTTTGCCTTTTTAAAGCTTTATACAAGTGGAATTATGGAATATTTCCTTTTTGTGTGTGGCTTGCCTCATCCAGCATTTTATTTGTGGCATTCATCCATGTAGAACTGGGTGGTATATTTGCATGTTTGCATAATATTTCATTGTATCAATGTACCATAATTTATTTATCTGTTCTACTGTTAATAGACAAACAGGCTGTTTCCAGTTTTTGGTTATTGCAATGATGCTGTTGTAAGCATTTGTATACATCTTTTCTTTTTCTGGGAGGAGGATACAACATACATGTGCACTTCTATTATGTATACATTTAGGAATAGAATTGCTGATTCATTGGGTGTGGATATATTCAGCATCCTTAGATACTACTAATCAGTTTTGCAAGGTAGTTGTACAACTTTACAGCCCCAGAATTACTTCTGCTTTATGTCATTGCCAACATTTCAGATGGTCATTTTTGTTCAGTTTTAGCAATTCTGATGGATATGTAATGGTATTTCATTGTGACTTTAATTTGTGTTCCACAATTGATTTTTGTACAGTGACCAGCTATCCAATAAACTTAATTAATTCATTAATTCTAATAATAGTTTGTAGGTTCTTTTTTTGTTCTACTTACACAATCATATCAGAAACTAATGACAGTTTTCCTTCTTCCTTTCAACACCATATGTCTTTATTTATTTTTCTCACTAGGACCCCCAGTACAATGTTAAATGGAAGTGGTGATAGCTGACATTCTTGTCTCATTACCAATTGCAGAAGGAAAGCTTTTAGTATTTCACCACAAAGTATGATGTGCATTGTGGGTTTTTTTGTAGATACTTTTGTTCAGATTAATAGTTTCATTTTATTCCTAGTTTCCAGTAGTTTGTTTTAAATCAAGATTAAATGTTAAGTTTTTTCAAATGTACTTTCTACAGCTGACTCTTCTTTCTTTTTTTTTCTTTCTGTTAATGTGGGAATTGCATTGAGTGATTTTTGAATATTAACTACCTTTGCATTCTTGGAATAAAACCCACTTAGACATGATGTATTACCTTTTTATGAGTAACTGGATATGCTACTATTTTGTTAAGCACAATTGCATCCATGTTCATGGGAAAGACTGATCATAATTTTCCTTTCTTATAATAATCTTATCATGTACCAACTTTATGCTGACTTCTATTTTGTTTTTTTTTTTTTACTATTTTTTCTCATTTGTTAGATTTTTAGTTATATATTCTTTTACTGTTATTTAGTGTTTACCCTAGAGATTACAAAATCCATCCATGATTTATTATCGTGTTACCTTTTTCCAAACAATGTTCGAATCTTCTAGCATTTTAACTTCATTTACTTCCCTCTTTTGTATTATTATTGTCATAATAATATGACAATATTTATATTATATATAAATATAATTGATACATTTAAAAACAATATATGTATTATTATGTACGTTTATAATATACATATTATACAAAATATATACTATTATATATGTAATATTTTATATAAATATTGTAAAATATATACATATAAACATGTTATATATGTGTAAATAATACATATTTTAAATATTATAAGCAATATTTATATTGTGTGTAAAATATATGTTATATTTAAAATAAATATTATACATATTTAAACTCCACAAGACATTATTAATGTTGATTTTATGTTAATGCTCATTTTTATTTTCTTAAATTTTTACCTTTTCTGATGTTGTTTATTCCTTCCTGCATTATGTCCTTGTTTCCATCTGGATTCATTTTTTTTTCTGCCTAAGAATTCCCTTTATTAATGCAGATCTATTGGTGATTAACACTCTCAATTTTTGTTTGTCTGAAAAATCTTTTATTTCATCTTCATTTTTGAAGGATATTTTCACAGTGTATGAATGTCTAGACTGGCAGTTATTTTTTGTCAGTACTTTAAAGGTAGTATTCCATTATTATCTGGCTTCTACATTTTTCTACTGAAAACTCAGCTGTCAGTCTTATTTTTACCCCTTTGAAGGTAAAGTGTCTTTTTTCTTCTGGCTCCTTTCAAGATTTTCTCTTTCCCTTTGTTTTTCATCACTTTTACTCTAATGTGCCTAGTTGTGGTTTTATTATGTTTATCTTGGTTGATGATTGTAGCACTTCTTGAAATTGTTTGCTATATTTTAGAAATTTTGGAACATTCTCAGCTATAATTTATTCAAAAATATTTTCTGTCACACTATATCCTCCCCTTCTGGGACTCAGTTACAGATGTGTCCTACCTTTGCAAAGTCCACCATATTTTGCCAGTGCTCTTTTCTGTATTTTCCATCTCTCTTGCTCTCTGTGATTCAGCCTGTATATTTTATACTTACCAGTTTTTCAGCTCATCAATCCTCTCTTTTATTGTATTCAATCTACTGTGAACCTATCTACTGAGTTCTTAGTTTTAATCACTGTAATTTTTTAGTTCCACAATTTCTATTTGATGCTTTGCAAAAAATACATTGCAGTGCTCTGGTGAAATTCCAATGTTGTCCCATATTTTAAAAAAATATATTAATATTAGTTGTTTAACAAATCTGTGTCTGGATAGTTTCAATAATTGAGCCATGTGTGGATTTGTTTCTATTTTCTGTTTTTTATAATCTTGTTTTTCTTTTTTGGTATGCCTGGTGGTTTTTGGTTGAATGCTAGACATTGTGCATGAAAACTACAAAAGCTCAGGATAATGATAACTTCTTCTAGAGACAGTTCACCATATTCTATGATAGGCAGCTTGAGTGGGGTTGTCCCAATTCCCTTAATCTAATCAGGCAGAGGGCTGACTCAAAGGCTGGATTGCAGGTTTGCTAAGGCTCCATCTATCCCCTTGCTTATCCCTGCTCCTAGGGATAAAAGTCTAGGTTGCTTACTATGGCCACCTTTAGGTGGATTGTTCCTAAACTGTACTTTTTGTCTTATCAGCACATCAGATTGTTAAAAACTCTGATATGTTTTCAGCTGAATTTTTCAGCCTCTTGCTCTGAGAAATCTGAGAATTTGTCTCTGTGTTTCCCTCTCTCCAGATTTTTGGTCACTGTAGAACTGCCTACCAGGCAGCTCCCAACTGTAGTTTTTTTTCTCTTTATCCCTATGAAATTCCCAATGTTCTAGTGGCTTTCTTATCTCTTAGCCATAACTCTCCTCCCAGTTTCTCAGATTCTAACTCATCATAAAGACAAGACTCAGCAAATGTCCTGGGGGAAAAGCAACCCACAGAAAGTCAGCTCACCTCCCTACATTTCCCTTCTCTGTAGACTCTTGCACTCTCAAGTCCTGGTTACCTTGGCAGCTCTCCAATAACTTCAAGTAAATGTTTTAGGATTTTATCTGATTTCCTAGTTAGTTTTGGAATTATTACCATCTTAATCTAAAACAGATGTCCATAGCTTTATTTTTTTTTAAGTTTGTAACTAGCATGTGGATTATACTTTTACTGTGGGCATTAAGACAACTTTTGGTAAAGAAAGATGTGAAGATAGTCATAAAGTCAGGTGGAAAAATGAGCTTTTTAATAGGTTTATGAGGTGCACACTATATATAATCCAAAACAAAATAGGGAAATAGCATCTTGAGTAGACAAACAATGCTTGTGTTCTATCCTTTGACCATGGAATCTCTAAATACTTTTAAAATTTATTTTGTGGAGTGAAATAGATGGGGCTGGAGCAAGGGGTAGAGTAAACTATGTTTAGCATAAGCTCATATATTCAGAGGTAAACTTATAAGGAGATGAAGAGCAAAACTTCTGACTTAAGCCATTGAACCTTGAAATATATTCAATAGTTATGAGCTGCCAAGAGTGATGACTTTTGTAATTTTGCACATGGGTATGTGGCATAGTGTTATACTTCTCATGTGTTGCAAAACATGTATTAAATGACGTCTCTCCTTGGAGATAAGTTATTTTTGCAAAAGACATGGGTTAAGAAGGTTAGATTATTTCTAGTTTTGAACTTGGGATGGCTCAGTGGGAGAATTCATCCAATTGTTATTTTCTGTTTCATGCTTTGGACCATGTAACGGAACAAGGATTTATCCAAATGCATAATGTGGTTTTCCTTTCTTTCACTAACATACTAAAAATCACTCTGTCTTCTGCAGACCCTGTATCAAAGGTTGTGTAATAAGTCGTGGGACAGGTGTCAGGAGATAACAATGGTATTTTGGACAGCTCACTCAAACTTCCATTAACTGTCTTTGCCTTTTCTGTGAAAAGAGGAAGCCAAGGAATCAAAATTCTGAGAATGTGAGGTGATTTCCTTTGAAGAAAAAGTTTGAAGACCAGCAGTTGAACTCAGCAGGAGTCAAACAACTGCTTCAGAATTGAAGTGCAGAGCAAATCTCATCAGACCCCTGTGCCCAGGGGTATTTCTGGTGAAGTTGGTCAAGGTGGGGAGGGGGTGATGTCTGGGGGAGATGAGACTTCTGGAAATGGGACCTCTGGGGATCTGGG
The DNA here is from genome assembly GCF_028564815.1 of Eubalaena glacialis. Taxonomy (NCBI): domain Eukaryota; kingdom Metazoa; phylum Chordata; class Mammalia; order Artiodactyla; family Balaenidae; genus Eubalaena; species Eubalaena glacialis. Next base: position 85,278,202 of record NC_083724.1, on the reverse strand, counting down.
ACATTTTTTTTGATGCCATTAGTGTTAAGGATGAAGGAAGTGTTTGCCCTTTGACTTATTTTTAAACTTTGGAGAGTAAGCACTAGAAAGTGCCCCCAGGCATTTAGAAAAGCAGAAGGCCCTAGAAGATGGAAAAGTCCTCTTTCTGAAAGTCCTTTTAAAAAGGATAAGAATTCCTTGGAGACCTTCACTGTCATCCAAACATCCTTTGTTTTGCATCTCTGCACTCTGCCCATGATCATCATTCCACCTATAATACTCCTTTCTAAATTCCACTTCTTTGACTATTTGAATCTGCTCAGCCTTCAAAACCAGTTCAAACCCTACTTTCTCAATGAAGCCAACCCAAAAGCAGAACTGATGCTTAGAAAGAGAATGGGGCTTGGAATGTGGCTCTGGGAATCTTCTTCGTAGCACTGATAGATGGTGCAGGGAGGGCTGGATGCATTCCTCAAAGAATCGAGTACAGAGATTTGTGCTTTGAGAGGATTTGCACATTTAGGAGGCAGGAGTGGGACAAGGAAGGTCTGAAGAGATGAGGAAAGTCTGCAACCCAAGGAGGAAATGAGCACCAGTGAGAACAGCAGCATCAGCAAATCCTGAGAGGTCCAGAGGGTCAGAGAAGTAGCCATTAGGTTTTGTCACTGTGGGGTCACACAAGGCTTTCGAGATATTTATCTTGTGTGTTTGTGATAAAAGAGGGATACACAGCAGTACTCTGAAAATTAAAAGATTAAAAATTGTTCTGTTGTGTGCAGTTATAAAGTCATCATCATGGTTATTATAGTTATAGAGAATGCTCTACATCATTTTCTTCTACCCTCATGATATCTTTGGTTCAAAGAGGATTTCTCTGCTTCCAAGGGGATTTTAGGTAAACATTTCTCTGCTTTCTTCTCTGTCTCTCTTTCTCATTAGTTGCCTCCAAAAACATCACACACAGGAGACTGCATTCTTGAAGTTTCCTTTTCCATCTAATTGCCGTTTTCTCTCATATTGAAAACAAACTCAATCTTTGCCACTTAAACAACATTGTATTTGGAGACTGTCAAACTTAATTAAAGCTGAATATTTTTCCAGGTGGTGTATTAAGGACCAATGTAATAGACTGCGCTCAGGGACAGAGGCCAGCCATTTAAGAGGTTCTCTGGGCAGGGAGGTAGAGTTCTATTTATGGGTGATGTGTGGAGATAAGCCTTTCCCAACTGATTCAGAGAAAACAACTCCCTCTCCTTCACCACTGGTCCATTAGGATCGAACATGCTTCCAGTTAGCTTTTTTGAGGAAGAGAAAGAAAAATAGATCAATAATACCTGTGATTTCTTGAAAAGAGGGTTCCTTCCTGCAGCATTGCTCCATTAAAGCTCTTTGCTATCAATAGAGTTGTGTTGGCCTCAGTGGGCAACATTAGCCACATTTCATTATATCAAGAGGGTTATGAAAATTGTCTTTGTGATGTCCAGCTGAAAATGGTCATAAACCTCATGTTAACTTGAGTACAAGTCTGACATGCTAAGAATAATAATTTTGTGATGGCATTCTTTTATGATAAAATGATAATAATTTAAAAATAATAAAAACAATAATAATACATATCTTTTATTGACTGCTTTTCATGTACTAGGACCTGTGCTAAGTGCTTTGTATATACAATACTATTTAATCTTCAAAGTAATATTGTGCAGGTGGCAATCTCGGGCTATTTTCAGTTGAGGCATTTTAAGCACAGACAGGTTAAGTAACTTTCTCAAGGTCACATAGAAGACTGAAATTTGAACCCCAACCTTCCTAACTCTACAGCTCAATTTCTCTTAACCAGATCATTTTGCTTTAATATAGTCAGTGATTTATGAATCTGCAACATATACTATTAATTCTACAGAATAAATTTCCCATTTAGAAATACATAACACTCTGCTTTTTGAAGAGTCACAAATGATTCATTTAATATGCATGCTTAAGTGTTCTATTAAGAAATTCTAACTCAGATCTTTTCATGGTTTAAGATGTCAGGTAAAATTACTCAAAGCATCTATTTTCAAAAAACTTTTCATGCTACTCTTTATAATCACAACATTAAATCTACAAATTTACTCCACAGATAAATTAGGTTATTAATAATATTGTCTATAGCTTTTAATCTACTCTAGAACATCATACAAATCAGTACTGATCCCATCAGTAATACATATTCATCTGTGCTTCTTAATAGTTTTGGAAATGAGCTACAGAGGGCTTCATGTTTATGGATGCCTGCACGCATTTTGCAATAGTTAATGAGGCTTGGTTTGGGGCACTTGAATGTGTTTGACACATGATGAGATGCAGAACAGGTATGGAAATCTATTCCTCAGTTCCCAGATGCTCCTTTATCCCTGTTCCATTATTAATCACTCAATAAACAGTATTATTCAGTAACTCTGGGCTTAAGCATTGAGCTTTGCTTGAATATCAAGTGTAGACACAGTTCCTACCTTCAAGGGTTTTGCAATAATGTTGGACAGATAAGAATAAGTTTTGAAACAAGCATGTAATATGAATTATATGGTAAAGATGGTAAGTGTTGGAGGAATTTGAAGTTTGAAGAGATCGTGGAGGGCTGAGGAGGTCAGGAGGGGTGTTATGGGTTCAGAAGGTGGGCAAGAGTTGAAGACAGAGAGGAAGAGAGATGGTATCCCCAGTGCTTATGGAAACAGATGGAGATGGGGGCTAGCTGATGAGCAAGGTGACTGCTGTAGCAGATGTCATTTAGGATGTGATGAGGGATAAACTTGTCTGGATAATGTGGGACCATGATAGGGAAGATAGGTAACAGGTCTGCCCAATGTAAAACAGAATAGCTGGAGTTAAATAAAGAATGTTTCATGCCCTTAACTTGATGTCAGAAGGAGGTGACATGGGAAGGATAGGGAAACATAAAATTATGGCAAATACATTGAAAGAACTGTCTTGGGCGGTTACTAGTGGAGAATTTTGATTGATTCGTGTTGTACTTCCTAACAAAGTTTCCATAATATCTCTTATTGGTATTATTTACATGTTTATTATTAAAAACAGTATAACAACATTAAAAGATTTTTTTAAAGAGAAGTCTGTATTTCCACCACTCTGATGTAAGAGAAAAACTAGCCTTATTTTTGTATATTCTTTTCCAACTTGGCTTCCCATAATTGTACTTAGATGGTGACAGAATTTTGTGTTCTGATCTTTTTACATAACACCTAGCTTTCCATGTTTCCATGTAGTGTTTATAATTATGATTTTTAATAGACACATAGTCTCGCATTGAGTCACTTTAACAGAGTTTGCTAATGCATTAGACTACTGTTGGATGCTTACATTGTTTTCTACTCTCTGTCACTATAGATGACACTACAAAGGACACTGGCATACAGGTGACTTTTTTTGGCTCCTATTGAGTTACTACTTCCTAAGCACATATTCCTGGGAGGGTAACTACTAGTATAGACTAGGAACACATTGTGGCATTTTCTATGTAATATAAGGCTGCACTTTGAAGGCCCTTACTGATGGAAGATGCCACCAGCAGGAAATGAGGGTGCCATTGTCACCTCAAATTTGGAGCAGGAAGAAAAACACTGTTGTGGATGGTAAGCTACCATTTCATTCATTGGATTTCTCTGTAACTATGACTTTTGTTTCTTTTACGTTTACTTTCTAAATAGTAAGGAAAGAGAGGAGGTTGAAGTGGGTCAGAAAGAAAAGCAATTGATAGGTGATGGGGCAAGAAAAAGGAGAATGAGAAGAAAAGGAGAGGAAGCCATGGAGAGCTATGATGGGAAGACGAGTAAAGGGGGAAACATGGTACAACTGTACGATTGTTGATAAAGAGTGAAGGCGCCTGTTGGAACCCTTTTGTTTCTGGATGCTGTCAGTCTAATCTGTCCCAAAGGCCTGAGAGTTTCTGGGAGGGTCAGGTCTGGAAACTTCCACTCCATCTCCTCAGCTCTGGGCACCTCCTGAGGTTCTGTGTTTTTCATAAAGACTCATTCCACCAGGGCCTCCTGACTTTCTTCACGGCTTCTATCTGCAGGTGGTGCTAATGGCCTTGCTCTTGGCCAGCTGGGCATGGAGGTGGGATTGTTAGGAGGGCCGGCTGTGTATCCGGGGTCTTCCTCCCTCCTCTCGTGCCCTTGCCTTTGGCCTCTCCTTGGGCAGGTGTTTGGGAGAGGCCTTGACTGTTAAGGTTGGTCTCTGGGTGTGCCCTCCCATTATCTTAGATCTCTGGGGATCACAGCTGTGGAGGGAGAGTGCACAAATATGGTTTTGATTTTTTTTTTTTTGAATTAAGTTTCAAAGACATTTATTCATGCAGGACTACAAGTAGGACCTTGTCTACTTTGACTGGGAAACATTTAGAAAGAGAATGTGCAGGGGTGGCAGTTCCTCCCCTAAGACTTCACACATTTTCTAGTCTTATAATATTTTTGTCAATGTTTAATTAGCAAAAGTGTAAACTTCAAGAAATTTTAAAATAATTTTAGCCATCATGGAATGTTTGAAGAGCAGAAGAAATAAGGGCTATAAGAAATCAGTGTTTTCCTCCTGAGTGATTTTGCAGGTCTTAAGCAATGGAGACATTTCCTCTCCCTGGACTTCTCTTCCCTCGGATAGTCGCATGACTTGTTCTCTCACTTCCTTTAGGCCTTTGTTCAAGTATCAGTTCCTCAGAGAAGCCCTCTCCAACCATCCTAGCTATGAGCCTGTCCTCCCTCACATTCAATTCTCATATCTGCTTTATTTTTCTTTAAAGTGGTTGTCTGATACTATTGCTATTAACTTATTTTTTATAATCTCTTTCACCAGTCAAAACAAAAGTTTTTTTTTTTTTAAGAGATTGGTATAGACTTTTTTTTTAAAGGTCAGTGTGAACTTTTAAATTTAATTAATTAACTTATTAATTTATTTTGGCTTCATTGGGTCTACATTGCTGCATGCGGGCTTTTCTCTAGCTGTGGCAAGCGGGGGCTTCGTTGCAGTGGGTGGGCTTCTCACTGCGAAAGCTTCTCTTGTTTCAGAGCACGAGATCTAGGGTACACAGGCTTCAGTAGTTGTGGCGTGTGGGCTCAGTTGTTGTGGCCTGCGGGCTCTAGAGTGCAGGCTCAGTAGTTGTGGTGCACAGGCTTTGTTGTTCCGTGGCATGTGGGATCTTCCCAGACCAGGGATGGAACCTGTGTCCCCTGCATTGGCAGGCGGATTCTTAACCACTGCGTCACCAGGGAAGTCCTGAAACAAAAGTTCTTATAAGGCAGAGACTTTGGATCCCCCTAACCATTGTATCTCTGACACCTAGAACAGTGCCTGACACATAGTAGGTGCTCAAAAAATATTGTGGAATGAATGAATAAACTAATGAGACAAATGTATTGGATCTTTTGACTTAAAACAGAAAAAAAGTTGTTCTAAAAATAATCAATCACACTTGGAACAATACTCAGGCATTTAGAAGAAATGCCTTGGTTACAGTAGAGACAGGATAAGAAATGAAGATGGCTTAGGGAACCAGAGTGTCCTTAATACTAGAAATTCAAATGCATATCCAGCTGACAATCTGGCCTTCGTGTGTGAAGTGTAGTTTGTTATCCTTATGTCAGTCTATGGGAACATGCATGTGGGAGCAGGGCCACATATGTGGAAGCTCTAGTTCCCAGGACTGAGTAATAGGGAGGATGGTGGTGGCTGACTGCTCAGAATCTGAGAAGAGTCAGGGTACAATTACCTTACCAAACATGGGTTGATGAAGATTGGAGTTAGAGAGTATAGGAAGTAGGTATCTCCTGTTCCCACCCCTCTCTCCTTCCAATACTATCATGCCATTCTCTTTTCCTAGAGAGTATCTGAGCTGGAAGTGGAGAGGGGTGTAGGGTGACAATCACCTCTCCTTTCACAAGTCATAGTGACCTCAGCCAGCTTTGGGAACTGAATGAAGCACAGTGCTCCAGGGTCCAGGTGAGGACACTGCAGAGATGTGGCCAGCATTAGGAAAGGGCACACTTGTCCATGGCTCTTTCTCGCCTCACTGCTAGTGTGGCCCTCTTTCTCCCGTCCTGAGCTCCTCTGCACCACAGGGCAACAGGTCTGAATTACCTGTTCAGACAGGTTCACCATTTTTTCTGAAGGTTACTGGAATTTGCTTTGAAACTTAGGTATTGGAAGATGATTTCCTGAAAGAAATTTCACTCCTGGGACAACAAATGGGGTCAGGTCTCAGGACAGAGAAGTTTTCCGCTGTACTGAGAAATCCTGAATGCCTAGTGGGACAGATTGTGTGCAAAAATGAGCCCAATTCTCCACCAACACGGTATGCCTGTCCTTTTCTATGTGGATTTGCAGCTCTTCCCAATAAGGGGCACAGTTCATTTCCCCTTGAGTTCTGCACCAGCTGCAAGCCTAGGCCTCAGGAGACTTGCAAGAGAAAGCGATCTTCTATCGCTTTGTTGCCTGAAAGGGAGAGGGGAGGGCAGATGTGCAAAGAGCATCTATTCCTTATCTTACCATTGAACATGCTAAACCCAAAAGATGGCAGCAGAGAAGAAATGTATTGATGAGGAAAAATTCGGTTTATTTTCTTTAATATGGTTGAAAATATAAGTATAGATCTCCATGTTTTGACTGCTACACAACAAACTACCCCTGGACTTTCGTTTGGAATCTTTCCACTGCCATATGAACCATCTTGGGCTAGCCTGTTGAGTGACATGGGGCATGTGACTCAGTCACTGCTGTCACTCCAGCTATCAGACAGTCAAGCCCCAGACATGTGGTGAGGCCATCGTAGGTCAGTCAGCTCCCAGACAACTGCCAGGTGACTTCAGGCTCATGAACGAGCCTGGTTAAGAGGGGCAAAGTCTGGTCCAGATCCACAGACCACACAGCTGACTCATGCACTTATAGGCAAAAACAAATGGTTGTTATTTTAAGCCACTTAGTTGTAGGGGATTTGTAACATTGCAATAGATAATGGATACACCTAGACTCAGGGGAGGATGGATGGGGACCCAACATTTGGCTGAGTGTGGGAGCCCTTTCCCACTCAGCCATCCAGAGGGGAAAATGGCAGTGTGGGTGTCTGTACTGAAGTTTATTCATAGAACCAAAGAGCTGGAGCAGCTAGCCTCCAGGCACTGCAGTGGAATTCCTTCCATGGGAGCAGGTTTAAGCTCTGGCTTCAGTCATGAGGGTAAAGCAACCAGCCCTGGCCCTTTGGACACTACCCAATCTTTGATCTAACAACGATGGAGAAGGACTATCCTCTTGAGGATTAAGACCTCTTGAAAATTCAGGCAGGAGGTGTTCTCAAGCTGGGGGATTATTTGCCTTCTAAACTATGGCACAGGGGACTACAGTTATGTGGATAAAATGATTATATTGGACTGCTGGTCTTGGCAACTTTTCATTTTAGTGTTAATCCCACCCACACCCTGCCAAGGGTCCTCCAGATCCCACACAGCTCCAGGTCATGAGAGGCAAGGATGTTGATGTTATTAGGATGCAGGAGTGATAGATACAGTAGAGAAAAGGATGAGCAAGATGATGTGAACCCAGCACTTGGTGGTAACTAAGGGCGAAGTCATAGGAGGAGAAGTGGAATAAAAGGCTCCTAAGCTGCAATCAATAAACCCAATTTAGAGCCATGCCCCTCCCTGCAGCCCCCCAGCTGTGCTCTCCACTCTGTCTCATTCCTTCCACAACCCGTGTCAAGAATTTCCAGGCTTTGCTCAGTAGTAGAAATTTTCATGGATAAACACTGGAATTAGGACTTGACTTTCCTTTAGAGATAAAGACTCAGGATTAAACATGGCACCCTCCCTGTGGTGAAGTGGCTTTCTGGTACAATTCAAAGGGAATTCTGTATTGGCCTAGGATGGCAATGTAAGGAAGTTGATGTGTCAGTCAATGCACCTTTCATGTTCCATAGAAGGTAGTAACTTAGTGACTAGCTGGAAAATGAAAAAGATCATCCCAGGTTTCTGAAGATGGCTGTGTGGCCTCTGTGGAGCCATTTGACGATGGTTGTTTACAGCTTTGTTTATTGTTTTCAGTTGTAATGTGGAAGTCTCAGTGGGTATTGCTCAGAGCACTTTGCCGTGTGTGTAGTTAAATGTTCTTAAATGACTTGACAGAGATGACGGTATCTACTCTCAGCTGCTCCCTTTGCTTCATCCTTTCTCTTTCTGGAAGCTTTGGTCATATCCTATTTCCTCTGTAGTTTGAGTTTCAGACGAGTGTTTTGAAAATATGTCGTGGAAATAATCACAATTTCTAATATTTAAAATTTAGACTCTAATTTCTTTTAAAATATGAATGTTTTCTCAGTCAGGTTAAGTCATTGCATACTTGCCTCCATATATTTACTTTGGTTCTTAGTCAGAAGTTTCAGATTTGGTTGAGTAGATTCAAATACCAAGGGGATAAGGAAAAAAAATAATATAGCAGGCCGGCCCTTCCCAGGTTATGGTACAAATGGCGCCAACCCCAATCCTTCCCAGAGTGCGTTGCCTGAACACCTACCCCCAGTAGGAAGTATAGGAACACTGATTCCCTGCAGGCTCCTGCTGCACCCTTGTTTGCTGCACTAAAGCTGGGGATTTATGAGGGTCTGGGGCGGGGGAACCTTGGTCCTATATTGCCGTGCAAACTACAGTGTACGGCTGCAGCTGTTCAGATGGCAGAAGCCTCAGTCAGCTGTGCCCAACAATGCAGGCAAAGTCCTTGACTTCCCAAATGGTCCAGGTGCTCAGCAGGCCTCACCTTCATGGTAACCAATCCTCACTGATCATCTCCCATCTCTCCAGAATTCTTCTGTGGAAGGATTCCTGGCTGAATTGCCAGGAATCTTTGGATTCAGACCTTCCAAACCTCTATTTCTTGCTGGTATGAGGCTGTGGAGATCCAGGCTGAAGGGCCAGCACCTCCAAGGAACCTAAGAGCCTAGGAGGATAGGAGATGTCTGAGGAATGTCACAGTGGACAACCTCTCCCTAGAGGTAGACCAGAAGCTTCTCAGTAACATGATGGCAGTGGTCTCTCCAAGGGTGGAGACATCAGGCTCCCCAGGTAGGTGAAGCAGGGCTGGGGGTAACTGCACATTCATTGCACACCCACATCTGAAACCAAAAATCACTTAGCCATCACCTCTTTCAGCTCTTATGTAGAGACACTTCCCAGTGGTCATGAGGAGTATTGAGTTAAGGGCAGTTCCAGGATCCAGTTATTGGGACCAGTGCTATGTCCCACCTCAGCCACAGCAAACACTACCTCTCTGGGAGGGCTCTTCCCTTCTCCAAGGTCCTTAGACCATAGCCTCTGCACCTACCCTCTGTCCTAATCTGGATTCCCTGCAAGACCACGAGATAAGAATGTGGGTGGGAGTGGCTTATGTGGGAGGGGATTCTAAGAAGCACAGCTGGGAAGTGAGGCAGAGAAGAGAGGAAAGATAATGAAAGTTTTGTTATGAACAGGTAACCAATAAGGGCAACGGGACTCAACCTGCCTGAGGACCCTCTGAGAGACCGTGCAGAGCCACATCTCGACTGTTGTGCTGGCGCACGATAGTTGCGATACCCACCAACGACATCCCTTATTTGTTAAGGGTCAGGCCAACACCCTGGCCCTCTGCCCAGTCCTGCCTGTGGCAGAGCACCCACCTTCGTGGGAAGATGCCCTCAAGCGGAGATGCCGGAAGCCCTTGTGAGGCAAAAGTGTGCAGGAGGATTCCGGAAGGGCTGAGGAGATATGGGAGTGATTTGGAGAGTGCCCACCACTCCTTCTAAGGCAGACCTCACCCAGTGTCTCCAGGTTATGCACTGTCCCCTCCTCTTCTGTGGAGTGACTGGCAATTTTTCTTATCAAAAAGAAAACAAAAACACACACATGCATGAATTTAATCCCTCCCAGAGAAGACCACTGCATTCAGAACAGGAATTTGTGAAAACAGGCTAAGGACATATACTGTGAAAAACACCAGGGACTTCCCTGGTGGTCCAGTGGTTAAGACTATGCGCTTCCAACGCAAGGGGCGCGGGTTTGATCTCTTGTCAGGGAACTAAGATCCCACATGCCGCTCGGCCAAAAAAAAAAATTAATTAATTGAAAAAAAATTGTTTTTAATTAAAAAAAAAAAAAAAGGAAACCACACCGGATAAGTGGTTTCACCTTGAGGCATGGGGTCAGCGTTTTGTAATGACTCCCCATTCAGTCATTGCCTGGGGTTTCAGGGAGAGGGGTGTCATCGATTTCCTGAGAAGGGGGCTGCAGGGAGTTAGCAGTAGCTGGGAGATGGGTGCACTGGCAGCTAGAAGGGAGCAAGGTGGGAAGGAACAGCATCCATAACATTTCTCTTTCCCATCACAGATGTAGTGCTTCATAGCTGTTTAAAAATTTTCTGTGATTGTGGTTTAGCATAATGAAGACATCTAATGTGATGTAGGAGACATCTGACAATGATGAAATGTTGTTATTTTCCATCCTCTCCCTTTCCCTTAACATGATTTTCATTAAGGAAGCATGCAAGTCAGAAACATTTCAGGTGGCTGTGTTGTTTATGGGTGGGACTAACACGCTGTCATGCCTCATGGCATTTTCTCTGTCCTAATGTGTTGTAATGAGATAAAGATGTCTGCCTCATCCTCAGAGGGTTCCATGATATGTTCCCAAGTGGGTGGTTGCTGCTTTTCATGAGATGCCATATGGAGAATTTGAACAACCTTTTCAGTATTAACTAGTTGAGGATGTATGGATAGATCCAGAATTTTGGATGGAATAAATGACCACTAGAGTTTATTTCCTCCCATTGGGATCCTAACGAACAGAGGCAAACCTTCCACCCAGGAGAATAATCTGCTAATGGCAGGGAAGACATTCTTGGGTGGTAGAAATTGAAACTAAGGTTTTCATAATGGAAGGAGTCTGTTGGATTTGCAACCCGCCGAGTCAAAAACAGAATTTACTACATGCTTCTGCTGGACCTTCAGGCTGATACAAATTGAAATGGCAGAATTGATCTCCTCCTTAATTTATGGCATTGCAAAGGGGGACAACAAACTCTTGCTTTCCTGCTTCTCAGAGAAACCTTGCCTTAATTCTCCTTGGAGAGGCATTTTTGTATTCTGAAGAAAATTCTTTTAAACTATAACATTAATATCAGAAATCTTACTTGTCTTCCTAAAGGTGATTACTATTGTTGTTCATTTGCAGAAAAAAAAAGCAAGGCTTATTGCAAAAAGAAAAATCTAGAAATTTTCTTATTCCTTGGATTTATAATGATCATGAGAGAGGTTATGAGAAAGGGCTTTTCCAGACTGGGCTTTGAGTTACCTTTCCTGAAGTTAGAAACAAAAGATGAGATGGTATAGAAGATGCCTAAATTAATTGTTGGCAGCCTGTTAAATTGACTTCATGCTCAGAAACCTTCCACTCCTTACCAATGACATAATCCCTGATAATGTCTAAACCAAAACCTTAATTACTTCTACATTTGTTATTTTTGGCATAAAGGGAGTGATCCAAGGAAAGTTTTATTTTTTGAACGTACCAATATACCAGGAAAAGGTTTAGTTTGGAAGTCATATTTGTGAAATGCTTGTAAAACTGAAAAATCACTGTACAAATGAGAAGCATCATTATTGTTACTGGAGACAGACTTGGGAAATATTTGCTAGGCACAGCTGGCCTTTGTGGAACAAGCAGAGGTTCAGAAGGAGTGTATGATGGGGCTCTGGTATTAACCACTAACCCCCCTCAAAAGCCTTGGAGAAACTCCCAGCTGGTCCTGGTATTGTGTGATCCCTCCCCCACTTTGGTCTCCTGGTTGGTGCTGTGTTGGCCAAAGCAGTCTACATCCCATAGCAGAATTTTAACCCTGGTTGCTTCCTCCTGCTTCAGTAAATCCTAAGACATTCTTGGTCATGAATCTGCAATGACTCAATCTTCAAACTTAAAGTGAGTATTCATCTTTCATGGTTCTTTCATGCTAGCTATTTTGGTTCCTAATTTTTCTATCCATAAATCCATAAAGTGCTTGAAGGGTGACTCTTCTCAGATCTAATATTCTCTGCAAATTCCTTCTGTGAATGCTGTTGTGGTAAAATTTTACAGTGCTCACGGACTCTTTGAGAAAAGATAATAACTTTTGTGCTAAGTGGATCCTGAGGACTTCCGTCCCTTACTGAGGAGAAGCTGTCTACTTTCTGGCAGTTTCCTCTTTATCCTATCATCCCTTCTGGCAGCTCAATGGCAATAAAAATAAATCTATTTGTTTCACTCTCGGGACAGAGAGGTTCTGGTTAATTGTGGTAGGTAAAATAATGTCCGCTCCCACAAATGTCCACAATTGCTGGAGCTTGTGAATGTGTTAAGTTACGTGGCAAAGGGGAATTAAGGTTGCCAATCAGCTGACCTTAAAATAGGGAGACTGTCCTGGACTACTTGGGTGAGCCCAATGTAATTGCAAGGGTCCTTAATAGTGGGAGAGGGAGGCAGGAGAGGAGGTCAGAGTGATGCCGTGTGAGAAGGTCTCAAGAGTCCGCTGATGACTTTGGAGATAGAGGAAGGGATCTAAAGCCGATGAACGTTGGCCGCTTCCAGAAGCGGGAAAAGGCACGGATTCTTCTTAAAGCCTTTAGCAAAGAATACAGCCAAAACCTGGATTTTACCAGTCAGACCCAGGTTAGATGTCTAACCCTATAAAACTGTAAGATAATAAATTTGTGAAGATTCAGGCCACTAATTTTGTGGTAATTTGTTACAGCAACATTAGAACACTAATACAATTTTTTTTTAATTTATTTAGCTTTGGCTGCGTTGGGTCTTTGTCACTGCGTGCAGGCTTTTTCTAGTTGCGGTGAGCGGGGGCTACTCTTCGTTGAGGTGCGCGGGCTTATCATAGCGGTGGCTTCTCTTGTGGCAGAGCACGGGCTCTAGGCGCGCGGGCTTCAGTAGTTGTGGTATGTGGGCTCAGTAGTTGTGGCTCACTGGCTTCGTTGCTCCACAGCATGTGGGATCTTCCCAGAGCAGGGCTTGAACCAAAGTCCCCTGCATTGGCAGGCAGATTCTTAACCACTGCGCCACGAGGGAAGCCCCCTAATACAATTGTTTTATTTCAACTTTTATGTGGGGTTCCTGGGATGCGGACAATTTGTACTATAATTTTGTTGTTGCTACTTGGTAATGGTTATGGTTCACTGAGTCCTCACTGCAGACATAGGCACTGCTCTAGATGCTTTGCAGAAATTAATTTATTTAACCTGTATGTAGAATCTATGATGTGAGTACATTAGCATCCTTGTTTTCCAGAGAGAAAACTCAGACTGAGCAGTCAGGTAACGTGCCCAAGTTCTCACAACTTGTTCTCGGTGGAATTGTGAGTTAGCACAGGCAGATTTCAAAAGCAGGTCAGGTTCTCCCGACTTCTGTGCTGGCTTGCTTTGCCGTGTAGGTAAGTAAGCCTATTTTGTGGTTGTGACATTTTAAGCCCTGAATCTCCTGATGAGATGGTGCTAAAGCCACAGCAACTCCCTCTGGGCATGTTGTCCCCAGGGTTGGGCTCGTTAGTAAATCACTGGCCTTGTTGAGAAAGACAAACATCCCCCAGCCTGGATGGAGACAACTTCCCAGCTGCATATTATAGAAGGGGTGGGACTGGGAAGCAGGGTGGGATCGGAAGAGGGGAAGGCATGGGATGTCAGGACAGAAGTCTTAGGCACCCAGCTGTGAACAGACTGTGGTCTCTATGACCTCTTTTAATAAGTATGATGTCTTTATCTTCTGGAGCCAAGAGTATGACTTGACATTGTAAGAGTCCATGCAGTTTGTCAAAAACTAACGAATGTGGAATAAAAGCAGAAATGTAACATAAAAGTGTAGTTCCCAAAGCCATGATTCTCCTACTTTTCTGGGCTACAGACCTTCCACAGGACATAGCAACCCCTTAATCCATCTGTTTCCACTCAGCCTGCTAATTAAAAAAAAATTGAATCTCCACACTGAAATCAGCAAAAAAAAAATCATGCTGCTCTTGATGAGAAAGCAATGAGGTATTTTGTTGGCTTTTACTCAAGACTACAAAGTAAAAGTATTCAATCATGCTTGAAAAAAAAAAAACAAACCATTGTCACATAAAGATAAAAATAAAGGATTCTTTCAGCCCCACACAACCCCTTCCACCACACTTTGAGGACCTTGCTATAGGACATCTGCACACCACTGATTTGTAGAATGAGTGCATAGGGGTACAAAAATATGTTCTCCATTGTCCCAGGTCACTTCACGTTTATTTTTCAGAGTGCTGAGTTGATTTTTTTTCTTGTTCTTTAGTCACTCCAAGCTTTAGTATTGTCCAATCAAATTAAAATTCATCTCAATAATTTAGATTAATGTAAGTCTCTTCAATGGATACTAGTATAAGTTACATAAAAAAATGAGACCATTAAAAGACTACTCTGGCAGGTTTATATAGAAACACGAACATGCAGTATAGTAGTCATATTAATAATATATTGTTTTTTGTTCATTTAATCCCAAAGGATTTCAAAGAGCTTTACCAACTTTACAAATAATGTGTGTATACAAGTAATGCAGGCATGCGTTAAACTTGTAGATAATTCCTGATATTATTAGCTCTCTCCCCTCTAATTTGAGCCTTATATCTTTTTTGGCATTCTCCATATTTATATATTATACATCTTCTCCTCTTATCATTCAAGCAGTGAGAACCCAAACGTTTTTGTTTGTGTATTCCATCAATAAATGCGTTGGAGCTTGTACCCCCACTACAAGTGTATGTTGTTACCTATAAATCATTCTCCCATACTGCGGTGCTGATGTGTGTGTTATAAAACATACCTAGAAATATAGAAACTAAAGATGATGACATAAAAATGAAATACACAAAATTTTGAAAAGTGTTGCTACTTCTGAGGCTTTACACCTTCATTAGCTAATCTCTCAAGACACAATAAATACCTAGAGAGAAATTTAGTGTTAATGGTCCTGGATGTAAGTCTACATTTCAAATAATGTTCTTGATGATTTCTTTTTAGCCAATTTTAAATGACAAAAACTTTTAATTATGAAAAAAATTTAAAATACATAATAGTAGGGAGAATAGTATGATGAAACTCCACACTTTCATCACTCGCTTTCAATAATTATCAACATTTTGGATTATCATCATTTTTATCTGGTAATATGGCTAATGAAGAGTTCATAGTAGAGGCAAGGTCTCAACTCTGCCATTTTCTTTTTGCTTATTGTGCTTGCATTTTTAGTATTATCTTTAATCCATGATTTCATGGGAGAAATATATAAGTACAGTAGGCTCTCTGAATCTGCAGGTTTCTGCATCTGAGGATTCAGCCAGCTGTAGATTGAGTACTGTGTTTATGATCTGAGGTTGGTTGAATTGGCGGATTTGGAACCAGGGATATTGAGGGCCAACTAAGGGACTTGAGCATCCTCGGATTTTGGTAATGGCTGGGGATCCTGAAACCAATCCCCCATGGATACAAAGGGATGACTGTATGCAAGATACTCTTTGTATTAGTCTGCTCAGGCTTGCATAACAAAATATGACAGAGTGGGTGGCTTCAACAACAGAAAATTATTTTCTCACAGTTCTGGAGGCTGGAAGTCTGAGATCAAGGTGCCAACAGAATTCATTTCTGGTGAGAGATCACTTCCTGGATTGCAGATGGCCACCTTCTTGCTTGTGCTCACATGGCCTTCCCTCTCAGAGAGAAAATGAGCTCTCTGGTGTCCCTTTTTATAAGGACACTATTCCCATTAACAGGGTCCCCACCCTCATGATGGCATCTAACCATAATTACCTCCTAACAGCCCCATCTACAAATACTGTCACATTGGGAGTTCAAATTCATCACACATGAATTTTGGGGGGACAAAATTTAGTTCATAGCTTTGGTCTAATTTTTGATAGCTAGTTTATGTAATACTGGGTAAATAATCAAAAGTATAAATTTTTTTACTGACACACTTAAATACTATATGTCACAATAGGTTGAAAATGAACAAATGAGGGAAGGAGCCACTGGCTGTGAACCCCCTTCTTCCCTTAGATGCTTGTCATCCTACAAACTCTATGAGATATATGGCCTGAGTGAGGACACTAATGTCATTGAGTAAATGAAATACTAGTAAAGCTGATTTTTTTTTCTTATTTTTTAGGATAAAAATATATATCACCAGAGGTTTTAATATTTCTTTCCATGACTCTCTTGCACATTACTCTTCCATGTAACCACATTTCAATAAGTTCATGAAGACCAACATTCTGTTAGCTACCAGGTCTTTTGGGCAGTGTCTGTCTTGGTCAGGTGAAATAAACACAGATTTAAAGCACACTGGCCTTGTCTGATTCATCCAAAAATATAACCTTTATTTCATATGAAAGAAAAAAAAAAAAACCATAGTGTTTGTTTGGCTTTCTGCCCATAGAGCTCAGCCACATAAAGATTCACAGTGAAGGGGGCGGAGTCAAGATGGCATACTAGGAGGACGCGGAATTCACGTCTCCTCACAACTAGGGCACCTAACAGGCACCAGTTGGGGACCATGGACACCTAAGGGGATGGGAGGAAACCCCAGCAACCGGCTTGTGGGATCTTGGTTCCCAGGCCAGAGGTCGGGCCTGAGCTCCTGTGGTGGGAGCTCCAACTCCAAACCACTGGACTAACAGAGAACCTCAGACCCCAGGGAATATCAGTCAGAGTGAGGCCTCCCAGAGGTCCTCATTTCAGCACCAAGACCCAGCTCTATCTAAATGCCTGCAAACTCCAGTGCTGGACGTCTCAGGACAAACAACCAGTAAGACAGGATTATAACACCACCCATCAAAACAAAAAAAGAATGAAAACAAAAATAACATGATGATGAAGGAGCAAGGTAAAAACCTACAAGACCAAATAAATGAAGATGAAATAGGCAACCTCCCTGAAAAAGAATTCAGAGTGATGATATTAAGATGATCCAAAATCTCAGAAACAGAATGGAGAAAATACAAGAAACATTTAACAAGGATCTAGAAGAACTAAAGAGCAAAAAAACAGTGATGAACAATACAATTACTAAAATTAAAAATATTCTAGAAGGAATCAATAACAGAATAACTGAGACAGAAGAATGGATATGTGACCTGGAAGATAAAATAGTGGAAATAATTACCACAGAGCGCAATAAAGAAAAAAGAAAGAAAAGAATTGAGGGCAGTCTCAGAGACCACTGGGACAACATTAAATGCACCAACATTGAATTATAGGGGTCCCAGAAGAAGAAGAGGAAAAGAAAGGGACTGAGAAAATATTTGAAGGGATTATAGTTGAAAACTTCCCTAATATGGGAAAGGAAATAGTTAATCAAGTCCAGGAAGCACAGAGAGTCACATACAAAATAAATTCAGGGAGAAACATGCCAAGACACATATTAATCAAACTATCAAAAATTAAATACAAAGAAAAAATATTAAGAGCAGCAAGGGAAAAGCAACAAATAACATACAAGGGAATCCCCATAAGGTTAACAGCTGATTTTTCAGCAGAAACACTGCAAGCCAGAAGGGAGTGGCAGGACATATTTAAAGTGATGAAAGGGAAATACCTACAGCCAAGATTACTCTACCCAGCAAGGATCTCATTCAGATTTGACAGAGAAATTAAAACCTTTACAGTCAAGCAAAAGCTAAGAGAAATCAACATCACCAAACCAGTTTTACTACAAATGCTAAAGGAACTTCTCTAGAAGTTCCAAATAACAAACCCAAAACAATTAAGAAAATGGTAACAGGAACATACAATAACAAACCCAAAACAATTAAGAAAATGGTAACAGGAACATACATATCAATAATTACATTAAATGTAAATGAATTAAATGCTCCAACCAAAAGACATAGACTGGCTGAATGGATACAAAAACAAGACCTGTACATATGCTGTCTACAAGAGACCCACTTCAGACCTAGGGACA
Organism: Eubalaena glacialis; assembly: GCF_028564815.1. Taxonomy (NCBI): domain Eukaryota; kingdom Metazoa; phylum Chordata; class Mammalia; order Artiodactyla; family Balaenidae; genus Eubalaena; species Eubalaena glacialis. Next base: position 85,260,203 of record NC_083724.1, on the reverse strand, counting down.
CATACAGACTGAAAGTGAGGGGATGGAAAAAGATATTCCATGCAAAAGGAAATCAAAAGAAAGCTGGAGTAGCAATTCTCATATCAGACAAAATAGACTTTAAAATAAAGACAATTACAAGAGACAAACAAGGACACTACATAATGATCAAGGGATCAATCCAAGAAGAAGATATAACAATTGTAAATATTTATGCACCTAACATAGGGGAACCTCAACACAAAAGGCAAATGCTAACAGACATAAAAGGGGAAATAGACAGTAACACAATAATAGTAGGGGACTTTAACACCCCACTTTCAACAATGGACAGGTCATCCAAAATGAAAATAAATAAGGAAACACAAGCTTTAAATGATACATTAAACAAGATGGACTTAATTGATATTTATGGGACATTCCATCCATAAACAACAGAATACACTTTCTTCTCAAGTGCTCATGGAACATTCTCCAGGATAGATCATATCTTGGGTCACAAATCAAGCCTTGGTAAATTTAAGAAAATTGAAATTGTATCAAGTATCTTTTCAGACCACAGCGTTATGAGACTAGATATCAATTACAAGAAAAAATCTGTAAAAAATACAAACACATGGAGGCTAAACAACACACTACTTAATAACCAAGAGATCACTGAAGAAATCAAAGAGGAAATAAAAAGAAACGTAGAAACAAATGACAATGAAAACAAGATGACCCGAAACCTATGGGATGCAGCAAAAGCAGTTCTAAGGGGGAAGTTTATAGCAACACAATCCTACCTCAAGAAACAAGAAACATCTCAAATAAACAACCTAACCATATACCTAAAGCAATTAGAGAAAGAACAACAAGAAAAACCCAAAGTTAGCAGAAGGAAAGAAATCATAAAGATCAGATGAGAAATAAATGAAGAAGAAATGAAGGAAACAATAGCAAAGATCAATTAAAGTAAAAGCTGGTTCTTTGAGAAGATAAACAACATTGATAAACCATTAGCCAGACTCATCAAGAAAAAAAGGGAGAAGACTCAAATCAATAGAATTAGAAATGAAAAAGAAGTAACAACTGACACTGCAGAAATACAGAGGATCATGAGAGATTACTACAAGTGACAAATGCCAATAAAATGGACAGTCTGGAAGAAATGGACAAATTCTTAGAAAATCACAACCTTCTGAGACTGAACCAGGAAGAAATAGAAAATGTGAACAGACCAATCACAAGCACTGAAATTGAAACTGTGATTAAAAATCTTCCAACAAACAAAAGCCCAGGACCAGATAGCTTCACAGGCGAATTCTATCAAACATTTAGAGAAGAGCTAACACTTATCCTTCTCAAACTCTTCCAAAATATAGCAGAGGGAGGAACACTCCAAAATTCATTCTACGAGGCCACCACCACTCTTATACCAAAACCAGACAAAGATGTCACAAAGAAAGAAAACTACAGGCCAATATCACTGATAAGCATAGATGCAAAAATCCTTAACAAAATACTAGCAAACAGAATCCAACAGCACATTAAAAGGATCATACACCATGACCAAGTGGGGTTTATCCCAGGAATGCAGGGATTCTTCAATATACGTAAATCAATCAATGTGATACACCATATTAACAAACTGAAGGATAAAAACCATATGATCATCTCAATAGATGCAGAAAGAGCTTTCAACAAAATTCAACACCCATTTGTGATAAAAACTCTCCAGAAAGTGGGCATAGAGGGAACCTACCTCAACAAAATAAAGGCCATATTTGACAAACCCACAGCCAACATCATTCTAAATGGTGAAAAACTAAAACCATTTCCTCTAAAATCAGGAACAAGACAAGGTTTTCCACTCTCACCTCTATTATTCAACATAGTTTTGGAAGTTTTAGCCACAGCAATCAGAAAAGAAAAAGAAATAAAAGGAATCCAGATTGGAAAACTGTCACTGTTTGCAGATGACATGATACTATACATAGAGAATCCTAAAGATGCTACCAGAAAATTACTAGAGGTAATCAATGAATGTGGTAGTGTAGCAGGATACAAAATTAATGCACAGAAATCTCTTGCATTCCTGTACACTAATGATGAAAAATCTGAAAGAGAAATTAAGGAAACACTCCCATTTATCACTGCAATAAATAGAATAAATAACCTAGGAATAAACCTACCTAAGGAGGTAAAAGACCTGTATGCAGAAAACTATAAGACACTGATGAAAGAAATGAAAGATGATACAAACAGATGGAGAGATATATTATGTTCTTGGATTGGAAAAATCAACATTGTGAAAATGACTATACTACCCAAAGTAATCTAAAGATTCAATTCAATCCGTACCAAACTACCAATGACATTTTTCACAGAACTAGAACAAAAAGTTGAACAATTTGCATGGAAACACAAAAGATCCCGAATAGCTAAGGTAATCTTGAGGAAAAAAAAATGGAGCTGGAAGAATCGGGCTCCCTGACTTCAGACTATACTACAAAGCTACAGTAATCAAGACAGTATGGTACTGGCACAGAAACAGAAATATAGATCAATGGAACAGGATAGAAAGCCCAGAGATAAACTCATGAACATATGGTCACCTTATCTTTGGTAAAGGAGGCAAGAGTATACAATGGAGGAAAGACAGCCTCTTCAATAAGTGGTGCTGGGAAGACTGGACAGCTACATGTAAAAGAATGAAATTAGAACACTCCCTAACACCATACACAAAAATAAACTCAAAATGGATTAAAGACCTAAATATAAGGCCAAACACTATAAAACTCTTAGAGGAAAACATAGGCAGAACACTCTATGACATAAATCACAGCAAGATCCTTTTTGACCCACCTCCTAGGGAAATGGAAATAAATACAAAAATAAAGAAATGGGACCCAATGAAACTTAAAATCTTTTGCACTGCAAAGAAAACCATAAAAAAGACGAAAAGACAACCCTTAGAATGGGAGAAAATATATGCAAACGAAGCAACTAACAAAGGATTAATCTCTAAAATATATAAGCAGCTCATGCAGCTCAATATCAAAAAAACCAACAACCTAATCCAAAAATGGGCAGAAGTCCTAAACAGACATTTCTCCAAAGAAGATATACCGATTGCCAACAAACACATGAAAAGATGCTCAACATCACTAATCATTAGAGAAATGCAAATCAAAACTACAATGAGGTATCACCTCACACTGGTTAGAATAGCCATCATAAAAAATCTACAAAGACTAATTGTTGGAGAGGGTGTAGAGAAAAGGGAACCCTCTTGCACTGTTGGTGGTAATGTAAATTGGTATAGCCACTATGGAGAACGGTATGGAGGTTCCTTAAAAAACTAAAAATAGAACTACCATATGACCCAGCAATCCCACTACTGGGCATATATCCTGAGAAAACCATAATTCAAAAAGTGTCATGTACCACAGTGTTCATTGCAGCACTATTTGCAATAGCCAGGACATGGAAGCAACCTAAGTGTCCATCGACAGATGAATGAATAAAGAAGATGTGACACGTATATAGAATGGAATATTATTCAGCCATAAAAAGAAACAAAATTGAGTTATTTGTAGTGAGATGGATGGATGTAGAGTCTGTCATACAGAGTGAAGTAAGTCAGAAAGAGAAAAATAAATACCGTATGCTAACACATATATATGGAATCTAAAAAAAAATGGTTATGAAGAACCTAGGGGCAGGACAGGAATAAAGATGCAGCCATAGAGAATGGACTTGAGGACATGGGGAGGAGGAAGGGTAAGCTAGGACGAAGTGAGAGAGTAGCACTGACATATATACACTACCAAATGTAAAATAGATAGCTATTGGGAAGCAGCTTCATGGCACAGGGAGATCAGCTCGGTGCTTTGAAACCACCTAGAGGGGTGGGATAGGGAGTGTGGGAGGGAGATGCAAGAGGGAGGGGATATGGGGATATATGTATGCATATAGCTGATTCACTTTGTTATACAGCAGAAAGTAACACAACACTGTAGAGCAATTATACTCCAATAAAGATGTTAAAAAAAATGATTCACAGTGAACCAGTCTGAGACTATTTAACATCCAGTGTACATTGAATTTTATTCATAGCTTATTCATTCAAGAAACACTTGTTGAGAATGTATTGTGTATCATGCACTATCCTTTTCCCTTGGGCAGTATCAGTGAACTAAACATGGAGCATATATTCTAGTTAAGGGAGATAAAAAAAATATATAGATTTGTAAATTATATAGAATGTCAGAAGAGGTGAAGCTATGGAGGAAATTTTTTAAAAAAGTATAAGGGAAAATGGGGTTGTTTGAGGTAGGGCTGGGTTGCAACTTTAAGTACAGGGGTCAGGGTAGGTCTCATTGTGAAGGTGAGATTTGAGAAAATATTTGAGAGGTGAGAAAGTTGGCTATGGGTCTGAATGTTTTGATCAGAGGGAACAGCATTGAAAAGGCCTAAGGTGGAAAGTACCTGGTATATTTGACCATTAGTTTGGGGGCCAGTGAATTTGGAGGAAAGCGAGAGAGACAGAGAGACAGAGATAGAGGCAAGAAATAACAAGGTCCCAGATTACGTGGAGCCTTCCACGTAATTGTAAGACTTGGGCTTTTACTCTGAATGAAAAGGGGAGCCAGTGCAGGTTTGTGAGGGGAGGGACATGATATGACTTTGTTTTAAAAGGATCAAGCTGGCTGCCATTATGTCCAGAGTGGAGGGCAAGGGCACACACAGGGAGGCCAGGTGGGAGAAACCTATCCCAGGAATCCAGGTGAGAGATGGTAGTGGCTTGGATCAGGTTAGGGGCCATGCTGGTGGGAGAAGTGGTCAGATTTGGGATATATTTTGAAGAGAAAATACTGCTTTATGGTAGATTGATGAGAGAAAAAGAGTCAAGAATGACTCCAAGGTTTTTGGCCTGAGCCAGTGGAAGGATGGAGTTGGCATCTACTGAGACGGGAAGGCTGCAGGTGGAGCTGGTTTTGTGGGGGAAGATCTGAAGTTCAGTTTTGGAACTGCTGAGTTCAATATGCCCATGAACTTACCAAGTGAAGATGTCGAATAGGCTGTTAGATATGTGAGTCTGGAGTTTCAAAGAAAGATTTTAGTTGAAAATAGAAATTGGGAAACTGCTGACATAGAGAGCACCCACTATGTGCCAGGCACCATGCTAGGTGCTGGGGATACACAGTGAATAGGGTGGACTCAAGGTCTAGTGCATCAGTTCCCAAATGGGGTTCTCTGAGCAACACTCTGGACAGGTTCATGAGTGTTCTGAGTCAAAAAGGCTTAGGGTCAAAAAATGAGAAACATTGTATCTCACTCTTTGGATTCATAACGCATCGTTACATTTTAAAGCCTCTGAGAAATCTTGCAGTAGTCTTTAAATAGACTTAACCCGGATTTTCTCCAAATTTATTTGATCATTGTATTTTTTATTCACTTTTTCTAAATTATTAGATATAAATTTGGGAAACGCCGAACTGGTGCGATTGATAATGCAAATAACTAATTAAAATGCAATGTGACAAGTGTTTCAATTGAGATGTTTTCTAAATTTTAGGGGAAAACAAGCATGGAATATTTTTCTGCCTGGAAAGGCAAAAGGAGACTTTGATCGTATTTGTTGCACCTCAGAACAGACTGAGGCCTTATGGATGAGGTCAGAATACAGCCCTGACAATAATGTCTTGATTCACTGAGTGAGCAGAGTAAGTTACTTTTCTGTTTTTCTTTCATCTGGAAAATTAAGATAGCAATATTGACTTATTCAACAAAGGTATCAGAAAAAGCAGTTACCTATTTTGCAAGTTACTGTATTTGACTAAATGTCACTCAGTTCTTGGGGAAAATAATTGTTAAAAGTCGGTTATCAATTGTTTATTAATAAATATCCTTTCCTTAGCCTAATTCCCCTGAATTCATGCATTTAATTAGCTCCCAAAATTAATTAATTAGAGGGTAAAAGTGAGAGACTTCATGACAACTTAGGTTAGTTTGATCAGAGAATGTTGTTAGATTGAGAGATATTAGAAAACTCTTAAGTTTGCAGCAGTTGGATTGTATGGCATGCTTCCCAGGTGTGTTGTAGCTGGTTTTGTCCCCTTGATATTAACATGTGGGGTAAGCACAGAGGGGAAGTGCACTTACATTTTATTATCCACGTCCTCATAAACGCTCTCACTCACTAACTTCACGAGTGATCCCACAAGACTTTGCTGAATTCTTCATTGCTAGATGATATGCTGCTTTTAAAAAAATGATTTCCCAAGAAGTATGAATTAACTACATTATGTAACACAGATTCCCAGTGTGACTAAAAGCACTGAATGGAAAGGGAGAAATGGGCTGATGGAAAAGCAGATCTGGGCAATTAATGATTAAATTTACACTGTAAATTTGGTCCGAAAGATAGTTGTTTTCCATCTGTTTCTTCTCCAGCCTTTATTACACCAATCTTGCTCCTTGTTTCCAATGTTGAGAAATGCTGACAATTATGTCCTCTAATATGCAGATTTATCTTCCATCCCACCAGTTAATAATCAGAGATACTAGATTGAGGATTTTTGTTTTCTTTCTTTTTTCCTGATTTTATAGGAAAATGTGATTTTTAAAAGAACTGCTTGTGTATTTTTATCTAATATGGTATTACTTTTTCTGTTTCCCTATACAATGTTTGGTCTGCCTACCTTTGCATCATCTATAATTTTGGAACACTTGTAGTCTTCTCACTAGGATGGGAATGTATGCTACATCTCTCAAATATATCTCAAAACTTGAGAAGTTGAGAAACAATGTCCAGACAACTGAATTGTAGCTCCAATAGCCAGTTTAACCTGTTAATATTATTCTCATTACACAATGTATAATGCAGTCTCAGGAAGGAAAAGTGAGAAATTGGAGGCAGAAGATGTCATGGGATGTCATAATGGAAACTGGAAGTTGGTACATGAATGTGTATTTGGAAAAACAATCAAACTGCCTGGCCATTGGGAGTACCAAGAACTGATTTATCTAAGAGTAATTTTTTCAAACTAGCCCAGTGGACTTACTTTTTTATTTTAAAGATTTTTTTTGATGTGGACCATTTTTTAAAGTCTTTATTGAATTTGTTACAATATTGCTTCTGTTTTAAGTTTTGTTTTTTTGGCCACGAGGCAAGTAGAATCCCAGATCCCTGATTAGGTATCGAACCCGCACCCCCTGCATTGGAAGGCGAAGTCTTAACCACTGGACTGCCAGGGAAGTCCCTGGGCTTACTTTTGAGTTGACCAATACTTTTCTCTTGGTTTAATCTCCTAACTCAAGATGTCTATAATTGATATCATCTATTTTCCTTATTGATATGAGGAAAATTGATATAATTGAGATCCTTATTTTCAAGTGTCTCTTCTTGGTGAAGGGAACCAACATCCATTTGGCAGTGCAAGACCAAAAGTTAAATGTTGTCTTTGATACCTCACTAAACTTCACCTCCAATAGCCAATGGAAAGATTAACTGATTCACCCTCTAAATATCTCTCAGATACACTTATCTCTTTGTTCCATTGCCATCACTGTCCTAGCCCAAGCCACATCACCTCTTGTGTGGACTCCTGCAGCAGCCTGCTATGGTCTCCCTCACGTTCCACCTCCAATCTGTTCCCTACACTTCAGCCAGAAGGACCATATGTATCAAATGGTGCTCTGTGGACATCTCCCTTGCCCTCTCCATTTAAAGCACTTCAATGGCTTCCTATCACTTTTAGATTAAACAACAAATCTTTGGAACAAAGCCTCTAAGGGCTTGCACCATGGTGTGCCTACCTCCAGCTCTAACCTCAACTCACCCCTCACTCCTTTCCCCCTGATCTCTAGCCACACTGGCTTTTTCAGGCCCTCACACCCACCTTATTTCCTCCCAGCCTTTGCACATATTCTTGTCTCTGCCTATAACTTCTTTCTCCATCTTTGCCACAATCCTATGAACCCTTCAGGTCCCAGGTCAATCACTTGTAGCTTCCTTGCCCCCCAAAACCAGATTAGGTCCCCCCATTGCATGGTCTTATCTACCCGTCCCCTCCTTCACTTAATTATGATTTTGTAAGTATTTCTATGATTACTTCATTCATATTCATCTCTTATACTAGACTGTAAGTATTACCATTATGTCAAGAATCATTCATTCATCTATTTGTCTATCTAATCTATCTATATTTAAAATCAAAATGAATACAAAATCCAAAATATCAAAAGTTATGTGTTAGTATTTTTAACACAGATCCTGATGCTAGAAGCTGCTCAATACATTTTTGTGAATGAATTAATTAATAACTCTGATTTCCTTCCTGATTTACAATGCTTTCCCAGAATAATTAACTCCACTCTGTCAAAGCAGGCAGCTATCTAGTTCTTGCTCATTTGCTATTTTCTAAGAATTCTTAGTCTAAGACCTAAGACCTAAGACCTAAGGCCTAAGACCATTGGTTGATTCTACTCTAAACTTCCCCTGTCTGTCTTTTCTCTGCAGTCTTTCTTTTTTTTTTAAACATTTTTAAAATTAATTAATTAATTTATTTATTTATTTTTGGCTGCATTGGGTCTTCGTTGTTGCGCGTGGACTTTCTCTAGTTGCAGTGAATGGGGGCTACTCTTCATTTCAGTGCATGGGCTTCTCATTGCAGTGGTCTCTCTTGTTGCAGAGCACGGGATCTAGGCATGCGGGCTTCAGTAGTTGTGGCACGCGGGCTCAGTATTTGTGACTCACGGGCTCTAGAGCGCAGGCTCAGTAGTTGTGGTGCACGGGCTTGGTTGCTCCACTGCATGTGAGATCTTCCCGGACCAGGGCTCGAACCCATCTCCCCTGCATTGGCAGGCAGATTCTTATCCACTGCACCACAAGGGAAGTCAGGCAGTCTTTCTTTAACTCTGTATTGTCTCTAATTTTTTTATTATTCATACTTTCTAACTTATGTTAAAATCCCATAAAGGGTATGCCTTTGGGTTTATTGCTCTCTTTTTATAATATAATGCACATCTCTGAGTAAGAAAAACAAAGCTGGTAGCATCACACTTCCTGATTTCATACAGGAATGCTTTAAGGAATAAGTAAGATAACAAACATGAAAGATTTTCTTTATTTTTGGATTTTACTTTATTTATTATTTATACAGCAGGTTCTTATTAGTTATCTATTTTATACATATTAGTGCATATATGCCAATCCCAATCTCCCAATTCATCCCACCTCCCCCCACCCACTCTTCCCCCTTGGTGTCCCTACGTTTGAGCTCTACATCTGTGTCTATTTCTGCCTTGCAAACCGGTTCTTCTGTACCATTTTTCTAGATTCCACATATAGGCGTTAATATACGATATTTGTTTTTCTCTTTCTGACTTACTTCACTCTGTATGACAGTCTCTAGGTCCATCCACGTCTCTACAAATGACCCAATTTTGTTCTTTTTACGGCTGAGTAATATTCCATTGTATATATATGTACCACATCTTCTTTATCCATTTCCCTGTCGATGGGCATTTCGGTGGCTTCAGTGACCTGGCTATTGTAAATAGTGCTGCAGTGAACATTGGGGTGCATGTGTCTTTTTGAATTATGGTTTTGTCTAGGTATATGCCCAGGAGTGCGATTGCTGGGTCATATGGTAATTCTATTTTTAGTTTTTTAAGGAACCTCCTTACTGTTCTCAATATGGCCGCATCAATTTACATTCCCACCAACAGTGCAAGAGGGTTCCCTTTTCTCCACACCCTCTCCAACATTTATTGTTGGTAGATTTCCTGATGATGCCCATTCTAACTGGTGTGAGATGATACCTCATTGTAGTTTGATTTGCATTTCTCTAATAATTAGTGATGTTGAGCAGCTTTTCATGTGTCTCTTGGCCATCTGTATATCTTTTTTGGAGAAATGTCTATTTAGGTCTTCTGCCCACTTTTTGATTGGGTTGTTTGTTTTTTGAATATTGAGTTGCATGAGCTGTTTATATATTTTGGAGATTAATCCTTTGTCCATTGATTCGTTTGCAAATATTTTCTCCCATTCTGAGGGTTGTCGTTTCATCTTGTTCATAGGTTCCTTTGCTGTGCAAAAGCTTTCAAGTTTCATTAGGTCCCATTTGTTTATTTGTGTTTTTATTTCCATTACTCTAGGAGGTGGGTCAAAAAAGATCTTGCTATGATTTATGTCATAGAGTGTTCTGCCTATGTTTTCCTCTAAGAGTTTTATAGTGTATGGCCTTACATTTAGGTCTTTAATTCACTTTGAGTTTATTTTTGTGTATGGTATATGGGAGTGTTCTAATTTTCTTCTTTTACATGTAGCTGTCCAGTTTTCCCAGCACCATTATTGAAGAGGCTGTCTTTTCTCCATTGTATATGCTTCCCTCTTTCATCATAGATTAGTTGACCATAGGTGCATGGGTTTATCTCTGGGCTTTCTATCCTGTTCCATTGATCTATATTTCTGTTTCTGTGCCAGTACCATACTGTCTTGATTACTGTAGCTTTGTAGTATAGTCTGAAGTCAGGGAGCCTGATTCTTCCAGCTCCATTTTTTTTTCTCAAGATTGCTTTAGCTATTTGAGGTCTTTTGTGTTTCCATACAAACTGTAAAATTTCTTTTTCTAGTTCTGTGAAAAATGCCATTGGTAATTTGATAGGGATTGCATTGAATCTGTAGATTGCTTTGGGTAGTGTAGTCATTTTCACAATATTGATTCTTCCAATCCAAGAACATGGTATATCTCTCCATCTCTTTGTGTCATCTTTGATTTCTGTCATCCGTGTCTTATAGTTTTCTGAGTACAGGTCTTTTACCTCCTTAGGTAGGTTTATTCCTAGGTATTTATTCTTTTTTTGCAGTGGTGAATGGGATTGTTTCCTTAATTTCTCTTTCTGATCTTTTGTTGTTAATGTATAGGAACGCAAGAGATTTCTGTGCATTAGTTTTGTACCCTGCAACTTTACCAAAACATTGATAAGCTCTAGTAGTTTTCTGGTGGCATCTTTAGGATTCTCTATGTATAGTGCCATGTCATCTGCAAGCAGTGACAGTTTTACTTCTTTTTTTCCAATTTGTGTTGCTTTTATTTCTTTTTCTTCTCTGATTGTGAATAATAGTGGTGAGAGTGGACATCCTTGTCTTGTTCCTGATCTTAGAGGAAATGCTTTCAGTTTTTCACTGTTGAGAATGATGTTTGCTGTGGGTTTGTCATATATGGCCTTTATTATGTTGAGGTAAGTTCCCTCTATGCCGACTTTCTGGAGAGTTTTTATCATAAATGGGTGTTGAATTTTGTCAAAAGCTTTTTCTACATCTATTGAGATGATCATATTGTTTTTATTCTTCAATTTGTTAATATGGTGTATCACATTGATTTATTTGTATATTTTGAAGAATCCTTGCATCCCTGGGATAAATCTGACTTGAGCATGGTGAATGATCCTTTTAATGTGTTGTTGGTTTCTGTTTGCTAGTATTTTGTTGAGGATTTTTGAATGTATATTCATCAGTGATATTGGTCTGTAATTTTCTTTTTTTGTAGTATCTTTGTCTGGTTTTGGTATCAGGGTGATGGTGGCCTCGTACAATGAGTTTGGGAATGTTCCTCCCTCTGAAATTTTTTGGAAGAGTTTGAGAAGGATGGTTTTAGCTCTTCTCTAAATGTTTGATAGAATTCACCTGTGAAGCCATCTAGTCCTGGGCTGTTGTTTCTTGGAAAATTTTTAATCACAATTTCAATTTCTGTACTTGTGATTGGTCCGTTCATATTTTCTATTTCTTCCTGGTTCAGTCTTGGAAGGTTATACCTTTCTAAGAATTTGTCCATTTCTTCCAGGTTGTCCATTTTATTGGCATGGAGTTGCTTGTAGTAGTCTCTTATGATACTTTGTATTTCTGTGGTGTCTGTTGTAACTTCTCCTTTTTCATTTCTAATTTTATTGATTTGATTCCTCTCCCTCTTTTTCTTGATGAGTCTGGCTAATGGCTTATCAATTTTGTTTATCTTCTCAAAGAACCAGCTTTTATTTTTATTGATCTTTGCTATTGTTTTCTTTGTTTCTATTTCATTTATTTCTGCTCTGATCTTTATGATTTCTTTCTTTCTACTAACTTTGGATTTTGTTTGTACTTCTTTCTCTAGTTCCTTTAGGTGTAAGGTTTGATTGTTTATTTGAGATTTTTCTTGTTTCTTGAGTTAGGATTGTATTGCTATAAACTTCCCTCTTTTTTTTTTTTTTTAATCATTTAATGAGCATCTGTTTAATAAACGTAATATATGAAGATACAGCTTCATAAAACACTTTAAAATGTTTTTTTTTTTTTTATACTGCAGGTTCTTATTAGTCATCAATTTTATACACATCAGTGTATACATGTCAATCCCAATCACCCAATTCAGCACACCACTATCCCCACCCCACCGCTGTTTTCCCCCCTTGGTGTCCATATGTCTGTTCTCTACATCTGTGTCTCAACTTCTGCCCTGCAAACCGGCTCATCTGTACCATTTTTCTAGGTTCCACATACATGCGTTAATATACGATATTTGTTTTTCTCTTTCTGACTTACTTCACTCTGTATGACAGTCTCCAGATCCATCCACGTCTCAACAAATGACTCAATTTCGCTCCTTTTTATGGCTGAGTAATATTCCATTGTATATATGTACCACAACTTATTTATCCATTCATCTGACGATGGGCATTTAGGTTGCTTCCATGACCTGGCTATTGTAAATAGTGCTGCAATGAACATTCGGGTGCATGTGTCTTTTTGAATTACGGTTTTCTCTGGGTATATGCCCAGTAGTGGGATTGCTGGGTCATATGGTAATTCTATTTTTAGTTTTTTAAGGAACCTCCATATTGTTCTCCATAGTGGCTGTATCAATTTACATTCCCACCAACAGTGCAAGAGGGTTCCCTTTTCTCCACACCCTCTCCAGCATTTGTTGTTTGTAGATTTTCTGATGATGCCCATTCTAACTGGTGTGAGGTGATACCTCATTGTAGTTTTGATTTGCATTTCTCTAATAATTAGTGATGTTGAGCATCTTTTCATGTGCTTCGTGGCCGTCTGTATGTCTTCTTTGGAGAAATGTCTATTTAGGTCTTCTGCCCATTTTTGGATTGGGGTGTTTGTTTCTTTAATATTGAGCTGAATGAGCTGTTTATATATTTTGGAGATTAATCCTTTGTCCGTTGATTCGTTTGCAAATATTTTCTCCCATTCTGAGGGTTGTCTTTTCGTCTTGTTTATGGTTTCCTTTGCTGTGCAAAAGCTTTGAAGTTTCATTAGGTCCCATTTGTTTATTTTTGTTTTTATTTCCATTACTCTAGGAGGTGGATCAAAAAAGATCTTGCTGTGATTGATGTCAAAGAGTGTTCTTCCTATGTTTTCCTCTAAGAGTTTTATAGTGTCCAGTCTTACATTTAGGTCTCGAATCCATTTTGAGTTTATTTTTGTGTATGGTGTTAGGGAGTATTCTAATTTCATTCTTTTACATGTAGCTGTCCAGTTTTCCCAGCACCACTTATTGAAGAGACTGTCTTTTCTCCATCGTATATCTTTGCCTCCTTTGTCATAGATTAGTTGACCATAGGTGCGTGGGTTTATCTCTGGGCTTTCTATCTTGTTCCATTGATCTATGTTTCTGTTTTTGTGCCAGTACCATATTGTCTTGATTACTGTAGCTTTGTAATATAGTCTGAAGTCAGGGAGCCTGATTCCTCCAGCTCCGTTTTTTTCCCTCAAGACTGCTTTGGCTATTCGGGGTCTTTTGTGTCTCCATACAAATTTTAAGATGATTTTTTCTAGCTCCGTAAAAAATGCCATTGGTAATTTGATAGGGATTGCATTGAATCTGTAGATTGCTTTGGGTAGTATAGTCATTTTCACAATGTTGATTCTTCCAATCCAAGAACATGGTATATCTCTCCATCTGTTGGTATCATCTTTAATTTCTTTCATCAGTGTCTTATAGTTTTCTGCATACAGGTCTTTTGTCTCCCTAGGTAGGTTTATTCCTAGGTATTTTATTCTTTTTGTTGCAATGGTAAATGGGAGTGTTTCCATAATTTCTCTTTCAGATTTTTCATCATTAGAGTATAGGAATGCAAGAGATTTCTGGGCATTAATTTTGTATCCTGCAACTTTACCATATTCATTAATTAGCTCTAGCAGTTTTCTGGTGGCAGTTTTAGGATTCTCTATGTATAGTATCATGTCATCTGCAAACAGTGACAGTTTTACTTCTTCTTTTCCAATTTGTATTCCTTTTATTTCTTTTTCTTCTCTGATTGCCATGGCTAGGACTTCCAGAACTATGTTGAATAATAGTGGTGAGAGTGGACATCCTTGTCTCGTTCCTGATCTTAGAGGAAATGCTTTCAGTTTTTCACCGTTGAGAATGATGTTTGCTGTGGGTTTGTCATATATGGCCTTTATTATGTTGAGGTAGGTTCCCTCTATGCCCACTTTCTGGAGAGTTTTTATCATAAATGGGTGTTGAATTTTGTCAAAAGCTTTTTCTGCATCTATTGAGATGATCATATGGTTTTTATTCTTCAATTTGTTAATATGGTGTATCACATTGATTGATTTGCGTATATTGAAGAATCCTTGCATCCCTGGGATAAATCCCACTTGATCGTGGTGTATGATCCTTTTAATGTGTTGTTGGATTCTGTTTGCTAGTATTTTGTTGAGGATTTTTGCATCTATATTCATCAGTGATATTGGTCTGTAATTTTCTTTTTTTGTAGTGTCTTTGTCTGGTTTTGGTATCAGGGTGATGGTGGCCTCATAGAATGAGTTTGGGAGTGTTCCTTCCTCTGCAATTTTTTGGAAGAGTTTGAGAAGGATAGGTGTTAGCTCTTCTCTAAATGTTTGATAGAATTCACCTGTGAAGCCATCTGGTCCTGGACTTTTGTTTGTTGGAAGATTTTTAATCACAGTTTCAATTTCATTACTTGTGATTGGTCTGTTCATATTTTCTGCTTCTTCCTGGTTCAGTCTTGGAAGGTTATACCTTTCTAAGAATTTGTCCATTTCTTCCAGGTTGTCCATTTTATTGGCATAAAGTTGCTTGTAGTAGTCTCTTAGGATGCTTTGTATTTCTGCGGTGTCTGTTGTAACTTCTCCTTTTTCATTTCTGATTTTATTGATTTGAGTCCTCTCCCTCTTTTTCTTGATGAGGCTGGCTAATGGCTTATCAATTTTGTTTATCTTCTCAAAGAACCAGCTTTTAGTTTTATTGATCTTTGCTATTGTTTTCTTTGTTTCTATTTCATTTATTTCCACTCTGATCTTTATGATTTCTTTCCTTCTGCTAACTTTGGGTTTTGTTTGTTCTTCTTTCTCTAGTTTCTTTAGGTGTAAGGTTAGATTGTTTACTTTAGATTTTTCTTGTTTCTTTAGGTAGGCTTGTATAGCTATAAACTTCCCTCTTAGAACTGCTTTTGCTGCATCCTATAGGTTTTGGGTCATCGTGTTTTCATTGTCATTTGTTTCTAGGTATTTTTTGATTTCCTCTTTGATTTATTCAGTGATCTCTTGGTTATTTAGTAATGTATTGTTTAACCTCCATATATTTGTGTGTTTTACGTTTCTTTCCCTGTAATTTATTTCTAAGCTCATAGTGCTGTGATCAGAAAAGATGCTTGATATGATTTTAATTTTCTTAAATTTACTGAGACTTGATTTATGACCTAAGATGTGCCCTATCCTAGAGAATGTTCCATGTGCAGTTGAGAAGGAAGTGTAATCTGCTGTTTTTGGATGGAATGTCCTATAAATATCAATTAAATCTATCTGGTCTACTGCGTCATTTAAATTTTCTGTCTGGATTATGTGTCCACTGGTGTTAGTAAGGTGTTAAAGTCCCCCACTATTGTGTTACTGTTGATTTCCTCTTTTATAGCTGATAGCATTTGCCTTATATATTGAGGTGCTCCTATGTTGCATGCATATATATTTATAATTGTTATATCTTCTTCTTGGATTGATCCCTTGATCATTATGTAGTGTCCTTCCTTATCTCTTGTAACATTCTTTATTTTAAAGTCTATTTTATCTGATATGAGTATTGCTACTTCAGCTTTCTTTGATTTCCATTTGCAAGGAATATCTTTTTTATTCCAGCGAGCCTGTGTCTTTTGGTTGGAGCATTTAATCCATTCACATTTAAGGTAATTATCGATATGTATGTTCCTATTACCATTTTCTTAATTGTTTTGGGTTTGTTTTTGAAGGTCCTTTTCTTCTTTTGTGTTTCCCACTTAGAGAAGTTTGTTTAGAATTTGTTGTAGAGCTTGTTTCATTGTGCTGAGTTCTCTTAGCTTTTGCTTGTCTGTAAGACTTTTGATTTCTCTGTCGAATCTGAATGAGATCCTTGCTGGGTACAGTAATCTTGGTTATAGGTTCTTCCCTTTCATCACTTTAAATATATCATGCCACTCCCTTCTGGCTTGTAGAGTTTCTGCTGAGAAATCAGCTTTTAACCTGTTGGGAGTTCCCTTGTATGTTATTTGTCATTTTTCCCTTGTTGCTTTTAATAATTTTGCTTTGTCTTTAGTTTTTGTCAATTTGATTATTATGTGTCTCGTCCTGCCTGGGTCTCTCTGTGCTTCCTGGACTTGGGTGGCTATTTCCTTTCCCATGTTAGGGACGTTTTTAACTCTAATCTCTTCAAATATTTTCTCGGGTCCTTTCTTTCTCTCTTCTCCTTCTGGGACCCCTATAATGTAAATGTTGGTGCATTTAATGTTGTCCCAGAGGTCTCTTAGGCTGTCTTCATATCTTTTCATTCTTTTTTCTTTATTCTGTTTCACGTCAGTTAATTCCACCATAGTGTCTTCCAGGTCACTTATCCGTTCTTCTGCCTCAGTTATTCTGTTGTTGATTCCTTCTAGTGTATTTTTCATTTCAGTTATTGTATTGTTCATCTCTGTTTTTTTATTCTTTAATTCTTCTAGGTTTTTGTTAAACATTTCTTGCATCTTCTTGATCTTTGCCTCCATTCTTTTTCCGAGGTCCTGGATCATCTTCACTCTCATTATTGTGAAATCTTTTTCTGGAAGGTTGCCTATCTCCACTTCATTTAGTTGTTTTTTACGGGTTTTACCTTGTTCCTTCATCTGGTACATAGTCCTCTGCCTTTTCATTTTGTCTATCTTTCTGTGAATGTGGTTTTCATTCCACAGCCTGCAGGATTGTAGTTCTTCTTGCTTCTGCTTTCTGACCTCTGGTGGATGAGGCTATCTAAGAGGCTTGTGCAAGCTTCCTGATGGGAGGGACTGGTGGTGGGTAGAGCTGGGTGTTGCTCTGGTGGGCAGAGCTCAGTTAAACTTTAATCCACTTGTCTGCTGATGGGTGGGGCTGAGTTCCCTTCCTGTTGGTTGTTTGGCCTGAGGTGACCCAACACTGGAGCCTACAGGCCTCTTGGTGGGGCTAAAGGCAGACTCCGGAGGGCTTACACCAAGGAGTACTTTCAGTACTCCAGTGTCCTTGTCCCTGCAGTGAGCCACAGCCACCCCCCCAGCCTCTTCAGGAGACCCTCTAACACTAGCACGTAGGTCTGGTTCAGTCTCACTGCTCCTTCCCCCTGGGTTCTGACGCACACACTACTTTGTGTGTGATCTCCAAGAGTGGAGTCTCTGTTTCCCCCAGAAACAGAGTCAAAGTCCTGCATTCAAGGTCCTGCATTCAAATCCTGCCATCCTTCAACGTCTGATTCTCTGGTAATTCCTCCTCCCATTGCTGGACCTCCAGGTTGGGAAGCCTGACGTAGGGCTCAGAACCGTCACTCCAGTGGGTGGACTTCTGTGGTATAATTGTTCTCCAGTTTGTGAGTCACCCACCTAGTGGTTATGGGATTTGATTTTATTGTGATTGCACCCCTCCTACCATCTCATTGTGGCTTCTCCTTTGTCTTTGGACATAGGGTATCTTTTTTGGTGAGTTCCAGTGTCTTCCTGTCGATGATTGTTCAGCAGTTTTAGTTCTGATTCTGGTGCTCTTGCAAGAGGGAATCTTTGTTTGAAACATAAGACACCATACGATTAATGCTGCCATTTGAAAGCAATCTGAATGTCGTATGTCAAAATTTATAACCTCCAAGTGTGAGAATCTTTTTAGGAATAAAGGTGTCTCAGGAATCTACCTTTCTCTTAATAAATATCCAGTAAATCAACAAACTAGCCTGTGTGTATGTGTGTGTGCTCATGCGTATATGTGCATGTGCATGCACATGTATGTATGCGTGGGCTGCTAACTCACCTTGATCCCTGTCAAAAGGTTAGATGTTACAAGAATATACACTAAGTGCTCTGTTGGCTCAGGAAGAAGTAAATGCAGGCAACTTAAAAAAGTCCACATAAAAAAAGCAGCCCACTGCAGCAAATATTGGAAACAACAAAATCTCTGCAATTGATTCTCAGTTAGAAAATGGAGAAAATCTTTTTTTTTTCATATGCCGAAGCATCATTTAAAAAAATTTAAAGCCATGACTTATTCAAATATAGAATGAACAAGTGTCAAAATATATTGTCTTTACTGAGGGAACCAGTAAGATGATAAAGCTGCAAAGAACATTTAAGAAACTAGAGTTTACATAGTCTAGTAGGGAGGACACACACAGAAGTGTGCATGTGTGCATGTGCTGTGTGTGTGTGTGTAAGTGAGAGATGAATCTGGTGAATATACTACAGGACAATACAATGGTAACCTTTGGAGCATCTCTTCTATTGAACAGAAGTAATTTGCATTTCTACCAGACAAAAATCTACATGTTAACACATAACTTCACAGTGTCTGGGCTCTAGTCAATAGTAAATAGAAATGTCAACAGAGGTACATTCTCCTAGAGAATTAAATAACCCCTACTGGGCCAGAGGAGCAAGGTTTCAGTATGGCATTGAGTTTGCAGTCATCCTCTTGGCCTTGTTTCCCACTTTGGATACATTTTCTAACACAAGTGATTGCTTTAATTCAAATTCCCAGTGTAGGGGAACTATTTCAGCAGCCCAATACTTCTCTTGCTCACAGACTGATTAGGAGTTCAGGGTTGAATCAGCCACATGACCAAGGCTGGGGCTTTCGTCAGGATGGCAGGCAGTCAATCCACCCTGAACAATGCAGAGGCTGGGGATTTTTCCAGTTGAGCCCTCATTTCAATGTGAAGAAACTGAGACCCAGAGAGGCAAAATGACTTTGCCTGATGTGCCCTTTTCTGCCTTATCTTTAGAGGCCCACCTCAAAAGTTATATTCTTTCTAATGCTCAAACCCTGTCTACATTGATAGATGATATGGCTTCCCCTGTCAGTGTGATCTCCTAGTATTTTATTCATATCTCTAATATAATGGGTACCAAATTGTTTGATACCCATTTGTTTGTTTGCTTATCTCCCTGGCTAGGCTTTGGGTTATTCAAATGTAGGAATAGTATTATATTCATCGTTGTGTGTTAGTGTTGAGCTGTGTGCCTGATGTATAATAAATGCTTGATAAATATTTATTGACTTGAAATGAAATTGCCTGAGATCCAACAAATTTAGTGACAGAGTTGGGACCAAGATCCACCACTCCTGTATCTTAGACAACAACTCTTTCTATGACATCCCAGTGCCCCTCAAAACTGCACTACTCTGCTTAAAAAACTAAAAATAGAGTTGTCATATGATCAAGCAATCACACTCCTGGGCATATATCCAGAGAAAATTCTAACTCAAAAAGATACATGCACCACAGTGTTCATAGCAGCCCTATTTACAATAGCCAAGACATGGAAACAACCTAAATGTCCATCAACAGATGAGTAGATAAAGAAGATGTGGTATATATACATAATGGAATACTACTCAGCCATAAAAAAGAATGAAATAATGCCATGTGCAACAACATGGATGGAAGTAGAGATTATCATACTAAGTGAAGTAAGTCAGAAAGAAAAGGACAGATACCATATGATATCACTTATATGTGGAATCTAAAATATGACACAAATGAACTTATTCATGAAACAGACTCACAGACATAGAAAACAAACTTATGGTTACCAAAGGGCAAAGGGTAGGAGGGATAAATTAGAAGTTTGGGGTTAGCAGATACACACTACTAAATATAAAATAGATAAACAGTAAGGTCCTGTATAGCACAGGGAGCTATTTTCAATATCCTGTAATAAAGCATAATGGAAAACAATATGAAAAATATATATATGTATAACTGTATCACTTTGCTGTACACCAGAAACTAACACAACATTGTAAATCAACTCTACTTCAATAAAAACTGCACTGCTGTGTTATTATAAATGATAGCCTAGTATAATATATAACATATATTAAAAATGGCATAAGCAGGAGTTCAAAGATGTGGAATCTTTCCTTCCTCAGACTTCCCTTCTGCTGTACTACTTAGGCAAGCAGCAAAAAAAGTGGTAGGAAAACCTTTTCCCCACTTCTCCCTCCCTTAGAGTAAGAGGCCCTCTTGCCTTGCAGGTCTCACTGGTCCTCTGGTGTGTGTGTGAGCACCCGGCTCTGGCGGCAGGGCTAACAGTCTGCATAGAACACACCTGGCATCTGGTATGTAGGTGCAGCTTCTCAGTGAAAGATTCTCTCTCTCCTGAATTATCCTCTTTTCATAACAATTTACATATTTTTTTTTTTTTTTTTAATTTATGGCTGTGTTGGGTCTTCGTTTCTCTGCGAGGGCTCTCTCTAGTTGTGGCAAGCGGGAGCCACTCTTCATCGCGGTGCGCGGGCCTCTCACTATCGCGGCCTCTCTTGTTGCGGAGCACAGGCTCCAGATGCGCAGGCTCAGTAATTGTGGCTCACGGGCCCAGTTGCTCCGCGGCATATGGGATCCTCCCAGACCAGGGCCCGAACCCGTGTCCCCTGCATTGGCAGGCAGACTCCCAACCACTGCGCCACCAGGGAAGCCCCTACATATTTTAATTATCTGATAAACGTGTATATTTTTTATTGGATAATATGTAAAAATATTAAAGAAGAAAAAATGAAAAATTAAAATCACCCCAATATTCACTGCAGCACTGTTTACAATAGCCAAGACATGGAAGCAACCTAAATGTCCACTGACAGAGAAATGGATAAAGAAGATGTAGCACATATATACAATGGAATATTACTCAGCCATTAAAAAGAATGAAATAGTGTCATTTGCAGCAACATGGATGGACATAGATATTGTCATACTGAGTGAAGTAAGTCAGACAGAGAAAGAGAAATATCGTATGATATTGCTTACATGTAGAATCTAAAAAGAAAATGATACAAATGAACTTATTTACAAAACAGAAACAGACTCACAGACTTAGAGAACAAACTTATGGTTACTGGTTAGGGGAGGGATAGTTAGGGAGTTTGGGATTGACATGTACACACTTCTATATTTAAAATAGGGTTTCCCTGGTGGCGCAGTGGTTGAGAATCTGCCTGCCAATGCAGGGGACACGGGTTCGAGCCCTGGTCTGGGAAGATCCCACATGCCGCGGAGCAACTGGGCCTGTGAGCCACAATTACTGAGCCTGTGCGTCTGGAGCCTGTGCTCTGCAACAAGAGAGGCCGCGATAGTGAGAGGCCCGTGCACCGTGATGAAGACTGGTCCCCGCTTGCCACAACTAGAGAAAGCCCTTGCACAGAAACGAAGACCCAACACAGCCATAAATAAATAAATAAATAAATTTAAAAATGGTCCACATCAAAAAAATCTTTAAAATAAATAACCATCAAGGAAAAAAAAATCTCATCCCTCAACAATAACTACTTGTAATGATTTGGTGTACATCCTTCCAGACATTTTTCTGCACACATGTATCTAAATATACATATATAACTTAGTTAACCCAATTTTGATCATATTGCCTATACTTTTTATCATCTGCCTTTTTCCTGAGTTACCAATATAGTATGTATTTACTGCTCTGTCAAAAAGTATATTTGTATATGTAATTTGTAATAGCTACATATCGTGTCATTTTCTTAATGACCATCATTTATTTAACCATTTAAAATACTGTTGGTCACTTAGGTTGTTTCTAATTTGTTGTAATTATAAACAATCCCAAGATAAATACTGTTGAGGCTAAATTTTGGCAGATTGTCATTTAAAATAATATTTATTATATGGGCATATTTTTTTCTACTTACAAAATTAAGGTTTCTTATTGGTGGTAATTCTCTAATACTTCTTTCTTACTTCAGTTCTTTCTCCCTTGGTGTCTTGCTTTTTTCTTTCCCTGAACGCCTTGAGCCAATAATGTGCCCATCTCTGCCTCCTTTCCCCTCATTTGCTAGTTATTCTCTTTATTTGAAAAGCGATAACATCAAAATGAATAAGGAGAGATAGATTCTCTACCACTATTGCTTCCTGTCCTTTTTAATCTATTTATTTCACATTCTCTTTGCCTCCTTGCCTTTTGTTCAGTTTAATTCAAGGCTACCCTTTCACATGGCTAGCCACCTGGAGGACCAGCTAAGCAATATGGTAACAGTGGCCAGTGGACAAGACACAACAATGCCACTGATCACCACCACCAAGGTGTTTTATCTCCATTGATATCATTTGTGCTTCTGAAAGAAAAAAAAAAAGAACAAAAAAGACTAAACAATCCAAAATTGGCTAAGAAAGAGTCATATGCTTTTAACTATTAATGAATCTTTGAAAATTATTATTTCAACAGTCTTCCTGGTAGTGAAATGTTTTCCATGTATGGGATTGCCTAAGTCATCCTGGTAGTGCCTGCAATCTGGAATAGTTATTTGGTATCTCTGGCTCCATGACTTTTCCAACTTTTTTCTAACATCTCCAGAAACCACTCAAGTCCTGAAATTTTATTTTTCTGAATTTTAATGAACAATGTGGCAGCTGATGAAAACTCCAATCTGTGTGAACGGTCTGGCATCACGCATGATTGCAAAGTTGCCCTCTTGCCTTCCTTTCTCTTCTTCTGGGTGTTTGTCTTGCCTAAGGCCCTCTCCCTTTCAGAAGGCATTAAGCTTATATCACATATGGGATGGCAACATCAAATTCATGCAGCTGTGAAAGATTATAAGTGAGAGAATGGTGGGGTGGGGGAAGGGGGGGAAACCACGACACCTGGTTAGTAGTTTCCTCAGAAATGTTTCAGCAAACAACAAGATGGTGGTCTTCCCTGCTTCCCTTTCTGCTGTCCTTACTTAGAAGATGAAGAAGTGAGTGTGTGTATGTGTGTGTATGGTGTGGGGTGTGTGTGTGTGTGAGAGAGAGAGAGAGACAGGATGCAGGAATGGGATTCTGTCTTAAAGTTCGTGAAGCCCTACGACAATAGGTGTTACCTCTGTCACATTCCAAAGTCAGGTGCTCCCTCAGCCTCCTAGGCTGCCATTTAAGTACTGATTTAGGGACCTTAGCTGACCACCTACTCCTGGTCTCCGAGAGGTCAGAAAGGCCACAAAAGAAGCTGACAATCAGAGGTAGGATTTCTCTGGTGGGAGCTATGCTGTGGTTCCCACTCCCACCCCTCATGGAAGAGGGATGACGATGTCTCTCTTTCCCAGTAAGCTGAGTTTCAAGAGGTCGTTGGAGCCCTTGATATGTGACCCCTAAAGTCTGGGGGATGGTGTCTGACCCTCATTAGAGAATCTAAAGGGCTTTGGGCTGGCTGACGTGGTCTGTATTGCAGAGCCAAAGGAAGGTTGCAGTGAGGCGCGGGGACCTGCACAGCGAGAGAGATCATGGATGTGCCGAGCAGAGTAGGGAAGATGTGACACCACTGTGCCAGGGACCTGCAGGTTGGGGGCCCCATGCAAGTGTATCCCCCAAAACTCCAGCTAAGCATACCCTGATAGGACCTCTCCCACAGCCAGAAAACACCACTGCAAGATCAATGTCAGTGAAGTAAATGTTTTCTGCTCTTTACCTCCCCCATTCTCTTCCCCCCACCACCCGGCGGCTAGTCCCCAAAAGGGTAGAGGAAGCTCGGTGGGTGGAAGGTCAGTAGAAACTGAAAGTGAGGAAATTAAAGAAGCTAATCACAGCTCCCTTCCTCTCCAGGAGGTTCCTGCCTGAAGCAGGTCTGGACTGGCAAAGAGGGAAACAGCTTATAAATGAAATTTAGAGTCTGATTATTACTGGACACACTAAGTACTGAAATGAGATAAATTTAGAGATTGAACTGAACAACAGTGGTTTTATTACCTGAGGATGGGCAGATAAACTTCTGTGCCCTACTGGAGATTATTTCTAGGGCAGGGGAAGAGCTAGCCATGGAGCAAGTTTAATTCGCCAGTGGGAAAACAGTCACCTGTGATTTGACAATGCAGGTGGTACTCTTTCAACATACACGTTTCATTACTTATTCAAAAACAAACCTGAACCTTAAATAAACATTAAGATGTTTGTCTTTAACTATGAGAAGGCCATAACTTATGTACCTAAATGTAACTCTGCTATAAAGAGTGAAATAATTCCACAATTTATAATAAATAATAAACCTTGCCAAAATATTATATCAATCACAACATTATATAAACATATACGCGAAATTAGAGTCCACCCACCCCTGAGTGGCGAAGCTACTGTCTAAAGTCTAGCTTAAGCTTTTATTATCAGAGTGTTCTTCCCTTTTGTGAGGAAATGGCCCAAAGCAACCACTCTTGAGCGAGGCAAAAGATCAGGTAATTACTGGGGCAAGAGAAACTGAGTGACATAAGACAACAGTCTTTTATTATCCCTCTTGCAACTGGGGTCAGCTGGGGTCCATGGGTCTAGCCTGGGCTCATGGGCAGCTCCCTCACCTGCACTGGGCTGGCCCCCCCGCCCCCCGTCTGTGGGTTGGTGATGGGTCTGCTCACCCCAGCTGGGCTCCGCTCTTCAGGTCTGGGAAGGAGCTGGAGCAGCTCTGCTCTATTTGTCATCCTCTTCCTGGGACCAGAGGGCTGGCCGGGCTGTCTTCTTCTCATGGTGACAGAAGAGGCTTGAAATTGGCACATCGTCACTTCTGTCCACGTGCCCTTGGCCAGAGCAAGTCACATGTCTGAGTCCGATGTCAAGGGGCAGAGATGTACACTTTATCTGTAATGGGGCCACAGCAAGGGTACAGAGGCAGGAAGTGATAAATAATTGGAGCCCCGAATCCCATAGATAGATCCCTGAAAAAAGATGAAGATCTAGGATGAAACATTGCACATCGGGGGCCAGTGACACCTACTCTTTCTGCCTTGTTTGTACCTTCAGTCCAGACCTGTCTTGGGTGCAGTAGGTCATGAAAGGAGTGAGGGGGTATTTGTGGTGAGTCCGCCCACGGGGTGAAGGTACAACGATGTATTCTTTGCCCTTTCAAAGGGGAGTTAGGACTCGGGAGCCAGCTTTGTAATTCAGGTCAAAATGCCTTAACATTTCCTATTTTGAAAGTCTTTATCTGTACCCTTATTGTGATTATTAGAAAATCCCTGAAATAATAGTCCTAGGAACTTATCTAGGGGCTGAGGGAACTGTACTTCATCCTCAGAAGAAGAACCTGAGAAGACTCAGTGGATGGTGGCAGCTTCTCAGGGGCAAGAAAAGCTGGCTGAGCCCCAGGACCCTCTCCAGGGAAGCAAAAAAAGGAAACTATTATTTCCTGATTCCCACTGCATTCCAGGAACTATGCTAGATGTTTTTGTGGAGCATCTGCTTTCATCTTCACCAAAAGAATACTGTATGTAGTCATTAATATCCCCACTTAATAAATGGGGGGCATTAATCATGGGGGGGAGAATAAATGTGGGAATTGATGCAAAAAGAAGTGAGTGACCTTCCCAAGGTCAGACAGCTAGTGCCTGGCTGAAGCAAGTGGGTGAGGAGATCTCTGTTGCATCCATCATGGCATCTTGAACCTGAGATGAGGGATCCCTTGTAGAAAGGGTCCCTTACCACCCCCAGGGCTCCAGGCTTACACACTTACCTTACTTTCCACACTCTTACTGAGATCGAGGAGAGTGCCCAGTGGGACAGAGAGGGACCTTCTCAAGATGAGGCATGTGCTGGGGGTTGATTGGACCACCTGCCTGAGCCTCCTATGTAATGCTTCCAGAAATACCTAGCTTTCTAATCGTTATGAAATCTTGCCTTGTCTCTTAAACTAACGTTCCCTGCCCCCCAGAATGAAAAAGTCAAATCCATATCTGGTTTATTTTTCAGTGAGAGAGTAACTAACTCTGCCTTTCTGAGATTGCAAACAACTTTTCTATGTGATTCCTGCCTGTGGAAGGACCAGAGGTATGCTCCCCTTGGGCCCTAGCCTTCATTAGTTTCCAAGAAATAAAAACACATGCTCTGCATCTCACTGTCATCTTTTCCTAGGCTAAATGCAGGAGAGTGTTGCCATGGCAACTGAAGCAGAATTTAGGACATAGAGGATATTTTGGCCCTGCTGCATCATTGACCAAAAGCTATGCCATGTGATTGTGACAGTGTCATGTCTGCCCATTCAGGCTGTGGCTGCATGCCTCCCTCTCAAATTTAAGAGCATTTGGGTTAATAATTTTCTCTTCTCTTATACTTATCCCTAACTCTTGGTACCTTGCTTCACAGCCAACTCACCAATCTGGATACAATTTTCTGTATTCAAATGTCTGATTGCCAGGTAAGCAGCAGAGGAAAGCATATATGGTCATCCCTCGGTATCTGAGGGGGATTGTTTCCAGGACCCCACAGTTACCCCATCTTAAACCTACTAAATCAGAACTTGCATTTTGGCAAGATTACCAGGAGATTCAAATGAATGTTAAAATTTGAGAAACTGCCCTCTGTACTACCTCTTGACCTGAGGATGTTTCTTACCTCCCAGGCATTTGGGGGACCCCAGGAATTCTTGGTACAGTTCATACCCCAATCATACATAGCACTTCCTGTGAATGGGTAATTTTTCAACCAAATCCAGAACATGAAAAAAAAATGACTTGGACCCACATTTGGCTTTGCTGGTACTACAACCAGCACTTGTGTGACTTTACCGCTGCCTTGTGTGCTGTTACTTCTGTTACAAATGCCACTTTGTATCAGTTATCATCGCTGCATACCAAATTACTGCAAAACATAGTGCCTGCAAACAGGAAGCATTTGTTTTCTCACAGTTTCTGGGGGTCAGGAAAAGCTAGTAGAGAGTAGCTGGCTTGTGCCTCTCAGTCAAGGTCTAGGGTTGCTAGATTTAGCACATAAAAGTACAGGATGCCCAGCTAAATTTGAATATTAGATGAACAATGGATAATCTTTTAGTTCCAGTCCCATTCAACATTTGAGACATACATAAAATTAAAAACAGTCATTTGTGGAAAGTCTGTCTAGGTCTTACTGGAGGTTACTGTCAATCTGTTGACCATGACTGTTGTCACCCAGGAGTATTGCAGCAATCAGTGCGGTGGTTAATTTTATGTGTCAACTTGACTGGGACAGATACTTGGTCAATCATTATTCTGGGTGTGCCTATGAGGGTGTTTTTGAATGTGATTAAAGTCTAATGTGGGTGGGCCTCATCCAAAGCGTTGAAGTCCTGAAAAGGCTGACCCTCCCATGAGTGAGGGGGACTCCTTCTGCCTGATTGCCTTGAGCTGCTACAGCAGTCTTTTCCTGACTTTAGACTTGAACTAAAATATTGGCTTTTCTTGGGTCAGCCTACTAGCTTTTGGACTAGAACTTAACATCATTTGTTCTCTTGGTTCTCAGGACTGGAAGTACAGGATCCATTCCTCTGGGTCTCCAGCTTGCTGATGGCAGATTTTGGGACTTCTCAGCCTCCATAATCACATGAGCTGATTCATTCAATAAATCTCTACACACACACACAAACACACGCACACACACACACACACACACAAACACACACAGTCTATTGGTTCTCTTTTGCTGGAGACCTCTGAGCAATCCACTCTAAGTGCTTCTAAGCACTCTCACATGGTTGTTTGGTTGTAATCTTTGGGACTTCACCAAGTGAAGCTGGCAGGCTGACCCAAGAACAATCAATGTTTTAGTTCAAGTCTAAAGGCAGGAAAAGACTCCACAGGGTCTCCTCATGACATGGCAACTGGCCTAGTACTGGGTGAGCCATCCATGAAAGAACAAGAGAGAGTACATCCAGTAGGGAAACCAGTCTTCTTGTAACCTGATCTTGGAAGTGGTATCTCACATCCCAATACTTCTGTCATATTCTATTCACAAATCACTAAGTCCAGTCTGCATGCAAATGCAGAGATTACACAAGGATGTGAAAGCCAGGAGGCAGGAATCACTGGGGGCCATGTTAGAGGCCACCTACCCTATCCTTACTTCTTCCCACCAGCATGGAAATAGGGTTAGAGGAGGTCATAGACCCTCTAATTTGCAATTTGTATTTCAGAAGCTGATAAAAGTTACAAGAAGATGGTGAAGTCTGAACCTCACTCATAAAGATGATGGTCATTTCAATGATATGGAGATGGTGCAAAGATCACTAGGAAAATGGATTCAGCAGTTCAGCTTAATGCTGTCAGAAGGGTCCTGTGAGGTCTGGAGGTGCCTGCCCAGGGGTCTGCTGCCTAGCAGCTCAGCCCCTGGCTTCACCTCTAGGAGTTTCTGTTGAGTTTCACTCAGATTTCTATATATACTTCCTGGTTTTCTCAATCTTGCTAAAATTTCATGCTAGAATTGAAAGAGAAATGTCCCAATAGTACTTTATTTAGCATTTTACAAACAAAGTGTCTTTAGAGAGTTGAAAAAGTAGGATCATGGTTGGGGAGGAGGATGTATTCTAGAAAAATCATCCAGAAAGGATTCTTCTTTTAAAGGGCATTCCCAGAGCTCATTCCCACAGAGAGAGAAGTGATTCCTTTCCTTCCATTCTGCCTGGCCCCTCCCTGCTCACAGAGAGAGGAGTCACGGATGTTATTGTACCAGAGACCAGCTCAATTCTAAATCCAATCATGTTCGGAGCATTTTATGGTAGGGGAAAATGGGATCAAATATAAAGGGAAAGAAAATGGTAATAATGAAGGACTTTGAGCCAAAAGCACCATTAAAATAAGAATATGAAATAAAATACATTTAACCGTCTTAAGATCTTTTTGTTTTTGTTGTTGTTGGTTTTATAAAACTATGTTATGCAAACGTTAGGAAAATTATTTTCACAGAACTCAGCTTCATTTGAGGCAGCCATGTAGAGCCAACTCCTAATAATTATAAGGCAATCTCACAAAAATAAAGCTAATTCCATGGCAGCCTATCAACTTAAATTCTCGCAAAACAAAATGTCTTTCCAAAGTTTCCATTAAGCATGGGTTGGCCTTGTAAGCATATATGTATTAGATTAAAAAAAATAGAGTAGAAACAATTGAACTAAGTGGTTTTTACATTGAGTTCTTAGAGTATTTTCTACATAGTATAACATCATCTGTATCCCCAAAGTAGTCTATTCATTTAAGTTTAATAAGATAAAATTGGAACCAGGTTCAATATGAAGATATCCCCAGCGATGTGAGAATTTTCCTTTTACTTAGGTTACAAAATTTGGATAACATCCCTTGTTTAAATTTATTGCAGAAACAAGGCTTATTGAAGACTTCTCTTCTAAACCCCTGCAATTCCTACAGAAAGAAGACATTTTTGGGGGGTTAAGTGTATAGATGGTTAGGCTGAGCACACTAGCATTAGCAGTTTTGAAAGGGGCTTTGGTTCTTGAAAGGCAAGAAGAAAAAATAGGACTAGTTTTCCTCCGAGTTGTATGCAGCTTATCATGTTTTGTAAGTATCTCAGGATCTCTCTCTTTTAGCCCTGAGTCAACTTAGCAGTTTTTAAAAAATTAATTAAGCATTCAATTCAAAATATATTTATTGTGTTAGAGGCAGTGTTTTAGAAACAACAGAATAAGGAGATGAATATGAAGCTATGTTTGCCTTCTAGAAGCTTTCCAGCAAGTGTGCCGGATGTGACCATCAATAACTTTGCTGACACACTCATTTATGTCCCAGGCACTGTTCCTGGTGCTTTGTGGGAAATGACTCAGTTCATCCCTGCAACAGTTTTAATTCCTAGAACTTATATGAAGTAAATTCCACTACCGTCCTCATTTTATGGGCGAGGTAACCAAGGCTAATATAGATGTTAAGAAATTTTTCTAAGGTAAAACACATGGGTTGTGGTATAGACAGTGCTGTGGGCTGAATTGTATCCCTCCAAAACTCATATGTTGAAGTCCTGACCCCCAGTACCTCAGAATGTGACCGTAGTTGGAGATAGGGCCTTTTAAAAGATAGTTAAGTTAAAATGAGGTTATTAGGTGGGCCCTAATCTGATATGACTGGTGTCCTTATAAAAAGAGGAAGTTTGGACACATACAGGTAAGAAAGGGAAGACTATGTGAAGACACAGGGAGAAGATGGCCATCTACAAGCCAAGGAGAGAGAAGAAATCAATGCTGCTGACAGCTTGATCTCAGATTTCTAGCCCCTAGAAACACGAGGAGATAAATTTTTATTGTTTAAGCCACCCAGACTATGGTAACTTTTATGGCAGCCCTAGGAAATGAATGCAGACAGGATTCAGACCCAGACTGTCTAGTGTAAGTATACACACTCTTTACCATGCAGAGCTTGGTGATGTTGCCAAGCTTTTAATTTAAGAACAACATAGGAGAGGTGCAAGCACATGGCAGTAGAGATTCAAAGGATGGAGCCATCATCTCTCTGATGGCTGAAAAAAAATGCACCTATATGAAGAGGCACTTGAGGTGGTCCTTGAAGGTGGGCAGGATTTGGACAGATTGTGACAGCTGGGAGAAGGTGTCTTAAGTGGCACAAACACATGGACCAAGAGTGCTGTAGTCAGAAAGCTTGGGGTACACTTTTCAAACCAGGAGCTGCTCTGGCCTCATGGAGTGTCGGGGACAATAAGTTAAGATCAAGTTGTTCTTAACCTTTTTTTTTTGTACCTTGTACTTTGGCAATATGGCCAAGTCTATGGATTCCCTTTGCAGATTAATGTTTTTAATTGCATTAAAAAATACCAAAAATTGTGTTTAAAAACAGTTATCAAAATAAATATTAAAAAGTTAGGATATATGATAAAAAGTACCTGTGCTTCTGGATTAATGCATTCAATGACTGGATCTAGTGGCAAGTCTAAGAACTACCATAATTTTGAAGTAATGATGAGCATATGTGATATTTTGAGATGTCTGTCATACTGGCAGTGTGATAGGAAAAGATCTATAATATGATTTTGATAACAAAATCATAGGTACTGTAATCACTTACTGTGCTTTTTGCCTACATTCACAATCAAGAGAGGTGCCAAATTTCAGTTAGAGATTAGTAAAAATGAAGATTTACTTTTTTCCATCCAGATGCACAGACCCCTGGCCTCGAGCAATGGCTTTTCAGCTCTCTGGGTTTCTTCACTCCTTCTAGAATTTTACACAAGTTGTAGGTCTTTCCACATGCCCCCTTCTGGAAAAAAAAAAAAAAAAAAGCACATCCACATGTAAACCCAATTTAGTCTACAATTTGAGGAGATAAGTGAACTGCAAGTCTAGAAGGGTACCAGACTAGAAAGACATGTTTGGACTATATTGCATATTGTAGAGGATCATGAATAACAAGATTTTCTACTGAAATTGGTAGCTAAAGGTAGATAATTGGAGGGTTTTCAGTACCAAAATAATGCAATTGGAGATGTGCTCTTGGAAGACTTATCAAACTATTTCTTGAAAAGTCAAATAATCTCTTCTTGATGGTCCCTTAATTAGGTTTTACAAATGTACAAATCTTTTACTTTTAAATACCTGCTAATAATGCACTTTTCATGTAATTCCTTAGTAATGCAATTTTCTCGCTTACTAACTTTGTGAAGGTGAATCAATAGTAGAAGAAGCTCCTGCAGAGCCTGCATCGAAAGCATTGGTGACCATTGTCTCAGGTGCTGCATTCACGGTGATGGCTGAGCACTGAGCCATTGATCAACTGCCAAGTATTCAATCCAATTTATTTGTTAAAATGCCTGGAACAACCAGGCAAGTGCCACTACAAATGCTTAACCACAGAGCTGGCTAAACCACTCATCCATCAATTGATTTTTTTAGCCCATATGACAGCTGGGAAACCTAAGAATAATCTCCTGACAGTTCATTCATTGGCATTCCACAGACGCAGCTGCTTAGGTGAGAGTGACTTCCTTTTCTCCCTGGTGTCATCTCTAGCACTGCTCAGGATCCATCGCAACACTCCTGGAGGAGGTAGTGGTCACAGACTCCAAGGGAGAGTGGTGGTACACAGGGACCCTTCAAAACTCATGCTCCTAGGGTTCAGCCTTAGAGAGCACTAATGGTCAAAGAAACACAGTCTTGTGGCAATCAGCCAAACCCTTGACTTGCACTTTTCAAAAGCCAAATGCGGATCCATGGCAACTCGAGTAGGAAGCCTCTGACTTCTGTTTATGTCCACCACACTCTGCAGAGATTCTTGTGTAAGTGTCCCCACAGTCTTTCACAAAAACTCTCTCTATTACCAGGCCAGTCCTGCTTTCATTCCCACTTTCCTCTTCCACTTTCTCCATTTATTTATCATGTAGGTTAACTAAGCCTTTCTCTAGCAAGGAGGAATACTTCCTCTTTCAAAGGAGAATGAAAGGAGGGGAGATAGAATATGTGCTGGTGTTTGCAGGACTCTCTTTGGAGTTCTGGTGGATGAGGAGGCTGTGGACAAGCTGTGTTAATTGTTTTTGTCCTGCCTCACAGACAAAGTCTGAAGACTGCTTTAAGTTGAAGGAAGTCTTAGCCACCATCAATTTACAGATGAGAGGGTTTCAGAGAGCTGAAGTGACTTCCCTGACTCTTTTGGCAGTAAATGACAGAAAACCTTAAACAGGCATGAGTCAGAGAAGGAAATGTGTTGGCTTTTGTAACTGGAAAACCCTGGGATAACATCATCTTCAGGAGTAGCTGGATTCAGGTGTTCGCATGATATTGCCAAAATATCTTGTTTTATCTTTCTGTTCTCTGTTGACCTTATTCCTGGGTACCTTCTTCCTAAGTGGTAACAAATTTGCTTTGCAACAGCTCCAAGTTACAGCCTCAGCAGAGAGAATGTTTCATCCCTCACCGTTCCAGGTAAAGTTCCAGGGAGTATGCATTGATCCAGAGTAGGTCATGCGCTCATCTCTGAAGCAACTTTTCTGGCTGTGATTGGCTGTACCTAATTCTTGTTCTTAACACTGGAAGTGGGGTGAACTGAGAGTGTGTGCATTGGAAAGAGACGGGTAGTTCACCAAAGAAAACAAGATGCTCTTAGTAGACAAAGGGTTTAAAGATATTTGGAAATAAGGAAAAGAAAAATGCCCAAAGCTGTAAAGGCTAGCTGCTGGCAGAGAATTGCCGCCAGAACAAGATGCTGCAAGCACACTTTGTTGCAGTTAGTTACTCTTCTCTTATGGTCTCTGATAGCCCCTGGCAAGATGGCTGAAGTAATTGAGGACTTCTGTAGAACTCTTAGGATTAACCCTTCCAAATGCTGAACCTCTGTGTGGTTCAGCCTGCCAGTCTGACCCCGTCTGCGACCAGAAGCCTAGCTGGGAACCTGGGATTCCTCTGTCCCCACCTGCATGATGTTTCTAGATCATCTGCCTGGGACCTATTTCCTGCCTTATTCTTTCCAGGCATCTCCCAGGTATTGGGTTTAACTTCGTTGTTTTCCTGGACACAATGGTTGCTCTGTTTGGCGCTCTACCTATTCCATGCTTTGCTTCTAAGAACAGTGTCATCTGTCCTGCTTGAGCAGTTTGCTTCTCCTTATATTTCAACATCTGCCTGGAATTGAACTAGTTTTCTGCACTGTTGATTGAATTGAGATGTAATTTATCAAGATCATGGTGGCTGCCACTTGTGTCCCCAGAGTTGCCCCCACATAGCTTTCTACCTCTGGGAGCTAATGTCAACATCTGTCTGCTACACAGAACTCATTCATTTAACAAACACAATCAATTTTGCTTTAGTGCCCCATAATTGTGTTAAAAAACCCTCAAATTCTCAAAAATAAGAACTCCTTATTGTGACTTCCAAGGCCTCTGAGTATCTTTCTAATTTTATTTTGTACCAGTGTGTTAGTTACTGCTGTATAATATCCACCACATTTCAGTGACATACAATAATAAGCATTCATTCAACACCTGTAGGTTGGCTGGAGCTTGCTGATCTAGGCTGGGTGAACTTAGCTCCAAGCTGTAGATTGTGTCTAGATCTACTCAATGTCTCGCATCCTCCTTAGACCAGCAGCCATCCTAAGCATGTTATTCTTATGGTGAAATGCTCGAGTATAAAAGGACAAGCACAACTGCATGAGAAAATTTCAAATCTTTGGTCCTGTCATGTCAGCTAAATACCATTGGTCAAAAGCAAGTCATATGACCAAGATGTAAATCAAGTGACAGCAAAATATACTCCTCCCATGGAGATGGGGTAGGGGAAATCAATATTTTCTAAATACAATCTAATGTACTATACTACCCTCCTGCCTTCTGACTACACTCCAGCAATTCTGGCTCTCTTTCTGTTATTTGAACTCACTCAACTCATTCCTGCCTCAAGGCCTTTGCACTTATTTTCCCTTTGGCTTTTTAAAATTCTTGTTCCTTTTTTCCAGCCAGGACTTACTTCAAATGCTACCTGTTCAGAGAGAACTTCCCTGACTAGCTTCCTCTGTCAGCATTACTTTCTCTTAAATAACCCTTTTATATTTTTATCTTAGCACTTGCCATGTCTAAAATTACCTTTTAATTTCCTGTCTTCCCCTGCTCCAAGCCTCTCCTCACCCCATCTCCTGGCTGCTGACATACACACAAAAATGTAAGCTCTCTGAATACAGTCTTGTTCATACTCTACTCCCAGTGCTAGTATATCACCTGGTCCTTAGAAAGCTTGCAGTAAATATTTGTTGAATAAACAAATGACTGCTAAAAATAGTTGATCAAAACTGACAAAATCAAGCTTAAATTCTTCCTTCCCTGTTCTTTGTTTTGTACACTCAGATACTTCTATCTCTGTTACTTCTTTCAAACTTGACTTTGTGGGCCATTTCTGCTTATAGTTCAATCCACAACCACCAGAGTTAAGCAGAAGAGCATGATGACAGTTGAGCATCAGACCCTCAAACCAAGAAGCTGTGCACTCTATGATGCTCGAAGGACAACTAAGCTAAGGGTCTTGGTTTACAATCAAAATAGCTTTATAAAATAGACACGATACAGTGTCTATGTGTGAATTAGAAAAAGTACCACCTCTTGGCAGGATGGATAGGATGGATGACATAGCAAGCTGATCATGTCTCTGAGCTGAAACAAAAGTGTCCCTTCCTCTGGTTAAAATTGCCTTGTACAAGGGCACACAGCTTGGCACATGGAGCATAAACTGGATTTCAGCTGTCCTTACCCTCCACTGCTGGATGCCTTTGTGCTGTGCCCAAACTGAGCAACTGTATTTAGTTGCTTGGAGTCCATGTATTTCAAATCATATATTTTTTTTTTGGTTGCTAATGAAAATAGTATTATATTTTTAAAAAATTTAAATTCCACTTGTTCATTGCTGGTATTTAGGAAAGTGATTGACTTTTGTATATTAACTTTGTATCCTGCAAGCTTGCTATATTGTTTATGAATTTCAGAAGGTTTTGCCAATTCTTTTGGATTTTCTACGTAGACAATCATGTCATCTGTGGAACAAAGACAAGTTTACATCTTTTTTCCAAATCTGTACACCTTTTATTTCTTGTTCTTGTCTTATTGCATTAGCCAGAACTTCTAGTATGAGTTTGGAAAGGAGTGGTGAGAGGGGACACCCTTGTGTTCTTCCTGATTTTAGTGGGAAAACTTCAAGTTTCTTAGCATTAAGTATGATGTTAGATGTAGATTGCTTATAGATATTTGTTACTAAGTTTAGGAAATTCCCTTCTATTCCTAGGTTACTGAGAGTTTTTATAGTGAATGGGTGTTGGATTTTGTCAAATGATTTTTCTGTATCTATTGTTATAATCATGTGATTTTTCTTTTTTAGCCTATTGATGTGATAGATTATATTAATTGATTTTTGAATGTTGAACTGGCCTGGCATACCTGGGATAAATCCACTTGCCCATGGTGTGTAATTCACTTTATACATTGTTGGATTCATTTTGTTAATATTTTGTTGAGGATTTTTGTATCTATGTTTATGAGAGATATTGGTCTATAGTTTTACTTTATTTGTAATATGTTTGTTTGGTTTTGGTGTTAAGGTAATACTGGCCTCATAGAATGAGTTAGGATGTATTCTCTCTGCTTCTATCCTCTGAAAGAGATTGTAGAGAGTTGGTATAATTTCTTCATTAAATGTTTGGTACAATTCACCAATGAACCTATCTAGATCTGGTGCTTTCTGTTTTGGAAGATTATTATTGATTCAATTTCTTAATAGATATAGGCATACTGCAGAGATACTGGCAGTTCTGTTCTAGACAACTGCAATAAAGTGAATATCACAGTAAAGGGAGTCACACAAATTGTTTGGTTTCCCAGTGCATGTAAAAGTTTACACTATAGTCTATTAAGTGTGCAATAACATTATGTCTAAAAAAACAATGTACATATCTGAATTTAAAAAATTTTATTGCTAAAAATGCTAACCATCATTTGAGTCTTCAGTGAGTTGTAGTAATAACATCAAAGATCACTGATCGCAGATCATCATAACAAATATAATAACAATGAAAAAGTTTGAAATATTGTGAGAATTACCAAACAGTGATACAGAGACACGAAGCGAGCAAATGCTGTTGGAAAGGTGGTGGTGATAGGTTGCCACAAACCTTCAATTTGGTAAAAAAACAAACAAACCCTTACAATCTGTGAAGTGCAATAAAGCAAATCACAATTGGCCTGTATAGGCCTACTCAGATTGTCTATTCAAATCATATTTCTTAATTAATGAATTCCATTAAAACAAATTAGGGTAGGAAATCCCATGCTATAAGAAAATTTTCTGCATTTGTTGAGTTCTTACTATGTGCTAGACAGTGTGTTAAGTGCCATGAATACAGAAACTAGAAAGATCATGGTACTTGACCCAGGAATTTTAGAGTGTGTTGAAGAAAATGTGCAAGAAATTACTTATAATTAATTAATTATAGTTCTGACAGTACAATAACACAATAGAAAAGCACAGAGTGCCTTAAGAAGGGGATTTAAATTAGACAAGATTAAAGGACTTTCAGAGGAATTTCCAATCTGCTTGATGGACCCTACTCACCCAACCAGAGTCAAACTACAAGCCCCCAGCACCTAGCACCATGGCCTCTGATTGCTAGCATCCTGGGATGCTCACCATGAAGACTAGACCCCATGCCACTTGCCTGCCCCAGCTCATCTCGGACATGTACACAAGATCTCCTAGAAAGCAGGCCAGTCTCTGCAGGCAGCTGGCTGCCTCCATTTAAGAACTCTGTTTCATTTCCTCTGGCCTGCATTGCATGGCTAAACCCCCCTGAGTAATGGTGTCATTGCACAGGTAAGAAAAGGCAGCACGTGCCCTCTAATCAGAGCATAAGTCTTATGAGCAGGAATCACGTCATTTATTTCCTTTTTATCCCACATAGCAGTGGTATTTTCAAGGGTTGGACTACCTGTTGATCGGTGTTGAGGTCATGCCCAAGGTTTGGGATCTTCGTTGGGTTGGTGGGCCTGTAAGTCATTGTTCTAAATCAGGTCTTAACAATGATTCTGAGAAGATCCTTCTTTGGGTTCCCAAAGGACCTGTGAAATCTTCCTCTTTCTTATTCATTTTTGCATTTCCAGAATAAAGAACTTAGTAGATTGATACATGCCCAGACATTTCTACTCTGCTCTGTAATCCTGAGATGGGGAGACAGAGGGTTCCCTCTTCCAATCTCCTCAGTTTTGAATGTCCCATCTCCTCTCTTTTCTTCTCCCAATCCTAGGGGTGGTAACTGCTTCCTGAAATTTCTAGTATCTGGTTACCCGAGCAACCTCTTTTTGTTCTTTCACTCTTCCAATAATTTCATAACCCAGTTTTTGTATTAAGTCCACTCTTTCAAACACTTAGCATGGTTTCTGCATTTCTAATTGGACCTTGACCAATAAAAAAAGCTAAACTATATGTGTTTCAATCTCAACTGAACTTGATCTCTCTATGTGAAGCAGCTGTTGTGTAAGGATGTTTTGGGGGGAGGAATGGATTCTGGTTGCAGCTCAGCCACTATTTCACAGTTTGACCTTAGGCCAACCACTTCACCTCTGTGGGTCTCCATTTATTTATCTGCAAAATGAGGAATTGTACTCCATCACATCCAGGGTTTCTTCTACCATAACATTTTATGATTCTGTGGTTTAATCATTTCAACCTCACCCCAAATTTCATGTCAGCAGTCCACTAGATCTTCCAATTCTATATTTAGTGGATCTCTTTATATCTCTTAACTAACTTTAGAAAATTCTTTCTTACAGACATTGCTTTCCTCTCTGAGAGCAACCTCCTTATAGCTTAATTCCAATTAAGTTATCTCTTGGTTAGACTGATTTGCTCAAGGAAGGATAATTTACCTATCCTAGACAAAATTATGCTTTTCTTTATAAGGCAGCTTAAAGATGGCCTTGCCTCACATCTTGGCTCAATGAACTCCTAAATTATTCTCCAAACCTGAGTTTTGTGCTAAACAACTTTCTTAGTGTGAAGAGTGTGAAACTGCACGTTTTAGCTATTATGACTGGCAAGTCAATATTCAGTCTGCATACTCTTCTCGACATGGAGCAATAATAACAATAATAAAAGGAATAGACCAAATGTGTAACAGATGTCCAAGTGCAAATTGAG
This sequence comes from Eubalaena glacialis, assembly GCF_028564815.1. Classification (NCBI taxonomy): domain Eukaryota; kingdom Metazoa; phylum Chordata; class Mammalia; order Artiodactyla; family Balaenidae; genus Eubalaena; species Eubalaena glacialis. The sequence goes on along the minus strand of NC_083724.1, from coordinate 85,221,359 downwards.
GTGAATGAGTGTGGGTAAGGAACTGTCATCACCTACATCACAAACATACACAGCTGGTATCTGAGACATAGTTTATATGGAAATGTGGAGCACACCCTGAACCTTGAGCATTGAAATGAAAGAAGCATTGTATTTTAATGTTGGTGAAACCAACGATACACTCAGGGTAAGCCCACTCCAGTTTCAAGCATGTATTCCTTTTAGAACTTGGTTCAGCTCTGTGCCAAATTGGCTTAGTTCTTATACTTAGGGAACAGCGCCAGAATCTTGAGCCAAAAAGGCTGAAACAGTTGGTTCTGGGGTCCTAATCAATGGACAACAAGCTTCAGTGAGATGACATGAGCCTTCCACTGGAGCCACAACAACTGCTATGTTAGAGACTGAAATTATTGCCAAGGGGATGACAAAGAAGAGAACTACAGAATATGGCATTAGATAATATTGGTGATTTGTTTCCAGGCACTCTATAGTCATTCTTTTTCATTGATTAATGACTCTGATTTCTAGGAAATAACAATGGAGGAATGTCAGCTTTTTGGTGTCCAATGTAAGTCTCTCAAACTGTGTTTTAAGTGGGATCCATCCATTGTCCTGAGAGGCAATAGATGAGGATTTCCACATACTCACCAAGAAGCCTAATCTTTCTCATCTCTGGGCTGAGAATCAATACCACTAGCCTCTTAGGGGGTTCTTTAAGAGCCACTTGACTCCTTTGACAGCTATCATGGATTGGGGAAAGTGTCAAAAGGAAGGGGGACTTGCGTTTGGATGCCAAATACTGAGAGATATTTTCCAGCTTTTGATCCATGAGAAGAGACAATGCCTCATGTCATCATGTCTACTGTCATTTTAGAGACAGACATCTTGATTCCTTCCATTTACGTGCTCATCTTACAATTATTTTCCTTTCAAACTTCTCAGAGAAGTTTCTATCTACCCAGCAAGTCCTTCCACAAGGCATTTTATTGGGAAAGATCCTAGAGTTCATTGACATCAAATACTGTGAAAGGCATTAATGGCATCAGTAGCCCTGGTTTTATTTAAATGGTGCACATCTGAGTGATTGTCTAGTGGCCCATGAGGTGGATCATAGTAACCCTCACTGGATCCCATTCTCAGGTCCAGACGATATTGTTCAGCAAATAAAGTTTATCTTCTGTCTATTGGCCTTCTTTTCTTTTTTTCACTTAAGGGATCTCTTATCTCCTTTCCTTTTCTCTCAGCCTGGTATCCTCATTTTCATTCTCTCTTTAAAAATCTCCTTTCCATAATGGATCTAGCAAACTCATTTACATTGAGTTATATAGGGCAGATGAGACTTATTTAATGTGTTCATTCTCATAATCAGTTAAGATAAAAGATAAGAAAGCATGACAGGCGGAAATACCCACAGTAGTTCACATTTAAAAGGAAATAAACTCATAAATGGAAGAAGTAAACGTCTAACTGCAGAATTGAAGACATTAGTGAGTTGGTAGGAACTTTTTAAAACCCCAGAATTATTCTACCTTCGTGATCATCTATTCATGCTTAACCTTGCCCAACTCTGATAGCCTCAACTACAGACATCATAATGAACATCTCCAATTCTAGGAGTTTGGTCTTTTGGATGTTCTCTACTCTGGCTTGACAATATGAAAACTGGCAACTCCAGTCAGATGGAGATGGTCCAGTTTTTTAGGGGAAAGTCACTGATCTCATTGTATATATAAATGAAATGCTAAACAAGCATGTAATGAAACAAGTTTTATTTTTTTCTTCCTCTTTAAAGTGTATTTTGTGGAGGAATCCTCTATAATGCCACTGGATGAAAACTTTTCAGGTCCCTGGACTTTTTCAGTCAGTCTTAGGTAATAGACATCCTTACAATAACTTTAAGTCATGGAAACAATCTCAGTTCACTAAATCAAAATGTCAAGGAGACATTGATCAAAATTATGGAGCTGATTTAGAGTGAAATTAGCTCTGTATTTGCAACTGTAGAGAAAAGGTAATTCTTTGAAGGTGTCCAAGTGGTCCCATGAAGGTCTACTCCCTGGGCTTTAGGGAAAGAAGGTAACACCCCTCTCCCTACTTTCTTGGGGAATTAGAGACTCAGAATGGCAACAGCTCTTTTTGGAGAAACATCCCCATTCCTTCACACTATGTCCAATTCTTATAGCCTTGATATTGCTGAAGGGGTCAAGAGTGATGGAACTTGTTTTCCATCATTTCTTTGAAAATTATGTATTTGAGTGTTTGTCCCACACTTACTTTGATAAGCTGAATCTATCTTAGGAATACTTTGGTTGAAATTAAGACAGGAATGGTCCCACTCTAACATCCCTTATATTAACAAACTGATATTTCCCCTAGTGGCTTTAATTTGTAAATTGGGGTTGGGTAGGGCCCCACTGATCAGAAATGCTAGATACTCTCTATTCTGTAGCTGCAAACACAGAACCAGTATTTTATGTCCAAACAATGGCTACATGGATTGAGAAAGGCAGTCATTGATTAGACAGCTGTTGGATATCACAGAGACTTGTGATTGCTGCTAATTTAAATTTTCCTTTAAGCATTGAAGTTCCATGGGGCAGTCTGTAAAGTCTTTATAATCATGTTTCTGTAAGTCTTGTTCTTATTCCCTGGAAAACCAAATATAAGAACTATTTTAGTTATGATCTTGGAGACAGAAGGGTGAATCAAAGATACTCTTTCCACTGCACATGCCAATGAAAAAAGTGCTAAAATTAACCTTGGTCTCTTTCCACCAGTGCATTGTTTCACCAGCCTGTACCTCATTACATTCCATGTCAACATAAGCACATTACTATTCTACTTAAAGGCTGCAGTGCTAGGGGTGGTGGTTTTGGTTGAGTGTGAGACAATCATGAAAACCTGCAGTGAATGCAAAATGGAATGCAGGTGCATAACTGCCATACTCCATCCTAGTATGTCATTGGTCAACATGAATGTTTCTCTTTCATTCCTCATATCATCTTCTCCCTTTGCAAAGGACCATTTTCTAGAATCTTGCAAATATGTGGCATGATTTTGTGGATTCTCTAAACATTATTGCAACTTCTTTATGTTGTTTCATACATCTATTGATAAACCTTTTATTAAACTTAGCCTAAAGAAACTGACAAATTCAGTTAACCATCTGAAAGACTAGATTAGATCATAAAGAAACCAGCATTTATACTCTTATTCAGCAGAACGCTTGGTAAAGTCCTTTGTTGATAGTAATATTTGACTTTATTATTGATAAACATAGCTCACCTTAATATGGCTCTTTTTTTTTTTTTACATCTTTATTGGAGTATAATTGCTTTACAATGGTGTGTTACTTTCTGCTTTATAACAAAGTGAATCAGTTATACATATACATATGTCCCCATATCTCTTCCCTCTTACATCTCCCTCCCTCCCACCCTCCCTATCCCACCCCTCTAGGTGGTCACAAAGCACCGAGCTGATCTCCCTGTGCTATGCAGCTGCTTCCCACTAGCTATCTATTTTACGTTTGGTAGTGTATATATGTCCATTCCACTCTCTCATTTTCTCCCAGCTTACCCTTCCCCCTCCTGGTATCCTCAAGTCCATTCTTTAGTAAGTCTGCATCTTTATTCCCATCTTGCCTCTAGGTTCTTCACGACCATTTTTTTTTTTTTTTTTTTTTAGATTCCATATACATGTGTTAGCATACAGTATTTGTTTTTCTCCTTCTGACTTACTTCACTCTGTATGACACTCTCTAGGTCCATCCACCTCACTACAAATAACTCAGTTTCGTTCCTTTTTATGGCTGAGTAATATTCCATTGTATATATGTGCCACATCTTCTTTATCCATTCATCTGTTGATGGACACTTCAGTTGCTTCCATGTCCTGGCTATTGTAAATAGAGCTGCAATGAACATTTTGGTACATGACTCTCTTTGAATTATGGTTTTCTCAGGGTATATGCCCAGTAGTGGGATTGCTGGGTCGTATGGTAGTTTTATTTTTAGTTTTTTAAGGAACGTCCATACTGTTCTCCATAGTGGCTGTATCAATTTACATTCCCACCAACAGTGCAAGAGGGTTCCTTTTTCTCTACACCCTCTCCAGCATTTATTGTCTGTAGATTTTTTGATGATGGCCATTCTGACCGGTGTGAGATGATATCTCACTGTAGTTTTGATTTGCATTTCTCTAATGATTAATGATGTTGAGCATTCTTTCATGTGTCTGTTGGCAATCTGTATATCTCCTTTGGAAAAATGTCTATTTAGGTCTTCTGCCCATTTTTGGATTGGGTTGTTTGTTTTTTTAATATTGAGCTGCATGAGCTGCTTGTAAATTTTGGAGATTAATCCTTTGTCATTTGCTTCATTTGCAAATATTTTCTCCATTCTGAGGGTTGTCTTTTCTTCTTGTTTATGGTTTCCTTTGCTATGCAAAAGCTCTTAAGTTTCATTAGGTCCCATTTGTTTATTTTTGTTTTTATTTCCATTTCTTTAGGAGGTGGGTCAAAAAGGATCTTGCTATGATTTTTGTCATAGAGTGTTCTGCCTATGTCTTCCTCTAAGAGTTTTATAGTGTATGGCCTTACATTTAGGTCTTTAATCCATTTTGAGTTTATTTTTGTGTATGGTGTTAGAGAGTGTTCTGATTTCATTTTTTTACATGTAGCTGTCCAGTTTTCCCAGCACCACTTATTGAAAAGGCTGTCTTTTATCCACTGTATATTCTTGCCTCCTTTATCAAAGATAAGGTGACCATATGTGCGTGGGTTTATCTCTGGGCTTTCTATCCTGTTCCATTGATCTATATTTCTGCTTCTGTGCCAGTACCATACTGTCTTGATTACTGTAGCTTTGTAGTATAATCTGAAGTCAGGGAGCCTGATTCCTCAAGCTCCGTTTTTCTTTCTCAAGATTGCTTTGGCTATTCGGGGTCTTCTGTTTTTCCATACAAATTGTGAATTTTTTTGTTCCGGTTCTGTGAAAATTGCCAGTGGTAGTTTCATAGGGATTGCATTGAATCTGTAGATTGCTTTGGGTAGTAGAGTCATTTTCACAATGTTGATTCTTCCAATCCAAGAACATGGTATGTCTCTCCATCTATTTGTATCATCTTTAATTTCTTTCATCAGTGTCTTATAATTTTCTGCATACAGGTCTTTGTCTCCTTAGATAGGTTTACTCCTAGATATTTTATTCTTTTTGTTGCAATGGTAAATGGGAGTATTTCCTTAATTTCTCTTTCAGATTTTTCATCATTGTGTTGAGGAATGCAAGAGATTTCTGTGCATTAATTTTGTATCCTGCTACTTTACCAAATTCATTGATTAGCTCTAGTAGCTTTCTGGTAGCATCTTTAGGATTCTCTATGTATATTATCACGTCATCTGCAAACAGTGACAGCTTTAATTCTTCTTTTCCAATTTGGATTCCTTTTATTTCTTTTTCTTCTCTGATTGCTGTGGCTAAAACTTCCAAAACAATGTTGAATAATAGTGGTGAGAGTGGGCAACCTTGTCTTGTTCCTGATCTTAGTGGAAATGGTTTGTTTTTCACCAAAGAAGACGATGTTTGCTGTGGGTTTGTCATATATGGCCTTTATTATGTTGAGGAAAGTTCCCTCTATGCCTACTTTCTGGAGGGTTTTTTATCGTAAATGGGTTTTGAATTTTGTTGAAAACTTTCTGTGCATCTATTGAGATGATCATATGGCTTTTTTCCTTCAATTTGTTAATATGGTGTATCACATTGATTGATTTGCGTATATTGAAGAATCCTTGCATTCCTGGAATAAACCCCACTTGATCATGGTGTATGATCCTTTTAATGTGCTGTTGGATTCTGTTTGCTAGTATTTTGTTGAGGATTTTTGCATCTATGTTCATCAGTGATATTGGCCTGTAGTTTTCTTTCTTTGTGACATCTTTGTCTGGTTTTGGTATCAGAGTGATGTTGGCCCCGTAGAATGAGTTTGGGAGTGTTCCTCCCTCTACTATATTTTGGAAGAGTTTGAGAAGGATAGGTGTTAGCGCTTCTCTAAATGTTTGATAGAATTCGCCTGTGAAGCCATCTGGTCCTGGGCTTTTGTTTGTTGGAAGGTTTTTAATCACAGTTTCAATTTCAGTGCTTGTGATTGGCCTGTTCATATTTTCTATTTCTTCCTGGTTCAGTCTCGGTAGGTTGTGCATTTTTAAGAATTTGTCTATTTCTTCCAAGTTGTCCATTTTATTGGCATATTGTTTCTTGTAGTAATCTCTCATGATCTTATGTAATTCTGCAGTGTCAGTTGTTACTTCTCCTTTTTCATTTCTAATTCTATTGATTTGAGAATTCTCCCTTTTTTTCTTGATATGTCTAGGTCATGTTTTATCAATTTTGTTTCTCTTCTTAAAGAACCAGCTTTTAGTTTTATTGATCTTTGCTATCATTTCCTTCATTTCTTTTTCATTTATTTCTGACCTGATCTTAATGATTTCTTTCCTTCTGCTAACTTTGGGGTTTTTTTTGTTCTTCTTTCTCTAATTGCTTTAGGTGTAAGGTTAGGTTGTTTCTTTGAGATGTTTCTTGTTTCTTAAGGTAGGATTGTATTGCTATAAACTTCCCTCTTAGAACTACTTTTGCTGCATCCCATAGGTTTTGGGTCGTCGTGTTTTCATTGTCATTTGTTTCTAGGTATTTTTTGATTTCCTCTTTGATTTCTTCAGTGATCTCTTGGTATAAAGTAGTGTGTTGTTTAGCCTCCATGTGTTTGTATTTCCTACAGATTTTTTCCTGTAATTGATATCTAGTCTCATAACGTTGTGGTCAGAAAAGATACTTGACACAATTTCAATTTTCTTAAATTTACCACGGCTTGATTTGTGACCCAAGATATGATCTATCCTGGAGAATGTTCCATGAGCACTTGAGAAGAATGTGTATTCTGTTGTTTTTGGATGGAATGTCCTATAAATATCAATTAAGTCCATCCTGTTTAATGTATCATTTAAAGCTTGTGTTTCCTTATTTATTTTCATTTTGGATGATCTGTCCATTGGTGAAACTGGGGTGTTAAAGTCCCCTACTATGATTGTGTTACTGCTGATTTCCCATTTTATGGTTGTCAGTATTTGCCTTATGTATTGAGGTGCTCCTATGTTGGGTTCATAAATATTTACAATTGTTATATCTTCTTCTTGGATTGATCCCCTGATCATTATGTAGTGTCCTTCCTTGTCTCTTGTAATAGTGTTTGTTTTAAAGTCTATTTTGTCTGATATGGGAATTTCTACTCCAGCTTTCTTTTGATTTCCATTAGCATGGAATATCTTTTTCCATCCCCTCACTTTCAGTCTGTATGTGTCCCTAGGTCTGAAGTGGGTCTCTTGTAGACAACATATATACGAGTCTTGTTTTTGTATCCGTTCAGCCAATCTATGTCTTTTGGTTGGAGCATTTAATTCACTTACATTTAAGGTAATTATCGATATGTGTGTTCCTATTACCATTTTCTTAATTATTTTGGGTTTGTTATTGTTTGGTGCTCTTATGTTTTTCCTTCTTATGTTTTTCCTGCCTAGAGAAGTTCCTTTAGCATTTGTTGTAAAGCTGGTTTGGTGGTGCTGAATTCTCTTAGCTTTTGCTTGTCTGTAAATATTTTAATTTCTCCATCAAATCTTAATGAGATCCTTGCTGGGTAGGGTAATCTCGGTTGTAGGTTTTTCCCTTTCACCACTTTAAATATGTCCTGCCACTCCCTTCTGGCTTGCAGAGTTTCTGCTGAAAGATCAGCTGTTAACCTTATGGGGATTCCCTTGTGTGTTATTTGTTGTTTTTCCCTTGCTGCTTTTAATATTTGTTGTTTGTATTTAATTTTTGATAGTTTGATTAATATGTGTCTTGGCGTGTTTCACCTTAGATTTATCCTGTATGTGACTCTCTGTGCTTCCTGGACTTGATTAACTATTTCCTTTCCCATATTAGGGAAATTTTCAACTATAATCTCTTAAACATTTTCTCAGGCCCATTCTTTTTCTCTTCTTCTTCTGAGACCCCTATAATTCGAATGTTGGTGCGTTTAATATTGTCCCCGAGATCTCTGAGACTGTTCTCAATTCTTTTCATTCTATTTTCTTTATTCTGCTCTGCAGTAGTTATTTCTACTATTTTATCTTCCAGGTCACTTATGTGTTCTTCTGCCTCAGTTAGTCTCTATTGATCCCTTCTAGAGAATTTTTAATTTCATTTATTGTGTTGTTCATCATTGTTTGTTTGCTCTTCAGTTCTTCTAGGTCCTTGTTAAACGTTTCTTGTATTTTCTCCATTCTATATCCAAGATTTTGGATCATCTTTACTGTCATTATTCTGAATTCTTTTTCAGGTAGACTGCCTATTTCCTCTTCACTTGTTGGGTCTGGTGGGTTTTTGCCTTATTCCTTCATCTGCTATGTGTTTCTCTGTCTTCTCATTTTGCTTAAATTACTGTGTTTGGGGTCTCCTTTTCACAGGCTGCAGGTTCATAGTTCCTGTTGTTTTTGGTGTCCGTCCCCAGTGGCTAAGGTTGGTTCAGTGGGTTGTGTAGGCTTCCTGGTGGAGGGGACTAGTGCCTGTGTTCTGGTGGATGAGGCTGGATCTTGTCTTTCTGTTGGGCAGGTCCACGTCTGGTGATTTGTTTTGGGGAGTCTGTGGCCTTATTATGATTTTAGGCAGCCTCTGTGCTAATGGATAGGGTTGTGTTCCTGTCTTGCTACTTTTGGCATAGAGTGTCCAACACTGTAGCTTGCTGGTTGTTGAGTGGAGCTGGGTCTTGACGTTGCAATGGTGATCTCTGGGAGATTTTCACCATTTGTTATTACGTGGAGCTGTGAGGTCTCTTGTGGACCAGTGTCCTGAACTTGGCTCTCCCACCTAAGTGGCACAGCCATGACGCCTGGCTGGAGCACCAAGAGCCTGTCCTCCACACGGCTCAGAATAAAAGGGAGGAAAAAAATAAAGAAAGAAAGAAGATAAAATAAAATAAAGTTATTAAAATAAAAAAAATAATTATTAAGAAAAAAAATTTTTCAAGTAGTTAAAAAAAAGCAAAAAACAAAAAAAGGACAGACAGAACCCTAGGAAAATGGTAAAAGCAAAACTATACAGACAAAATCACACAGAGAAGCATACACATACACACTCACAAAAAGAGAAAAAAGGGGAAAAATATATATATATCTTTATTCCCAAAGTCCACCTCCTCTATTTGGGATGATTCGTTGTCTATGCAGGTATTCCACAGATGCAGGTACATCAAGTTGATTGTGGAGATTTCATCCGCTGCTCCTGAGGCTGCTGGGAGAGATTTCCCTTTCTCTTCTTTGTTCGCACAGCTCCCGGGGTTCAGCTTTGGATTTGTCCCCACCTCTGCCTGTATGTCGCCTGAGGGCGTCTGCTCTTCGCTCAGACAGGACGGGGTTAAAGGAGCAGCTGATTCAGGGGCTCTGGCTCACTCAGGCCGAGGGGAGGGAAGGGTACGGATGCGGGGCGAGCCTGCGGCGGCAGAGGCCAACGTGACGTTGCACCAGCCTGAGGCGCGCCGTGCGTTCCCCCGGGGAAGTTGTCCCTGGCTCACGGGACCCTGGCAGTGGCGGGCTGCACAGGCTCCCAGGAGGGGCGGTGTGGAGAGTGACCTGTGCTTGCACACAGGCTTCTTGGTGGCGGCAGCAGCAGCCTTAGCGTCTCATGCCCGTCTCTGGGGTCCGCGCTGATAGCCGCAGCTCGCGCCCGTCTCTGGAGTTCATTTAGGCGGCGCTCTTAATTCCCTCTCCTCGCGCACCAGGAAACAAAGAGGCAAGAAAAAGTCTCTTGTCTCTTAGGCAGCTGCAGACTTTTTCCCCGGACTCCCTCCCGGCAGCTGTGGTGCGCTAACCCCTTCAGGCTGTGTTCACGCCGCCAACCCCAGTCCTCTCCCTGCGATCCGACCGAAGCCCGAGCCTCAGCTCCCAGCCCCCGCCCGCCCCGGCAGGTGAGCAGACAAGCCTCTCGGGCTGGTGAATGCTGGTCGGCACCAATCCTCTGTGCGGGAATCTTTCCGCTTTGCCCTCCGCACCCCTGTGGCTGCGCTCTCCTCCGTGGCTCCGAAGCTTCCCCCCTCCACCACCCGCAGTCTCCGCCCGCGAAGGGGCTTCCTAGTGTGTGGAAACCTTTCCTCCTTCATGGCTCCCTCCCACTGGTGCAGGTCCCATCCCTGTTCTTTTGTCTCTGTTTTTTCTTTTTTCTTTTGCCCTACCTAGGTATGTGGGGAGTTTCTTGCCTTTTGGGAGGTCTGAGGTCTTCTGCCAGCGTTCAGTAGGCATTCTGTAGGAGTTGTTCCACATGTAGATGTATTTCTGATGTATTTGTGGGGAGGAAGGTGATCTCCACGTCTTACTCTTCCGCCATCTCTCTCTCTCTTACTCTAACGCCATAGAAGCTCTCTCTATGGCTGTATTTTTATTCGTTTGCTTTTATGTACTTTCTCAGTATGAATGATATTCCTCTAGTAATGACCAAAGACCACCAAGGCTGGTGGTGAGGAGACTGGCACAAGGCCAGTGCAATCAATTGAAATTAAGAGATAATATAATGGACTGACTTATAAGACAGTAAATCTTTTGATTTAATGGTGCATGAATAGTGAACCCATGCACATATGGCGATGGCTTTAAACTGTGTCTGCAAATTCTATGATACTTCTCCCTTCAAGAAGTGGAGTTTCACATCTTCTTTATGTGGCACATATATACAATGGAATATTACTCAGCCATAAAAAGAAATGAAATGGAGGTATTTGTAATGAGGTGGATGGAGTTAGAGTCTGTCATACAGAGTGAAGTAAGTCAGAAAGAGAAAAACAAATACAGTATGCTAACACATATATATGGAATCTAAGGGAAAAAAAAAAAAAGGCCATGAAGAACCTAGTGGCAAGACGGGAATAAAGACACAGACCTACTAGAGAATGGACTTGAGGATATGGGGAGGGGGAAGGATGAGATGTGACAGGGTGAGAGAGTGTCATGGACATATATACGCTACCAAATGTAAAATAGATAGCTAGTGGGAAGCAGCCGCATAGCACAAGGAGATCAGCTCGGTGCTTTGTGACCACCTAGGGGGGTGGGATAGGGAGGGTGGGAGGGAGGGAGATGCAAGAGGGAAGAGATATGGGAACATATGTATATGTATAACTGATTCACTTTGTTATAAAGCAGAAACTAACACACCATTGTAAAGCAATTATACTTCAATAAAGATGTTTAAAAAAAAAAAAAAAAAGAAGTGGAGTTTAAGTCTCCTCTTCATGAGTGTGAGAACTTAGTGAGTAGCATATAATTATGTGACGGTATAGAACTTTGTAAAAGGCACTAGAACTTCAGCCTTTCTCTCTCAGGTTATTCACCCTGAAGGAAGACAGCATGATGGCATAAGGGCACATCAAGCAGCCCACAGAGAGGCCTCCACTGCAAAGAACTGAGGCTTCCTGTCAACAGCCATGTGAGTGAGTCATCTTGGATGCAGATCCTCCAGCTCCAGTCAAACCTTCAGATTATTGCAGCCTGAGCTGACATGTTAACTACAGCATCATGAGAGATTCAGAGCCAGAACTATTCAACTAAATATTTCTTGAATTCCTGACTCATAGAAACAGTGAGACAATAATTGTTAAAAATCTCTAAGTTTTGAGGGTAATTTGTTATGCAGCAACAGATAAATTATACACCCCTGAAAGCAATACTTTCTGCGTGTCTCTGAAATGGAGACACATTGAAGTTGAATTGAGTTGAAGATTCATGCAGGTTCTATTGATAAAATGGAAGAGAGGTGTTCACTGCAAGCAATAGTTGATTTGATAATTTTAAGAAGAGAATAGTTGGCATAAAAGTGGAGCCTTTGGGAAAGCTGCAAATAGTATAAAAAGCATTGAAGAATTTTCCAGTAAAGGTAACTGAAATCACTGAAGGCTACTGTTAACAAGAGGTTTTTGATGTTCATAGAAAAGGGCGCAAGGGAAAAATGAGACACATTTTCATAAGGGCATTTTCATTTACCAAAAATAGAATCTTAGGGACATTCACGCACTAGATTTGGCAGTGAATATTTTCAAAATAGAAAAGCTTATGCAACCCCAGTTCGAACATCCTAGCAGAAATGAGAAACGCCTGTACTTGCTATTAAGAAGATTATTCTTCGCTAGTACACCAGAGTCCTGCACTATCCCTTGAGATTTCCCTATATCCTGCCTACACCTAAATAATAATAAAGGACCTCCACAGGTACTTTATTAATCTCTCCTTGAATTGCTTAATTTGAGAGTATCATTTCTTTCTTGCTGGTAGGGTCCTTGGAGATCTTCCCAAAACCCACAATGTTGCCCTTTTGCCGTTAGGTGAGGGTACAGCCTTATCGAGGGCAAGGCCACCTTATTTTCATTTGTGGCCCCAGCAGAGCATCCAGCCCACAGTAAGTAGGCAATACAAGTTTAAAAAACATGTGAACAAACACACTCAGAGGAAGTGGAATTAAAACATATAATAAGAAGCAAGGGTGTGAGAGAAAACCCATTCAACAAAGAAGTATATTTTGTATGAACCAGAAAAGTAATATATTCCATCTCCAATATTATGTAACTTGGGAATAATATAGGAAGCTGCATATTTTAAGATTCGTTTCAGATAAAACTGAACCTCTAAGTAAAAACTTGACCTGTAAGTGTAAGTTTTGTGTTTAAGAGCCAAATGCTTTGCAATCAGATAGGCCTCACTGAATCCTCATGTTCCTTTTCTAGTTTTACAAAGTTAAGAAAGTCATTTAAACTTTGGTAGACTCAGTTTCCTCATCTGTAAAATGGGAATAACAATACCTACCTTTAAGTGTTGTTGTAAAAGTTTAGTGAGATCATGTTTGTAAAGCCCTTAGTGTAGGGTTGTACACTGGTACAGAACTCAACTAATGAAAGTTTTTGTGTTTTTGTGTTTTTTCCCAAGGCATTATGATTTCCTAAAAGACATACAAAGCTAAAAAAAAGTCAAAACAAAAGCTAAAGATAACATATGCTATGGATAATCTTTCCCCCTTTATTACAAAATGTAAATCTTGTACTTGAAATATGCTAGTCCTTTCTGAGTCCCTTACACTTGGCCTGATCACTCAATCAATAATTATGTATTGAGCATTTCCATCTTGTCCTCCTTCCTATGTCAACTATGCTTCTGCTTTAGTGCCTTTGCGCTTACTGTTTTCTCTGCTTCAAAAGCTCTTCTCTCAGATATTTACATGTCTCCATGATTCACTTTGTTCAGATTACTATGCAAATACAACATTTCACAGAGATCTTCTCCTTACCCGGCTTTACTTTTCTTTATAGCCCTTATTACTATCTGGTATGTAGGTATACACTCAGCCCTCCATATCTGCGAGTTCTGCATCCATGGATTCAACCAACTGTGGATTGAAAATACTTTTTTTTGAGTTATAAAAAATTCCAAAAAGCAAAACTTGAATTTGCCATGCACCGGCAAATATTTACATAGCATTTACATTGTGTTTACAACTATTTACATGCAATTACATTGTATTAGGTATTACAAGTAATCCAGAGATGATTTTAAGTATACAAGAGATGTGCATAGGTTATATGCAAATACCTTGTCATGTTATATAAGGGACTTGAGCATCCACAGATTTTGGTATCTGCGGGGTGTGCTAGAACTAATTCCCTGTGGATACTGAAGGACAACTGTACTTACCTCTTCGTGTATTTTCCATCTTTCTCATCCCAGTATGACTCAGGAGGGCAGCGACTTTGCCTTATTCACTGCTGAGTCCCAGTTTATAGAACAGTGCCTAGCACCTAATGAGTATTCAATAAATACTTGAAGAATGAATAATTGAATAAAATTCTAAGAGTTACAAAGATAACAGTGTATGATGTTATATCCTAATTAGAGCTTACAGACTATCTACCTGTATTTGTCCATTTTTTTCTTCCCACCTGGAATATCCTACTTCCATATTTCTAAATCAAGTTAAACTTCAACTCCCAGTCCCAACTCTCAACTGTTCCCCAAAAGATTTGTTCAGTCAGTACAACTGACATTACTATATCCCTTCTCTGACTCCCTTAAGACAGATCCTGATTAATGAGAAGTAATTGAACAAGAGAAGCCATGTGACTGATTTCCTATGGTTAAGAAAGATAATTTGTGCTTTAGTGAAGGTAATCTCTATTTAACGTCTTTAACCTAATAGTTTTGTAAATAGTACATACAAACTCACCTGGTGTTTGTACCTCTATCTTCCTCTTAGAGCCTCCTGTGGAAAGTATGGGGGCATATGAACTGGACAACTCAATTTCGGCTGGTACCTGAATCCTGTAGAAGTCATTCCAAATGCATGGGCTGACCAGTTAACATAAATCTGCCCAGCCCTTGAGATAAATGCATTAGCTTTCTGATTAGATAAGAGAAAGCATATTCAAGTTATCATAATTCTATTCCAGACCCTGAAGAGCTAGGGAATTACTCAGTCATCATGCCAGGAGAGATTAAGGAAACAGGAGGCATTTCCCAAGAGCTATGGAGTAGATGGAAAATTGGTTCTAGGATCAATCTAGTTTCAAATACAAGCTCTGTGTTCTTGAGCAAATTGTTTAATTTTTCTGAAACTCAGTTTTCTCCTCTGGAAATGGGAATAATATTTGGCCAACTTATCACACAAGGATGATCTAAGAATCAAATGACTTCCTATATGGAAAATGGCTTCATAAGCTATAAAGAGCTTTATATATTTAAGTGAAATTTACCAAGTGCTGTGGTCTTAGCAGATAGCTATCGTGTACTAAGACAATGATTGTGGATGTCGTAAGTGCTACAACAAACCTTGGGCTACTGAATTAGTTTTCCAGGGCTGCTATAACAAAGTACCACAAACTGGGAAGCTTAAACAACAGAAATTTATTGTCTCATAGTTTTGAAGCTAAAGTCTGAGATCAAGGTATTGGTTCCTTCTAAGAGCTGTGAGAGAGAATGTGATCCATGCCTCTCTCCTAGTTTCTGGGGTTTTTCTGGCAACCTTTGGCATTCCTTGGCTTTAGAAGCATCCCCTCGATGTCTGCCTTTATCTTCACATGACGTTCTCCCTGTGCGTGTGTCTTTGTGTCCAAATTTCCCCTTTTTATAAGGACACCAGACATAATGGCCTAGGACTCATCCTTATGACCTCATCTGAATTTAACTGATTACATCTGCAATGACTCTATTTCCAAATAAGGTTACACTGTGAGATATTGGGGGATAGGACATCAGCATATGAATTTTAGGGAGACAATTGTGTACCCAGAATACCTTGCCAGGTCAGATCATTGAGAGGCAAAGGTTTGTTTCTGAGTTAATCTAACTTATCTTCCCTTAGGATATGTTCTCTTTCCTCTAGCCCACTGCCAGTACACTTCTATGACACCTTCCCATTGGTGCCCAGACATAAGTGCCATACCAAGGAGGAGAGAGGCAGGAGTGGTCTGCCCCAGTGGAGATGAGTATTTTATCACTCACATTGTTTAGAATTGTTGGTGCAGGGTGATAATCAAAAGCAGATGAACTTTTAGTTGGTTTTATTATTGTTGTTAAATTCTCTACAGACAATGCATCCCTTTATTGCCAGCACCCAGGGAGGATTGCTCCCACTGCCCTGCCCTTGACACGCCACTGCTGGACCTGCCCAGACATAGCTCAGTTCACCAGTGGGAATGGCATAAATGATTTCCCAGGAGGTTCCTCAATCCCTATGCAAATAGAATTTCACCAGACCTCATCCACGAATGCATACACATGCCCAGATATGCTCGTTAAGAAAAATTATCCAAAACTTGTATAGGGCCAAGACAGTATAAAATGACCTTCTAAAAACATACTGGGGTATGGTTTAACGAGCCCATTTGTGGAAATACAATACATTTTATGGCTCTGCTATCGTTTTTTTTGGAAATGGGTGTTCAATTTATTTTATTTTATTTTTTGGAAATGGGTATTCACTTTATTATTTTTGTAATAGATCTTTATTGGAGTATAATTTCTTCACAATACTGTGTTAGTTTCTGTTGTACACCAAAGTGAATCAGCCACATGCATACATATGTCTTCATATCCCCTCCCTTTTGAGCCTTCCTCCCACGCTCCCTAACCCACCCCTCTAGGTCGTCACAAAGCAACAACCTGATCTCCCTGTGCTATGCTGCTGCTCTCAGTAGCTAACTGTTTTACATTCGGTAGTGTATATATGTCCATGCCACTCTCACTTCGCCCCAGCTTCCCCCTCCCACCCCGTGTCCTGGACAGCTACATGTGAAAGAATGAAATTAGAACACGACCTAACATCATACACAAAAATAAACTCAAAATGGATTAAGGCCTAAATGTAAGACCAGACACTATAAAACTCTTAGAGGAGATCGATCATAGGAAAAACACACTTTGACATAAACCACAGTAAAATCTTTTTTGACCCACCTCCTAGAGTAAAGGAAATAAAAACAAAAATAAACAAATGGGACTTAATTAAACTTAAAAGCTTTTGCACAGCAAAAGAAACCATAAACAAGATGAAAAGACAACCCTCAGAATGGGAGAAAATATTTGCAAATGAAACAACGGACAAAGGATTAATCTCCAAAATATACAAACAGCTCATGGAACTCAATATCAAAAAAAAAAGCAATTCAATTAAAAAATGGGTGGAAGACCTAAATAGACATTTCATCAAGGAAGACATACAGATGGCCAAGAGGCACATGAAAAGATGCTCAACATCACTAATTATTAGAGAAATGCAAATCAAAACTGCAATGAGATATCACCTCACGCCGGTCAGAATGGCCGTTGTAAAAAAATTTAGGAACAATAAATGCTGGAGAGGGTGTGGTGAAAAGGGAACCCTCCTGCACTGTTGGTAGGAATGTAAGTTGATACAGCCACTATGGACAACAGTGTGGAGGTTCCTTAAAAAATCTATTGATAATTAAAGACTCAGATTCTGTGAAGTTACATGTTAACTTCATGTAGGTCTTGTCCAGCAGAGAT
Organism: Eubalaena glacialis; assembly: GCF_028564815.1. NCBI lineage: Eukaryota > Metazoa > Chordata > Mammalia > Artiodactyla > Balaenidae > Eubalaena > Eubalaena glacialis. The sequence goes on along the minus strand of NC_083724.1, from coordinate 85,204,297 downwards.
GCAAATAATTTTTTCCAGTTGAAAAGATAAACCCTGTAAGGCATTCACCTAGCAATCTTATTGTTACTTTTTTTCTTAAATGCCTATAAATATCCAGTTCCTCAAAATATTTTTTAATCAAATTTATCATCTTAGTGGGTCCATTATTAATTAGTTAATATATCTTTGATACCAGTCAAAATGTATCAGTCAGCAGTAGAAAGATATGCTTAGGCTGAATCCCAATTTTTATAGTTTGTGGCTTATTCCACAAGAACTGCTTAATGTTCTGAAGTATGGTTAATGAAGACACTGATACTTCTTCTGTTTAAAATATTTCTGCCTCTTCTTCCCTTTGACTCCTATCAATGCTTCACCCTTTTTTACTCAATGTGGGAAAAAGCCACCAATAAAAGGAGAAGGAAATTTTGTTCTAATACACGTACAAGAGCATTTAGAAGGAAACTTTTGAGTAGAAAATAGAGTGAAATGTGTATCAGTTGAACTGTATACTTACCGCACAATGAAAGTTAATCTCTGGGCAGATGATGTCTGAAGAGAGAGGGGACATGATTTCTCATTGGTGGGAAAACTGGGAAAGATACTGGAAATTCATTCTCTCTAGGACTCTTTCCATGTTTCCTGAGTATGCAGCTTTCTGTTTTTTCAAAAACCTAACCAATAGGTGATTGATTATGAAGAGAGATAGCAAATTCCCTGTTTCACTGAAGTTAAAATTTCTTTTTCAAGCTCCCAAGTTGGTCACTGCTGTGTGTATTCCCAGGTTTTGGTTGTAGAAGAGGATGTTAAAATGGAAGGTGTGTGGTAGAGACCTTTATGCACTAATATTAGACATTAAAGTGAGTTGCAAATCATCACCCTGTAGGATTTCCAAGAAGGAAATCAGAAGTCAATTACTCCCCTAACATTCATGAGGATTATAAAAAATGTCTAGATAGGTGGAGATGAAGGGAGGATTTGTGGCAAGGATTTCTTTGAAGAGAGCTATGCTGAGTCCCATCCACCACCTTTTCCCTAAGATAAGGGGCAAGGGGTACTTTGTCTTTAGAGAGAGATGGCAACAGAGCTACTCTGAGAGCTTCTCTTATGTCCCTTGAACTTGGAAGACACAGTGGTTCTCGGATGTGGAAGATTAGTTTATCATTAAAACATGGTTTTTCCCTCTCCATCTCCATGAGTAAAGTGTACCTCACCTGCCCCTTGACTCATCACTGTACTATGTGGCTTGATTTGTCAATGGGATGTTAACAGCTGATTCAGGCAGGGGCTTAGAATATGCTTGCATGGTTGGGCATGGCTCTTGGTGCCTCTGCCTTTGTCATGAGAAGAACATGCCTGGCTAACCCCTAGTCCAAGGAGAATGAAAGATTCATGGAACAGGCCTGCTGCTCCACACGTGTAAGAATCAACTATTATTTTAAGCCACTGAGATTTGAAGTTGTTTGCTCTGCAGCATCCTTGTGGTCATAGCTGATTGCTATCTTGTCTTACTGCTTTGATGGTAGAGAAAAATAGAGCTGCTGCTTGCTGCATTAGAATCAGCCCCCACTGTCAGTGCATCCAAAGACATGCTTGAGTGTTTCCTATGGACCGGATGTGCACTCTGTGTTGGAAAGAGACTTAGCACGTGAATTGTGTCAGGCAAGGCTGACAGATTTGGTTAGTAAAGAAACAATGATCTCTTACTTTAGTCAAATAGCTTATTACTCATATAGACAGCAAAATCAAGAGTAGCAAATGTGCTAGTTTTCTGTGTTCCTTGTTCCACAGGACAACACCAGAACAAAAGGGGCTAGATACTACAACATGAATAACGGAACATCCTGGCCTTGAAAAGCCCATGCCTTGCTGCAGGTAAGCCATTTTACAGCCTGCAGATCTACCCTAAGTGGGAGTGAGACAGAAAGCCTCCGACCTTGTCAGAATCCAGGAGGCACTGAAGAACCATCTGGTGACAGCCCCCCAGGAAGACAGGGAGGCAAGTGAGAGATGGCCTTGTAGCAGCTCCTTTCACACTATATATCATCATTAGTCCTTCAGCTCAAAGGAGTGTTTGAAAAGACTGCTGCCAGAAGTATTTTCAGATTCCAAAATTGCAAGCAGATTTTCAAGTGCCAAGAAGAAATCTACAGTAATATTTATTAAAAATGTTCTAGCTCCATTTATAATTATAGAGATTATCAGAGATCTTTTTAAGGCGTAGCCATGGATGCAAGTAATCACAACGCAGAAAAATTTTCCTTTGTGCAATACTGTATATATATGTATATATATAGTATATATATTATATAATATATATACATATAGGATAATACATGTATTATCCTAAAAAGACTTGCTTGTAAGGCTATTGTGAATAAAATCCCTTCTAAACGAGAGTTCAAAATAATAGCAAATTTTCGCGAAGACTCTCAAGTTGAGTTAGAATTTAGAAAACTTTTACTGCCTTTGGGGAGGTAATACAAATACAAATTTTAGTAAATATTTGCAGAAAAGCACAGACAATATATAGTCAGAGTTGAAGCAAAGCATAGATGATTCTATGGAAAGAGCTGGCTGACCTGCCCATACTCTGTGTAATGCTGCTCAAGCAGCATTTGATGTCCTTTCTATTGGCATTGAGGTAATTGTCATGAAATTCTTGTACTTTGGCATTTGTATTGTCGGAATTGAGCAATTAAAGGATTTTTGTGATTTTGTTGGCATTTAGTATTTTTCAATCTTCTCGCATTCCAAAAGCCCATTGTCTCTCTTTGACAAATGCAACTGAGAGAATCCTCAGTTTATCTGAAGCATTGAAATCATATTTTTATTCTGAAGGGAAGCCCCCTCCCAAATTCTTATTGACTTTTAAAGTAATCTATTGAGGGAAGTCTACTTATTTCTTATCACTCACAGTTTTCAACATCTCTTTAGCAATAGGATTATGCAAATTAAAAGAAAAGCAAACAGTGTTATTGAAGACTCCATTGCTTAAAGAAACTCATCAAATGTGTTAAAGAAAAATGACAGAAAAATTTATCCTTTTAAGTGTCAAGGCTGTTCTTAAAAGGACAAACTTACTTATGAACAGAAAAAGAAAATCTGACATGAAGTGGATAATTATTACAGTACTTGCCATGACTATCTTTTGAAATGGATTTCATCGCATAAAGAATTCAATTATGTTATATGGATGTTACTAAATACTCTTGTAGTATGTGTAGTGTTGAAGAAGGGATTGAAATTTGATGATCATTCTCTTTCTTTTTTGTCAGTGGACAACATTTAAAAAATTGTTGATCAAGAGATTCAATGTAATCCTGAAGAACGGAAAAGCAAGCTATGCCATGAAAGATAGCATTGTGTGTTGCAAAAAATCAAATTTGAAGAGAAGTCTTAGAGTTGTTAATTTTATGCAAGTACAAGTTCAGTGTACTGGCTCATAATGCTAATTTGACCATAGCGTCTCATTAATGAATGTTCAATGGACAACAGAACAAAATAAGTTGGATGTGACCAACCAAAATAAGTTGGATGTACAAGCTACGTTACAATGTGATGGGAAACTAGACTGTAACTGTAAAAAATTTCATAAGCAAATTCTGCAAAATAAGTAACTTGTCAGGAAAGCCAAATCAGCAGAGAAATATTATTAAAGAAAGAGGTATGTAATTTAGATACTTATCAGCTATTTCAGATAGACAACAAGTAATTTTTTTAGTATCATATATGTCATGCAGTATTTTTCTTTTGTATCAATCTACAATGCATGGGCAATTTGAAATAATTAACATTTACCTGAGTATGCCATATCTTTATTTGCTTAATCCTACAGCCCTGGTCAAATGGAGCATGTCTCGCGGCTCTCCTAAGCTATCTAATTTACTTAGGAACCAATCTTTGACACAAACAGATCATGAAAGGAAAAGGAAAAATATCCATGATAATTATATGGTCTTCAGGTAGACCTAGAACTCTGGAAATTGTCTGGTCCAACAGGAGAAGAAATCCGATCACTAAAGATGGCCTTTCAGCTCTGCCTCAGTAGCCTAACAGCTGGAAAGATGTAAGTAGACAGCCGATACACTTGTATAAATTTTTCATTACTTTGTAGACTTTTTAAAAGTCACAGTTTACATAAAAATAACTCATGGCTCTTTCTGACTGTAGACAAAGCTAACGTTGAGCCCTGGAAGATGCTTCCCTTGAAGGAGTTTGAGCACAGAGGAATGTGTAATCTGTCTGCCCGAGGCTTGCCCATCCCTGGGGGCAGCTGGGAGTCTCTGGGTTGCATTTTTAGTGTTTCTTAAGTAGCAGCAGCACTTCCATTAACATATTCCCTGGTTAGAAGGTAAACTTCATTCATAGAAACGTTCTCTAGGGTTTTCCTTTCTTTCTATAATGCTTCTTCTAATGGCTTCTCAAAACATTACATTTTCGGTCCTTGTTTCAATTTTACACCAAGAAGCATGTTGCTGTCTCCTGGTTTGAGTGTAAGGTTTAGCAAAATCCTCATGCCATTCTATTGCTTGCAGGTTACTGTTAGGAGAGGTGATGAGGAACAGCAGAAGAGCCAGCAGGTGGGATTCACAGAAAAATAAGGCAGCACTTCAGGTAACAGAGATTCTTCAACAATGGGATGGTGACTGAGGGAGGATGCACAGGGGTACTAGCTAGGCATCCAGGACATGCCCGAGAGGCAACTCACCAACCTGAGGTCAGCCTTAAAAAGTGAAAGTGGAATTCAGGATACACGAGCATTTAAAAATAAAAGGAAGGCTTTGGTGGAAAGAGCAGTGGATTCACACTCTTATAGATTTATATAGTGATAGGTCCGAGTTCAAGTTTTTGCCAGAAAAAAACCAGTCCCTTGCACTGTTTCCTCTTTTGAAAAAACATATGGGTGGGATGACTCTCTCACAAAATTTTGTGAGGAACACACACAACAGGGACTCAGTAACTGTTATTTGTCTTTCCCCTTCATTTATTCATGACTCTATAGAGTCATTCAATCTACAGATATTTATTGAGCACCTACTGTGTGATTGTACTCTGGCGGGTGTTAGAGATATAATGAGGACCAAACTCCCTCCCTCCAAAAAAGCCCAAAGCCCATGATTCTGACCCTTTATGGTTATTACACTGGTAGAGGAGACAGAACTTAATAAGACATTAGACATCAGACTATAACTGGAATGCTTGATATGAAGGGGAGATTTTGGTGCTATTAAGAATACACATTATGGGGCTTTAGGTAAGGCTTCCCTGAGAAAATTAAAATTGAGTATAGATCTGGGAGTTCCATGGCGACCTAATTTTTAGGATTCCGAGTTTTCACTGCTGGGGCCCGGATTCAATCCTTGGTCAGGGAACTGAGATCCCGCAAGCTGTGTGGTGCAGCCAAAAAAAAAAAAAAAAAAGTGTAGATTCAAAGGATGAGTAGGAAATAACTGGGCTAACAGGGACTAACATGTGCAAAGTTGGGAGGGAGCATGGGGCACCCCAGGAAAGGAAAAAGGCCATCAAAGATAAAGCAGATTGGAAACCATAAAGGAAAGTGGAGAGGGTTAGCACATGGTTTAGTCTTATTTGCAAAGTTGAAGGAAATGATGTCAGAACACTCCTATTAGCCCTAAAATTCAGTACATATAACTTCATATTCCATATTGTGGACTGACTCAGTGCAGAGCAATGGATTAGATTTTCCTTAATGTTCACTCACTTCAATTATTTATTGACCAACGTAACCAGATCATAACCAATTATTTCAGTTTTCTTAATAACACATTAGCTTGATTACAGCAATAATTGTGAAAGATGACCCCGTTAATTGGTTTAGGGGAAAATGGGTTTTCCCATATATGTAGGGCTTAATGTAACCTAATATGGTTTGGTTACAATCCAGTTGGAAATGGAAAGATGTGTTCATGACAAGCTAGTTTAGGCTTTAAAAATATGTCTTTGTTTATGATCTTGTAGTACTGATCTCATATTGAACTGACATGACCTGATATATTATGTGTGGCTTCTAGGGCCCAAGGATATGTCCATATATATGTCAGACAGCCCACATCAGTAACGCAAACCTTGAGTGTTTAGCAGAACAAGATACTGCACTATAGTGTGAGAGGGCTAAGACACATGACAGATCATATCTACAGTGTTTATCCCCAGATATAGGTTGGGGGATCAAGCCTGAGATTTGGAATCACCCAACCTGGGGTTTGAATCTAAGCTTGACCATGAGCTGTGTGACTTTGGGCAAATGACCTAAGTTGTGTGGGGCCTCAGGTTCGTCATCTGTAAAATGGGAATTATAATGCTCATTTCTCAAGATTAAGTGAAATCAAATACATAAGGGTAGATGTCCAACGAATATTTATTACTTTATCACCTTTCTTTATAAGTTAATTGAGGCACCTGGACACACACAACGAGGAAACTGATGACCCCAAATAGCAGTTCCCGAGGACAGAAAGGAGGTCCACAAGGAATGACAGTAGAGTCCAGTGGAGAGGATGTCAGGACAGAACTCAAGAAGAGAGGACAGTCTCTGGCCTCAGAGGATTCATCACCCAGAGATGGGAAGTCAATAGTGGTGACTACTGGACCTATTAGACCCATCTGCAAAGGGGCTGGTGTGTTTGAGAATCACGGAATAACTTGGGAATATCTGTAGCTAAAAAGACTAATATGCAAACAGCTGTCCTTTGCTCTCCATGCAGAAAAACCACTGCTCTAAATGAATTCTTTTATTTCTTCAGCTCAAAAGACACAGACTCAAAAGACCTGAGGGGAACTGATCTGCCATAACTAGTGTGAAGTCATTGTTGTTCTCAGGAGATCTACACAGAGGACCTGGCTACGCTTATTATTATCAACTCAGAAAGAAATAAAACTCTCATTCTGAGGAAGCCAGTTTCAGTTTTCCAAGATCCTAAGGATCCCTCAGCCTGCAAGAGAATTCTGTTGGCGTTTGCTTGGAGTTGGCTGCAATTTGTGTTAAAATCACCATCCCATTAGCCGTAGAACTATTAATCTTCTTATAGACTGTTAGACAGAAAACCACAGGCGGTGAAATAACAGCTGGTTGGGAGTGATGAAACTTTAAAGGGCACAGTTGAGAGGCCTGGTGTGAAACCACACCAAAGCCAGGCGTTCCAGCAGCAAACTCGATTGTCGTCCCAGATAGGCTGGCTGAAACACATTCCTAGCTGGAAAGATCCACAAGGTGGGTGTGAGGAGCCTGGGATGCCCTGTTACTCATGTCACTCACTGCATAAGCCTTGGAAGAGGAAGCCAAAAACTAAAATCTCTGAGCTCACACAAATTCTGACCAGCCTACAGCACATTTCTCTCTCTCCACTTCCCACACTTACCCTTGTCAGCCACGGCACAGGTACTGGCAAACTGCCCGGAGAAAGGTCTGGACATAGGTTGGGGAATTTATTATTCTATTAGGACTCATATTTGCTCTCAGAGCAATTTTCTCAGTACCCAGCCTGGGTTTTAGTTCTGTGCTGGCTTAAAGAGCTATGTTATTTAAGCAAAATTTAGTCCTAAGATTCCCAAGACTTAAAATGAGGATAACGGTAGCCAATCGGGTCAGCCACAGGAGGATTATGGCTTTAAGGACAGGACCTCTGCCACATCTCAGAGCTCCCAATGGCTTTCAGTAGTCTCCAAGTCTGGGTATGTTAAATTTGACTTGGTACAGTCATAAAATCACCCAGCCTCGTCCCATGAGCCAAGCAAAAATATCAATGAGAAAAAGCAAATGCTGATATTCAGCTGGAAATTGTCACAGTTGGGGCTGCAGAGTGTAGGGGAAAGAGTGCTCCCCTTGAGAAAGCGCCAGTGGAGCCCAGCATCTTTCATGCAGGATGGCATTTTCCTAGGTGCCTGTGAGATGTGCATCATGGTAACTACTCAAGAGTTACCTTAGCTACTTTTCAGGGCTTTGCTTTCTCAGATGTTTTTCTTTCACTATTTGCAAAAAGAAACCTCCTCCATGAGGATGTGGAGGAATTGGAAACTTCCTATTGTTGCAGGCAGGGCAGTCACTTTGGAAAAAAGCCTGGCAGTTCCTCAAAAAGTTAGACATAGAGTTACATTATGACCCAGCAATTTCACTCCTAGATATATACACAAGAGAACTGAAAACATATGTCCACAAAAAACTTATATTCAAAGGCTCATAACACCATCATTCATAATAGCCAAAAAATGAAAACAACCCACATGTCCATCAACAGATGAATGCATAGACAAAATATGGTATATCCACACAATGGAATATTATTCAGCCATGAAAAGGAATGCAGTACTGATATATTCTACAACATGGATGAAATTTAAAAGCATTATGCTAAGTGATAGAGAAGTTGGATGCAAATTATGATTCCATTTAAATGAAATGTTCAGATGGAGACAGAAAGTAGATCAGTGGTTGCCTGGGACTGGGGTGGGGGCCATAGGGAGTGACTGCTAATGCATATGGGGTTTCTTTTTGGGGTGATAAAATTGATCTGGAATTAGATAGTGGTGATGGTTGCACAACATAAATATACTAAAAACCAATGAATTGTGTAATTTAAAAGGTGAATTTCATGGTATGTAAAAATATCTGAATTTTAAAAATCTCCTCCAAAGTGAAAAGACACTCTAGAAACTTACAGCTAAGAGACAGAATCTAGATTTGAGTTTGGAGGTTCGCATGTTTACTTTGGGCCTTGCATAGACGTGTTTCATTTTGAGCACTTTATAATGTCTATAAAAAGATACTTTTTTTGAAAAGGTAAAATCATGAATTTCAAATATCAATAAATATAAATAAAGCAAATATAAAATGAACCCATATCAGAGGCTTTAATTATTAATTAATGAGGAAATTAGTAAGATATAACAGCAGGTTCAAGGAGTATTCAAAGAATGAGAAATAGATGAGCAGTAAGGGGTAATGAAATGAACCTTAAAATAAATATAAAACTAGCCTACCCACAGGGCAATAATCAATTGTGTTCCACAGGACATAATGTATTTGCATTTCTATGGACAAGACTCATGTGCATTATTATCGGTATTCTTCAATTTACAAAGTTGTGAAATAGCTCAAAGTCAATAAAAGGCAGAGGAAAAACCCCAGAAAGATGTGCTAGAGAGGCGATATAGTGAACAAAACTTTTTGCTCATTTTAAAGTTCATAATTTTTCTTGGCTTGTTTAAGATATTGTAGGTACTTTGAAGGTTGAATGGAAGAATGAATGAATACGATTGTTTTTTAAAATGTATTTTGTTTTAGTCAGGAGTATTCAGACTTATACATTCCATAATAAATGTCAGTCATGTCAATCATTATCCAGTTGACACATATTTATTTAGAAGCTACCCGGTGCCAGGTCAGGAACTTACAATTTAGTTGGGGTAGGCTGGATGGGCGGAACAAAAAAACATCTGAATATGGAAGTGATTCCCCTCTTAATGCGAAACACTGACAGCACAGAAGGGAGTCCAGAGGAAGGAGAAATCACTGTGGGTTGAAACAGCCTGAGAAAGGAAGTGGTATTTTGAGCTGAACCTTCAACACACAACAAATAGTTAATGATCAATCACTAAAGGTAATATACTAAGATAAGTGCCTGTGTTCAGATGACACTCAACCCGGACCTAATCTCAACTTTACTCTCTGTGTAAAGTAAGTTGGGCAAGCTACATAACCTTTCTGCACCTCAGTTTTCTCTTTTTCAAAATGGGACTAATAAATAAAACCTAGCCCATGAATTTCTCGTGAGGATTAAGTGAGCTAAGAAAGGTAAAGTGCTGGAAGCAGCATGTTGCATATAGTAAGCTCACAATAAATAATACTTATGTCCATTAAACTGTTACTGAGTTCCATTTCTTGCCCTGTAATAGCACAAAGTCAGGAGGCAAGACAGCTGTGTACAGGGAAGGGGAGCCGATTTCATAAAATGCCTATAAAGTGAAGGCCCTCCCTGACACTTTTATATACATCATTTCCTCTAATTCTTACAATAAACTTGTGAGTTAAATATCATCACACCCTTCTTAAAGGTTAGGAAAGGGGGCCCACAGAGTTGATTAAAATCCTGGTTCATCTTGGGTTGAGAATCAGTGTTTGCCATATATATGCCCTGTGCTCAGAGCAGGAATATATGTGCATTGTGCTGAGAGAACACAGAGGGGGAATCCTTCCCTATCAAGAGAAATATTTTGGCAGGGGGAGAGGCTTCCAGGTTGGGAAATGGCTTAGATGGAGACACGAAGGCAAACGGGAAATGGGAAATGAGAGGTAGGTTCTATAAACAATGGTAATAACACATGTAGCAATGACAAGACAAGAGGAAAGACTAATAATATCTTTATGTTTGGAAGAAAACACAGAAGGAGAAGGAAAGAAGGCTGAGAGTGGTGCTCTCAGCAGGAGCATGTAGAATAGATTTAACTCCTTCAAGCCTTGCCATTTCCCTTAGATCAGTGTTGTCAATCATTTCATTGTAGCATCAGGATCCTTTTGTTCAAACACAACCTAAAATAATTCAGTTAAAAATGGACCTCTGATTGAGACTGAGGCTAGTTGGGGGCTTAGAGTCTTGCCCACTTGGCCTTCTCTGCCTCCATTTGCCAAAAGACAGAACTTGAGGAAAATCTTTGGGGCCACAAAATTTTCCATAGCTCCCTGGTTCGTGGAACACTGTGCAGAAAAACTGAGCTGGATAGAAATGACAGTCCACCTAAGCAACGTAGAATTCTACACACAGTGGGCAGCTGTCAGAGGTCAGAGATAGGTGATGTCAATAGTGGTGAGGGCAATGATTCAGGCCAGTGGGGAGAAGTGAGATAATTCACAAGAATAAAAAATCTGGGTCAGATCCACAAAATCATGGTAGTAGACTGGAACTCAATAGTGTAAAATGTAGATCAGAGGGCGGAAGCACATAAGAGGGAGGCAAAACTTCCAGTATCTTTGAGGTAAAACAGCTGTTTGTGGAATTCTGGTGACTTTTATACTCATGAGAGCTTGACCGTCTGGCCTAGTCACTTTCTCTGAACATCTGTATCCAAATATGTATTCTACTGTCCATATGAAAGACAGAGTCACATCTTGTGGTTGGCCAGGGGAAATAGCAGGAGGGTTATCAATCCCAGGTGTTTCTTCATATCCAACTAGGAGGGTGGTTTAAGCTTGAGGTTTTGTGCCAAGACCTCTTCATCATCTGAACCATTGTTTTCTGAAACACTTGATGGGGGACTCTATTGGCTGAAAGTCACTAGGTGTCTGAGGGTTCAACTTACACAAATCAATAGAGAGTTACCAATATATTTGATGGATCTTGTCTCTGAACCTAAGCCCTAGTGATTTCAAGGTCACACTGCTTCTGGTTTTCAATTTCAAATTTTCTTTCATGGAGAACCTTTAGAGAATCAATAAAAAATGTTCCAGCCAGGCTGCTGATGACAGAATATGGCCTTTCAGTTATAAGAGAAAAATATATATTGGACCTCCACTTTGCAAAGAAGGGAGGCAAAGAAGAGTCTAAGTTATGGAATTTTCTTTGCAAACTGTGAACGTCTTTGTGTATAGTAGTTTGTATAATATTCACTAAGGGTTATTAGAATCTGATAAGCTTCTTTCTTGCTTATAACAGACCATGCATGCTGAGAGTAAAAATCTAATTATCCAAACTGCTGGTATCCAAGATACTGTCTCCCAAGATTAATGTGTTTGCATTATGAGTTTCCCTCTGAGTGAGAGACAGTGGTCCTAAATAAATTGCACTGAATTGCTGTAATGAACAATGAAAATAAATCAGCTTCTCATGTCAATTCTAGATGTGAGTGATTTCCACTGTTGATAGAGCAAGGCCAGTTTTGTGTGTTAGAATTAAAGCAAAGCAATTCTGTGGACCATAAAAAACCATGACAGTCCTTCTTGGTTAATGAGCTTGCTGCTCTTCTCGAAGCTCTGTCACCTGCAATTGTCCTTTTTATTATTCCTTTCTGCAGATGTTCATTTCACCCCGTGGCTTTCAACCCTGCCCAGATGCCTTTGCGTAGTCCCAGAGACTAGACAACCTGTGGCAGAGACACCCTGACACTGGGGTTGCTTCTAACATAGTGATTGAAAAGAGACTCTGGAGGCACATTGCTCAAGTTCAAATCCCAACTTCTGTATCTACTATGCACCCTGCAAAGTACTTAACCATTCTGTGTTTCTGTTTCATTGTCTGTAAATGGGGATGATATTGCAAAAAAATTTAAACTTTTTATGAGGACAAAATAAATTCTACACGTAGAATGTGTAATATAGTGCCTGGCACATAGTAGGTCTTAATAATGTGAGTTCTTAATATCTTCATTATTACTACATAGTATGATGGAAAGTGTCCTGGATGTGGAGTCAAAATCGCTGGGTCCACACCCTAGTTCTACTAGTGGAATTCCAGATCTACGAATTTGGGAGGGAAATGTTATTTCAACTCTGAAGTCTGTTTCCCATCTATAAAAGGGGACAAAGTCTACCTTATGGAGTTCGAGAGGATTAAGTAGGAAAGCACGTGGAAGCAGGGGTAAATTACATAGTGGTCAAGGGTGTACGACATGGAACCACACTAAGCTGGGCACATATGTCAGCTAGCTATGTGGCCCTGGGGAAGTTATTTTTCCTTTCTAGACCTTAGATTTATTTGTAAAATGAGGAGAGCAGTGCTATTTATTTCTGTGAAGATTAAATGTTTTAGCAGTTTCTGGCCTGAGTTCCACTGAGCAATCAATAAACAGCAGTGAACCGTGTTGTCAATAAAACACACAACCAACACCTAGCCTATAGGTGATGCTCAGTGCACCCGTTTTCTACCTCCTTCCTCTCTTTCCCCACCCACCCCTTGGGACCTGCCAGCAGCCTCCTCCCCCTGGACCCAGTTAGGACTTGCTTGTCACGGTAGCCACAGCTCTCAGACCCCTTCTCCCCGATATGAATTATACCTTATTTCAGGGGCCTCAGCTCATGGAATGACTATTTCTTCTCCTACTCATACTAACACAGGGAATAACACTTCACATTTTTCTTTTTGTAATGCTTTGCACTTTCCAGAGGGTTCATATGACAATAAAATCCTATGGAATAGGGGTATTTATTAGCACGGTTCAACAGATCAAGGGAGTGTGGGCAAGAACTCACATTTATGGAGGGGCTAGGATGTGTCAGACACTCATGAAATAGATCTCATATCCCAGTTATGCAGATGACGAAGATGAAACTCAGGGAGACCAATGGGCTTGCTCATCATAACACAGATGGGAAGATCCAGAGATGAAAATCAACAGTGGGTCTGTTTGCACAGAACACAAACTTATGGTTATCAAAGGGGAAAGAGGGGAGAAGGATAAATTAGGAGTTTGGGACTAGCAGATACAAACTACCATATATAAAATAGATAAACAACGGGGTCTTACTATATAGCACAAGGAACTATATTCACTATCTTGTAATCAACTAACAGAAAAGACTCTGAAAAAGAATATATATATACTTATATATGTATAATTGAATCACTTTACTGTACACTGGAAACTAACACAACACTGTAACTCAACTATACTTCAATTAAAAAAAGGGTCTGATTGATTCCCAGAGCTTGAAGTTTTAACACAAATCACGGAAAGAGTCAAGGACTTGCCACAGGTGTATTATTACTAAAAATTGGTAAGGAGAAGATTATTTGAATGCAGAGTTTGGTTTTTGCTCTCCTGAGTAAAGAAAATAGTGAAATGTCCTGAATAAGTCAAGAATTTGCCCCTAAGACACTCACAGTCTGTGAAACTCATTTGTACAAAAGGGATATTTGTATAACATGCAATAATTCTGAAATAAACTTTTAGTAAAATCAAAACCTGCATTGTACAATATGGTAGCCATTAATTCTATGTGAATATTTACATTTAAATTTAAACCAATTGAAATTAAATACAATTAATGCAATTAATGCTGTACTCTCTGGGGTCTCCGGCCAATACTGCCTGAGTCAAGAGCTGGGGAAAGTCATGCCCTGCAGGAACACAGCACCATAGAAACTGCATTCTTCCAGCAGTGAAGAAAAGAGCCTGCTCTCCCAGGGACTGGGGAGCAGGATACCCCACAACCAGGAACAGAAGCTCTTCCTTCCTCCAGTCTCTCTCCTAGAAAATGAAGAAGGAGCATGAAGAAACTTGGGGTAATGGAAGTATTCTGTGTTGATTGAGGCAGTGGTTTTATGGTTGTAAACATCTGTCACCTAGAAAATGAAGAAGGGGCATGAAGAAACTTGGGATAATGGAAATATTCTGTGTTGATTGAGGCAGTGGTTTTATGGGTGTAAACATCTGTCAAAGCTCATTGAATTTTATATCCTAAATGGATGTAATTCCTTGTATGTAAATTGTACCTCAATGAAATTGATTTTTAAAAAGAAATATATGGTAAACTCTAAACAAACACAAGTGCATGCTTGTACACCACCCACCACAGACACACTAAACCCAAACTCAGGATGGCTAAAATGAAAAAGACAGAAAATACCAAGTTCAGTGAATATGTGAAGCAACTGGAACTTTCCTAACACTGTTGGTGGGAAAGAAAAATGTACAGTGTTGGAAAACTCTTTTGCAGGAACTATTGAGCCTGAACATATGTATACCTTTGTCCAACAATTCCACTCCTAATGAATAACAGAAATGCAAACGTATGCTCACCAAAAGATGTCTAGCAGAATATTCATAGCAGCACTGAAATGTTCAGAACTTCAAACTGGAAAATATCCAAGTGGCCATAATAGATGAATGGGTTAACCCATTGTTGTATATTAATATAATGGAATATTAAATGGCAATGGCAATAGACAAACTATAACCACACAATATGGGTGAAGCTTATGAATACCATGTTGAATGTAAGAAGACAAACGGGCATGAAAGAGTATGATTACTCCATTTATTAAAAAATTCAAAATAGGCAACAAGTTATGATTAAAAGTCAGGGTTGTGGTTACTCATGTGGTGGTTAGTGACAGGAAGGGGGCATTGAAGGGCTTCTGGGTGCCCTACTGCATTCTTTCTTGATGTGGGTGATGGTTACATGGCGTGTTCAGTTTATAAGTCGTTGCATTGTGCCCTTATGGTTTAAGTCCTTTTCTGTATGTATGTTATGTTTCAGTAACGAGTTTACTTTAAAAAAAAAATTTTCAGCACTGCTTAGTACGCTCAGAGCTCACAACCAGTTGGGTTTGAATCTGTTTTAAGGGAACTTGTGCTTCTTCAGAGGGAATGAGCTGTTACCATTTTAGTATGTTGTGAATCTTTTCTCCTTGAGGACCCCCCAAGGGTCATCTGCAAGAGCATATGGGGTTATCACAGGCAGGACAATATAAGGTGCTCTTCAACTCCCTGTTGATGGGAGGAGGAGGAGGACCCAGGCTGGAGCAGAGACAGCACTCCTGGTCCAAGGCTGAGAAGCCCTAGAATAAGAGCAGGTGAGTCTCCTTCCCTTGGTACAAGTTTAAAGGGAAAGGACTTCAGATTTTTTCACTTTACTTTACTCTGTTAGCTGTCTGTCTGTCTAATTTGTGCATCAAGGCAAGAGAAAACTTAAAGATAGGCCAATGACATTGGTGTAAGCTTGGGTGGTGGATGGTAGTAAGGCATCCTAGCATAACAGAGGGAACTCAGGCCTTGCAGACACACATGCCTGAACTTGAACTCTGAATCGCCATTCCTTGGTGTATCTGGGTAAACTTGGAGGAAGTTATGAACTCTTTCAGAGCCCCAGATTTCTCATGTAAAAGAGAAGAGATACATTTCATATTTCACATTAGCATTAAAGTATTAGCATTAAAGTTCTATACACTTTTTTGACTGTGATCTTCATGAAGATAAACTTTTAACATTTTACACAGGGACCCAATACAACTTTACATACATGCACACGCACAGAAACAAAACATTTTACAAAATGATACTCTTGTTATTTGTGGTGGACTGATGTTTTTGATTCTATTTCATTTACTTATTTTTAAATAAAAAGTGCCAGTTGCAACCATTTAAATCTATTTCATCACCTACTAGGAAGCCACTGCCCACAGTCTGAAAAACACCAGCACACAACCCTTAGTGCAAGGCCCACAGTCATCAGGCATAAGTGAGACCACCATAAAGTTTGGATCAAATAGCTTCTTTAAAATTCCATCAGAGTCTGCTGTTCACTAGCAAAACAGGGTCTTTCCAAAGCAAAAACCCCTGAAAAGCATGGTTGTTGGTGGAACTCCTGACCTCAGTAGTGGTTCCCAACTTTGCCTCCATATTAGAATCACCTGTGCTCTAAAAACTCCCCAGACCCAAGCCACACCTCAGTCCAATTGAATCAAAACTTCTGAAGGTGAGATCCAGGCACCACTGACTCCTGAAGTGCCCCGAGTGACTCCAATGTGCAGTCGAGACAGTGACCCCTGGTCTAATGGGCCACGTGGGTGCCTGTCCCTATGCCAGCTCTTGCTTCTTCCTTCTCAGGGATCAGAGACAACTGGGCACTCAGCCACCTATTTTGTCGAGGCCCTGAATGCCTGCCAGGAGCATTACCGATGCCCTAGTGATAATACCTTGATACCTACCCACTGTTGGAAGAGGAATGAGAACTCGCTTTCTCAGGCTCTGAAGCAGTGACTAAATTTGCATTTGTCTGTGAATTCACCTAAAATGACATGAAGGGGCAGTCTGGTGACTTCCTCAGGCTCTTGTTGGGATCAACAGGCTAACGTTGGTAAAGCACGTTGAGGTTCCTGGATCAAGTGACCGAGAGATTATGTTAACGAAGCTGTGCCATTTGGAGTTTACTATTGAGCAGAAATGAGGACAAGATAGTGTTTCCCTAAATGGTGCACTCAGATCACACCCTGCTGTTACTTCAGCCTGCCATGTGTCTCATCATGTATACGCAGAGATTTAGCAAATGCTGGGAGAACAGAACTTTGCCTTTTTACCTGCATTCTGAAATATGTTTATGACCAAAACATCTCATGGCCCATAAGATGCTTTTCCAACCACATCAGAACATAATTGTAAAGACACCCTAAATTTCCAGTCTAACTGCAGCACTTAGCCCTACCAGAAATCTCTTCCTGTTAAAGAAAATATAGCTGAAAAGTGACATAGCAGAAATGCTCAGCAAGTTTTCTTCTCTTGACTTTTGCAAGCTACCAGGGTTTAACCTCTCACAAATGAGCATTTAAAACAAAGGTATATTTGCTTCTTATATAAAAATATATTTCCACTTAGCATTTTCAGACATGCTACGGTGGGAGAAGGAAAAGAGGTCTGAGAGAGCGCAGAGAGACCATCTATCTTTTGTGTGCGGTTCCGATCAATCATTCCATTTATCACATGGTACCAAGCACAAGAGTGACTGACTGCAGTATGGGACTTATCGAGCTCAGATCTTTGAGACCCCATTTACTCTTCCAGAAGTATGTGCTCTGATTAATAATAGATGGTTAGCCACATAGTTAAGTAGAATGATTGGTACCTTTTATTGGTTGTTTTTAAGACTAATTTAGTGAAACTGGCTCACCAGAGCAGAGGTTTGTTGTTGGGCTAGCTAACAAATATCTGCCTGTTTGTGAACACAGAAAGCCCTCCTTCCAAAGATCAAGCTATTGGTGCTCTCTGGAAATTTGCTCCGTTATATGTGGTGCTCAAATCCTTGTGAAGACTATGGTCCCTGAGTCTTCCCTTCTTTTTTCTATAAGGATATTTCACCCTTTTGGTAATTGTGGAAAAGTTGATGCTGACACATGCATCCCTCTAAGCCAACAACATAATTAGCTGTAGACAATATCCCATGGACTAGGTAAAGTTTGGGAAGGGCAGATTGAAGTTTGGTTGCTAAAAACTCTGCTAAGGAATGTGGAGTAAATAAACACTTAATCCAAAACCTAAAAATCAAAAACAAAAATAGAAAGCCTGACATTACAGTTAACATTATGTGCATAGGTGAGTATATATGTTGAGATCTATTGATATATTGAGTGTGGGACAGGTTTCTTCAAACCCTGCCCGCACCCTGTAGATAATCCTTTTATTGAAATCTCCCCAACCACTCAGGTTGAGTGGGCCATCTGATTCCCTCCTGGGCCCTGTATGTAGAGATGAGGGTCTGGAAATTCAGATTGCATAAGTAATTTGGCCTTGGCCGAGGTCATATTAAGAGAAGTTGGTGAAATTGTGCTCCATCCTTTAGGAACACAAAGCAAGTATCATTAGATATTGCAGGATACACAGCTATGACTTGCATTTTCTCAAAGGGAGTGGATGACAACTCAGATGAGTGTATGAAAACAGGTGAGGAGGGCGGTGTGCTGGCCAGCAATTCTGATGCTTCCCATGGGTCAGTCACCAGTTCTGCTGCAAAGAGATATTAAACAGGGGAGTGAAGGCATCAGCACATCTTAGAATTATAGGGTCATCTAGACACCAAGATCATCTAGAGGCAAAGCTGAAGTTCCTCAGAGACAGGAAGCTACCACTGTCTGACACTTGCCTTTGTACTATCAGCTCTCTGGCAACTCACCAAGGGATTCTTACTTTCCTCTAGAACTTTCTTAAAACTTTTGCAGTCCAATGGGACTTAAAGATTAACAGGATTGATGTATAGCAAAACATTTATGCAGGTGGAGCTACTCAGTCCATTAAAAAATAATAATACAACTAATATTCATTGAGTGGTTATTATGTGCTAGACTGTGATAATAACTGTGTGTACACTGAAGTATTTAATTCATCCAAAAACCCATGATGTAGGTCCAGTAATGTTCCCATTTTACAGATGAGGAGACTGGGTTGTAGAGTGACTCAGAAATTTGCTTAAAGCTTAGTGGTAGTCAACGGGTAGAACCGGGACTCAAATCCAGGACTGTTTGATACCAATATCCTTGCTCTGGACCATTATACTCTATAGCTATATAGGTAGCTTCATGGGTATTTTTTCCTTGCTATTTTTCCCAAAGCAATATGGTTGCAATTATCTCCTGAATATTCTCCACCTTTCACCTCCTCTTTAATGCACATTTTCTCTTATTTCTTCCCAAGCACCCAAAATATGTCGTTTCAATGATGGGAGAGCTCCTTTCTCCTAGCATAAGCAAGACACTGTCTTTGATCTTCCATAGCTTTGAAATTATTGAATCTAGATATTGCCCAACTCTCTTGTCCATTCTTTAAGTGGAGAGAGCAAGTTTGTACTAAATGTTAAAAGTAATGGACCAATATCTAAGAAGCACTAAGAGCTCTTCCACTCAATATTTTCCCAGAATGTAGAAGTATTTCCAATTACTCTGCTTTTCTCCAAACCTAGGATCAACAAATGAATAAGAGATGTCAACTTTCATGGAAGGCTACTCGCTGAATGCAGTCTGTTCTTGCTTATTGGAAAACCTTTAGCATGAGTTCTTTGTGTTTCGGTTACCATGACAATATTTGGTCCCTTCCCATGTTTTCTTTTTCCAGATCTGAGGCACACTTCACAGTGCCTCACTTCACAGGAAACGTTACAACAAGTATTATTTGCTGCCTATGATGATAATCTTAAGTGGATTTCATTCACTGTCCTTTATCAGGGTCATGCTGTTCATAAGATGACTTCAGTTTGTCAAGTTATAACATTTAGCACAATTGATTTTTTCACTATTTATGTTTCAGATTTCAGCTCAAAGATCACTCGCTAAGAACTGCTTTCTTGACTCTGCAAGACTACACTAGACTGCTAAGGTCCCTGCATTATCCCTTTCATTGCATTTTCCACAATCAGTGAAGTTTTCTTTTTTAAAAAATAGGCTTTAGAGCAGTCTCAGGTTCACAGAAAAATTGAGCAGGTGGTATAGAGGGTTTCCAGACATCCCCTACCTCTACACATGGACAACCTCTCCACTAACACATCCTGTGCCAGAGTGAATATTTGTTACGATTGATGAACCTACATCAACACATCATTATTATCCCAAGTCCATAGTTTACATTAGGGTTCACTCTTGGTGTTGTACATTCAATGGGTTGTGATAAATTTATAATGACATGTAGCCACCATTATAGTATCATTGAGTACTTTCACTGCCCTAAAAATCCTGTGTTCTGCCTACTCATCCCTCCCTTGTCCCTAACCCATGACAAGTACTGATCTTTTTACTGTCTCCAGAGTTTTGCCTTTTCCAGAATGACATATAGTTGAAATAATACACCTTTTCATATTGGCTTATTTCATTTACTAATATGCATTTAAGGCTCCTCCATGTCTTTTCATGGCTTGATAGTTCACTGTTTTAAGCACTTACTAACATTTCATTGTCTGTATGTACCACAGTTTATTTATCCATTCACCTAATGAAGGGCATCTTGGTTGCTTCTGAGTTCTGTCAATTATGAATAAATCTACTATAAACAACTGTGTGCAGGTTTTTGTGTAGACATTAAGTTTTCAGTTCTTTTGGGTAAAGACAAAGGAGCACAATTTCTTGATCATATGGTAAGAATATGTTTGTTTATTTATTTATTTGGAAACTGTCAAACTGTCTTCCAAAGTGGCTGCACTATTTTGCATTCCCACTAGCAGCGAATGAGAGTTCCTGTTGCTCCACATCCTTGCCAGTGATTGGTGTTGTGTGTGTTTTGGATTTGGTCATTCTAATGGGTGTGTAGTAGTATCTCACTGTTTTGTAATTCCCTGATGACATATGATTTTTAACATCTTTTCATATACTTGTTTTCCATCTGTTTGTCTTCTTTGGTGAGCTGTCTCTTCAGCTCTTTTGCCCATCTTTAAATCAGGTTGTTCATTTTCCAATGTAGTTGTTTAATGCCTGTGTTCCCTGTAGTAACATAAAGCCCTTAAAGGCCAGGGCTGTGACATTTTTCTTACTGCTGTGTTCGCAGCACCTAGCTCAGGGCCTTCAGGGATTCAATAAGTGTTTGTTTAATGAAAGAATAAGTGTGTGCATGAACTTGACCACTACTCTAGTCAACCTGGTATCATTGATACCCATATTTGCCAATTTACTCATTTCATGACCATAAGTAATTTATTTATTCTAAGTCTCAGTTTCCTTATCTCTGAAGTGAAGATAATCATAAAACCAAACCTTCTGACAGGTGAGAATTATATGAGATAATAACTGAAAACACTTGGTGAACTATTTCTAAGATATTACTTATGATAAAGTCCAGCAAACTGGGCTTTAAAGAACTATTTCAGGAAAATTTTAGGTGTAGGATAATGGTCTTCTACTTCAATAATTGCAGTCTGGTTACAATAGAGCTTAATGATAGCTCCTGTTAAGTGAGTGTGTTTGCCACACATGACTTTTAATCATTGCAACCACTTTGCATTGTAAGTATCATTTTTCACAGATGAAAAACCTGCAGCTCAAAGAACTTTGGTAACTTGTGCAAGATCACAGTGACTGAGCAAGAATTTGAACCCAGGTCAGGTTGACAGCAAACCTTATGTGTTTCTACTTGTCTGGAATGGTCTCTGACAACTAAACTAAATCAGCTCAAATGAAAACTTTTAGCCTGTATATTTTTAGAATTTTCTGGAAGAATAACTCAGTCTATGCAAAAGAAGATTGAGAAACTAGAGAATTTCACTGTTTACTTTGGGTGGTCTTTGAGAAAGTGTCCCGCATGCACATGCTCCCTTCATCTGAGCTGTGTGTATTGGTCATTGAGAACCTGAGGCTCTAAGCCCTCACGCATAGACGGGCAACAAGGGCTCAGGCAGGGAGTGAGGTCAGCCCTGCCTTGGCCTTGCTGTGAAGCCAGCCTCTTCACGTCAAATATGGGCTGTGAGTCTTTCACCAATGGGACTGCATGTTTCAGCCTGAGGCCCAGATATGAAGGCATGAATATGTTCCTTACCCATCGGCACAACATAAATTCAAAGATCAGACTTAACTTGATGGAAGGTTCTTTATTACCTACAGTGGGATTGTTTGTTCATATCTGTTCAGTGACTAAAAGACTTGACTGTTGAGAGTTGCTTTCACAGTGACCCTTCCCCCAGCATCTTGTTACATCCATAAGACTCTGCCAGAGAAAGATTAGGAGGCCACCTGGAGAACAGAGCACCTCAGAAACAGAGTTTGGAGCTGAATCTATTCCTGTTACTCAGCCACAACACAACAGATGTAGATCTAAAGGAGTCTGTTAGAATCAGTCCTGGGCAAATTTTAGGAGGTTGACAATTGCTAGGATTTCTATTTTAGTCTAGAGTCTGAAAATGTCTTTAGTGCTTATTCTGCTACCTAGGTACATAATTCTCCTAAAGAATGCTGGTCCTTGCCCCAGTTTTTCTTTTCTAAAAGTCTTTTCAAGGCAGAAACATTTCTCTTCTTTGTATTGCTGTAGATTACTTCTTATAAAATGTATCACTTCATCTATGATAAAACTAGAAAATTGGGTAAGTGCTCTGTCATTATTGAAAGGCTACAAACAAAAATGACCTTTCTTCCCCACTCTCTGCCAGCCGCCTGCCCCCAACCAGGCCGTCAGCTCCGTCCAAAAACATTTGATCAGGTCTTTTAGGACCACACATGTGAAAGGGCATCCCCATCACTGAGACTGACTTCTGCCCTGCATCAGTGCATTTTATTACCCTTATCTGCTTATTGGATTACCATTAGCTGCTTATCTTGACAAATGCACAACCATAAATATAATTTACTGGATTTTGAAACTGTAAGCCATGACTTGTTTATATCATTCTTTGTTTCCAGGCAGGATTTAGTAGTACATACATTTTATTAAGAAATCCTTCCTCTGCCTCAGTCCAGGGTAGCGCATATATTTCCCAGCTCCTTTCCCCGTTATTTCCCTGCCAAAAAGGCCCAAATAGAAACTGTTGCTTGGTTTATATCCTCCTGAAATTTTTTCCTGGAACAGAAGGCTATGGCGTTTGAGCAAAATATGGTACTTCCTTCACAGCAATTTGTATGTTAGTGATGAGAATGAGCCAAAGTAAAATTCAGAAATATTCCTGACACCTATGTCTCATACATGTGCCAGCAAAGTTTCAAATGGGAATTCATGAAGTAAAGAATCTTTTCCTATTTCACCTTTAATGAGTGCATGCTTTCCTTCATTTGAGCAGCGTCTATCTTATGAAACTCTTGAAGACAAAGCACCTATACTTGGAATCTGCCATGGGCGAAACTCTATTCTGCCTCAGCATCAGCTCTGGAAGTTCTTTCAAATGTCTCTTTCACTTACTCTAAAACAACCAAACCTTACTCTCTGCCTTGAATGCTTTCCCACTGATTAACTGACGTTTCTATTTGAAACACTTGCCTGGATTCTGATGTGGGAGACTCAGGGGCAGGACATAAACAACTGGGTTAAAATTTTTTACTTGGACTTGAAAGCAAATCCAGAAATAGAATTCAGTGGCTTGGGCATGGGAGGGCTTCAAGAGTCTGTAGACCCTGCTAATGGACTCTGCCATCACTGCATTTTAAACCTCGCATCAAGCTGTTCGTAAATAAGCAGGGAAGACTTGCCCTTTTGCCTGTGCATGAAACACATACTTTCCTTACTTCAGCTTTCAGAACCCCCAAAGGGACCCCAGGGCGCTAATCCAGGCTGCCTTCTGACCTGTAAAACCCCTGGGTTATCGCCATATACCCTTCAGAGTTGGGAGCAGGTATAGCTCTTTCATTCACACAGGCAGATGCAAGGTAAAAGCATTTGCAAGTGATTTTATTATTTTTACCAAGTGTCCTTAAGAAAACAAAATACTCTATTCAAAAGACCCCAGAATTTGCCATCCAAATGTCTCAAACTTCTGGGGTGGCCCTTGATCTTAGTATGACTCAATAAGACAACCCAAGCCCCCATCCCACCCTCCAGGAGGGACTCCTCCCAATATCCCAGGAGATTTCTGGGGGGCTCTTGGTCTCCTGGTAAGTCCACACAGCATCCAGTTTGGCAACAGGCTTTAGGTTTTGTCTTGCTGGTTTCCTTCACCCCACACTGGAAGCCACTCCGAAACCTTTCCTTCCTGAGAGTACTACTAAGTCTTTTGTGTCTAGTGAAATTTACAGAGAGTTTGAATTAACAGAAGGAGATTACTGCAAGCAAAAACTTCACCTTGGACACTAGAAATCACTGTCCAGAGATTCCATCAGCCAATCCCCACCATAGGCAGTTATCAGCAGCCAGGCTCTCTTGGGTACCATCTTGTCACAATCTTTTGGGGCCTCATCCTCCCTTGATGGCCCCTCTTCCTCCCTGCTTCCTGTCTCAAAACATAAATTCCTTACATGTCAGACAAGCTCTTGACTTCCTACCTCACATTAATTTATAGGGCTACATCTGCATAGGCAAAAACTTATTGAGGTCTTCTGAAAAACAAAGGATGATCCACTCCATCCAGCTATCCACATGTTATTGGCACAAATCAAGGGGCATATTAAAATATTTAGCAACTGGTATAGCATGGACCTTATTAATCAGAGTGCCAGCCATAAAGCGCCACATGGCCAGACCATGTGTGCCATTAATATTCAACTGTGGGGCAAAAAGCATGAACAGAAACTATGAAATTATGGTTTTCCTAGGTAGAAGTTCCCTCCTTACCAAACTCTGCAAGCACAAGTGGAGTAGTTTAAAGATGTACGCTCTCACTGGCCAGGGCAAGTCCTTTGTTTTTTCTTTTCCTTCCAACTGCACTGATATTACTGATACTATTTATTAGTAAATGGAATATCTAGACATAGAAAATGAACATTCATCAGGTGCTTGCCAGATGGGCTGGGTGCCAGACGTATATAATTTAAATCTCATACACTGATGCTTGGAGGCAGGTAACATAATCCACATTTAATAAGGAAAGAATGGGAGGCTCAGAGCCTCTAAGATGCTAAATAACTTGCCCGAGGTCACACTCTTGGTAAGTCGTGGAGATGCGATTTGATCCAAGGCTTGGCTGATTTCTCAGTCCTTGCCTCTCCCTGCACACATAAGAGTGAGTTCCCTAGAATAGCTTCTCTGGTCCTACTCCCTTGCCTTTTGGGTAGACAAAGATCATAATTCAGGCAGTTGAAGAACCTAGGAAGCAGATGGCTCCCAATAGCTTCAGCTCCTGCCTTCTGTCTCCTAAACATACACTGCACTCCTTAGAGAAAAAGTTTACTCTCTTGCCTGTAAAACCCTTAAGTTCTCCAAAGCTTCACAGCTGTGTGAAGCACACTATGCCCTTCCCCACCCGCTCCCACCCAAAAGCCCTGCTACAGAACATTTACTTTGCAGAAAGGCTTAGATTTTATTCACAAACACCCGCTGTATTTTATCCCAAACACCTACTGGCACAATTTATTAATATTGTTGTTATAAATATTCTAGGTGAGGAATTACAATAAACAAAATGACCTAGAATATAGAAATGTTCTTATTTTCCCACCCAAGTGGAAGTTTAAGAATCTCTTTTCTCATGTTCTCCCATCTCCTACAGTGACCCTCCCAAGGTCATTGTCTCGTCCACTCATTTGGGATAATGATGGGGTGACTAATGGCCATGTTGGGAAGGTGGAGATCAGGGATGTTTCTGATGGCACAGGCCTCTCCTTGTTCCTGAGCTCTTCCAATTACAATTGTATCTGCTGACAGATGCAGACCTGCTAACTCAGAGAGAAACAAGAAATCTTGGTATTTTTTCTTGGCACTTAGAGTTACCAAGTTTCTCAAGAACTTCTTCCCTGGAGGGAAAGAAGAAAGGATTCACTGACAGATTAGACCAGAATTAGCTTTTTCATAAAGTGATCCTGGATTACATCAATTGCCATTAATGAAAGGTATCTTTTCCCAGCCAATAAGCTTCCAAATGTTCAACAGAAATCCCCAGGGCAATGCTGAGACAAATCATGGTGGACAAGCCACCATCATCTCTCACATGGATTAATGTCTCCCCTTCCTAGCTGCTCTCAACTGTTTCCACTGTGTGTTGGGGGCCCCAAGACCACTCTCAGGTTCAGTGATTTGCTAGAAGGACAGACAGGACTCAGAAAAGTTGTTATATTCATGGTACAGTTTATTATAGCAAAGGCATACAGATGGAAATCAGCACAGGGAAAAGGCACATAGGGTGCAGTCCAGGAGAAACCAGCCACAAGCTTCCAAGTGTGCCCTCCTGGTGGAGTTGTATAGGACACACATATTTCTTTCAAGTGTGACAACACTTGTGAATTGTTTCAGCCAGGGAAGGCTTGTGTCCAGGGTTCCTATTGTGGGTCAGTCATGTAGGCATGCAGCATCTACTTGACTGACCCTGGCTACTCAGACTGCAGCCCTCTTATCTGGTAAAACTGGCAGAGCCTGCCCTAAGTTCTCATGTTCAACAGAACTCTTTTCAAGCAGAGTATTCCAAGGGCACAGAATTTATCTCCCAGGAGCCCAACAAAGGCCTCTCCTGAAGCCAGGCCTTTTCTGTTGAATGTGCAGGGTTTGAGCACCCCAGGCCTGCTGAGTTAACCCTCACTTCCCTTGAGTCTATTCTCTGCAGAGATGACTGTTTAAAGTCAGAGAGATGCTGTTTAAAACTCTGCTCAGAATCCTCCACTCTCTTCCCTTGGTAACACAACCTTATGACTCCACGTCATCTGGTTCCCTGTCATGCCTTCACTCACGCCATTTCCTCCTCCTTTGCTCTCTGGACTCCAGCAAGACTGGCGTCCTCCCTGTTTCTCAAAACCACAGGCACATTCCTACCTCAGGGCATTCGTTTCCTCTGCCCAGAATGTCCTTCCCTGAGATGTGCACACGGTTTCCTTCCTTGGCCACACCATCTGGCATTTAACCCCACTCCCAGCACATCACATATCTTATTCTTGCCTATTTTTTCCTCCTTATCACTTATCATTAACTATCATCCTCCATAACTCACTTCTTTATTGTTCATTGCTTGTCCCTCCCCTAGAATGTAAACTCCTTAAGTGTGTTACCTGTTTGTTCTCTGCCGTATCCCTGGTTCCTAGAATCAGTGCCTGACATACTCAATACTATTGTTGAATGAATAAATAAGTGAGGCAAAGTGGTTGCATCCATTCCCATCCTAAGTAGGTAAGAAACAATCATCATCATCATCATCACATCACCATCATTAATAAAGGCTTACTCTTTTTTTCAGCCATTTTACAGATTACAAAGAATTTTTGTAACTGTTAACCACCTGAGCCTTACCATCTTGGGAGGCAGGTATGATAAGTGGCGAGTGCCTCTTCTGTACTAATGTGGGATGTGGGAGAAGGTAAGTAAAAGGCAGGGAGATGCAGAGTAAAGGACACTGGATCCAATGTCTTCTACACTTTGGTCTTCCACAAACTTCCATTCTATGGGGTTTGCATGAGACACATTATCATTTATGGATTCAGTTTATCTTTGTTTATAAAATAAAGAAGTTGAACTTGGATTTGATAATTTGAAGTCCTTCTCCTTCTAGAAGCTGGTTGTAAAAGTCCAGTTTTATGAGCTCCAGTGTGGTTTCTTTCAACTCATACTGTCCAACTCTTTTTCTTAGAAAGGGCAGCTTGGGTCAATAGTCTTCTTTCTTCAACTCCCATGATTGACGGTGGGGCTTCAGACCTGTCCAGAGGTTCACTTTAAACTTCCTGTGGAAATCCCTGCTATTGAAACCAGGAAGGGTGGTTAACCCCTTCTAAGTCCACCCTTTTATTCTAACCAAGAGTCTTTTGTGCTTTCAAATATGTAACAATGTTTTAATAACATGGAGAAATGCTTATGCTGTCTTACTAAGTGTTCAAAGCTGCATGTAAAAGTAAATCTAAAGTATTGTCTTCATTACATAAAAACATGTATAGCAAAAAGAATGGAAGTATGCAAAATGTCAGCTGTGGTTTCCTTTGTGTAGTTAACTTTCGGTTTTTCCCACCTAGTATTTGTTCATTTCTATATTTTTCAAATATTCTAAAATAAATGTATTGATAACTAACATTATTTCTTTAATTTGAAATTTTAAGACAAAACCAAAAATAATAATAAGAAAACAAAGTATAGAGAGGCATAATTTATAAGTTATTTTTATTTTCCAAGATCATATTTTGAGATTCTGAACACAGCTGACAACACAAGTTTAAAGTTTGCATTTCCTCTACTTGGGCTTCCTTTCAGCACTTAAGCAATGCCAACGGATAGCCAAACTCTCCTTTTGGGGATGTAAGCTACAGGATCAGAAGTTTATTTGAGGAGAGTAGCCATTAGAATCACAAATCTTAATGCAATTTAAATTGCTTCCAGAGCTATCTTTTGCCCCAGCCTAAATGTTTTTTCACCCATCACAATCCACTGAGAAGTAACTCAGAACCAGAAGGCTTTGCTCTTTATCAGTTCTGGGACAGGTAGACTTGAAGCAGCAGCAAGTTCTTGTTCCAAATGGATGAATCCAATGTTGTCAACAGTGGTTCAAAACAAGTAGGATAGTTCCAAAGCTAAAGCATATGTGTGTGTGTGTGTGTGTGTGTGTGTGTGTGTGTAAGAGAGAGAGAGAGAGATTCTTGATACTCTCTTAAACTGAGCACTTCCTGCCTGCCCATGGGTAAGTGTCCCTAATTGTGGGAAAGCCATGATATACAATAACAACAACAACAAACCCCTCAGTGAGCAGTTTCAATGCTTCATTTATGCCTTATCATTTAACTGCGTGCTGAGGTACCTGAATTTAATCCTCTCTTTTTCTCTCTTAAGTGACAAAACGGAGTGTCGGTTCTTGTACAGGAAAAGCAAAATCTGTTTTCCCAGGCATCAGGTTTCACAAGAGGATGTTGCATAGATGTGACCAACTATATCTGCGTGTGTTTTGAGTAAACATTTCAACTTCCATTACTGATGTTAATTTACCAGCCAGCCTCTGCCTACATGTCCAAGGGATTGGAACTCAACTGAACTTCCCATAATACAAATCACCTAATTGTGTTCTGTATCAGTGTATGTCAGTGTATGTACTTCCTCTTCCTTATAAAATTACAAGCTCTTAAACATTAGGGGCAGAATCTACTTTTAAAATGTTCAAATTCTGTCACACAGTGTCTTTGTAACAAGAGGTGATGGGTTGTCACTGAGACTACCTACAACTGGGCACTAAGTGGTCCGTGGTTGATGGAGGAATGGGGACAAAAGAGGACAGAGAACTAAGATGCATTGAGCACTAACTCTTGACAGTCACTGGACTAAGAACATTACAAAAATGCATTTTTCCCATAATATCTGTTAGATGCATATTATTAGCCTCACTTTACAGATGAGGAAAAGGAGACTTGAGTGAGTGACACCATTTATAAGTGGAAGCATTAAGATTCAAAAACATTTCGGTCTAATACTCCAATTTTAAGTCTTTTGATTGACTGTTCCAGGACTTCACAGTGGCCTTGGCCTTGAAATTTCCTCCAGATTACCTGACAGTCATGGACATTTCATTCAGTACAGCAAGAAATGTACCATCTCTCTCTTGCTTTTCTATAGGGTCCACTCCCTTATTTGTGAGGGGCATCTGGAGCCTGGGAGAACAATTGTTTATTTTGAAACTTGGCTTTGAATATTAAACCCTTTTATTTATAAGGGCCATATAAGAGCTCCCCAGGGGCTGATGGCTCTAGTATATACAGGTCGATCCCTGCCCAAACTGAGATCATCTTTCAGAGAGTAACATTTGAAGGCAATGGTCTTTCTCTCTGCTTTCTTATCTTGTTCATGGCAGGTAACTCAGCTGTCAACAGCATGTCAATCAAATCTCAATTATTAATGAATGTCCTCAGAAAGGACATTTTAGAAATGGACACATCATGCTGTGCAATCCTGAATGTATTTACTTTTGCACATGACACCCTATAAACAAAGCATATGTGTGCAGTCTGGCTCCTTTGCTGATCCTAGATGTGGAACTAGCTGGACGGAAGTTCTTGCTCGCTGGGCTTTGTGATCACTCCAGTGAGCCAGCCTCCCTCCCTCCTGTTCACAGCATTATAGGCAGCTGGTGATCTTGGGGATACATCTTACATATATATTTAGGGAAAGCAGAACTGGGAAGGGCTGCTGGAAATGATAGGAATGAGACAGTCTGTGGGCTCCACGCAGCCAAAGTACTGCTCATGTGGGTGACTGTGAGGTTGGAAATTTACAGGGGAGGGGCCAGCAGTAAACAAGATGACCCCACCTCGGCAGAGACCCCCTCACTCTTCGGGGACCGTGAGGTCCCCTCCTAACCTTTCCTCACCCCCAGCTTACTCCAAAGTGGTCTGTGCTGGCTGAGAGCTTGGTAGGAACATTTGCTCACTTCAATATTTATTTACACCACAGCTGTGTTTAAAGAGCTCCCCCTGAGATTTCACAAGACCCTTGACATTACCCAAAAAGAGCGTCAGGAAACAGGGCAAGCATGAGTGTGTCTGCCTACGTGCAGTGGAGACGTCAGAAAGAGGGCCATTCTGGACACCCATGGATGGCCAAATACTGTGAACTCAGAGAGCCCACATGTGCTTTGTGAAAACAGGAACTGACCATGGGACTCTTGTGCCCATAGTTTCTGTCAAGTTCTTTCCTCTGAAGATTTTATTTTCCTTGTGCTTTTCTTCGGAGAGAGCTGGACTTGAGACCTAGTTGGTTGTTAATCGAAAACACAATAAACATTGCTTTTACTTAAAATTAGATTTTCATCCCTTAATACTGAACGGCCACATGAAATGGGTTGTGTAACCCAGGCCAACCGCCTGCTTCTCTTTTTCATAATGAAATGGGCTTGTCTCTGGTTTTATGGGCACGGCAGAGTCTGGGAAAGGCACACATCAACTTTGCTCCTGAAGGAACACGCCGGTGAAATTCCTCTGCTCTGAGCTGCTTCTCTTTCCTTCACTCCCCTTGCTGAGATCTTCCTTCCTTACTCGACAGAGTAGGAACTGCTTTGGGGATGAAATAAACTTAAACTGAAGTCTGACTCTGTCCCTTACATAGGTAACTTCTCCCCACTTGTGCCTCTATGTGCCTCTCTCTGTATTTTCCTACCCTGACTCAGAGGTTTGTATGTTTTCACCAGCAGACAGCCTCCCACGTGCCATGACCCTGTTCCTAAGGTCACTTTCTGGTTTGTGTTAGAACCTAGAATGGTCGTGTTTGGAGGTTGGGTCCCAAGACAAGCTCACCAGAGTCTGAGGTTCACCGTGGTCATAACAGAACCTGACCCCCGAGGCTGAGAGTGTTGGTATGTGAATCAACACTCCAATTCCTACTTGCTAAGGCAGGACCATGGTTGAGGTTTTATAGAGAGATGGGGAATATCCTACCAGGGAGGTGCAAGAAAGGTGTATGTTTGAAGTGGTGGGGGGATCTTCAAACAAGAAGGCATAAGCCTCTGCCAGTCAGTTTCAGGCAATGTGGCAGCTAAGGGAACCTTATGAAGTGAGAGCCCTTCCCAGGGCACACTGACTCTCATCATCAAGGTAGCTGCCAGCTGTCTACGTGAAGGCCAACCTGGCTGCACACACTAGCCCGAGGTAAGTCAGATACTCTGGAGGACAGGTGCTACACTAGCAAGGTGGAGATGTCATTGGCCAGGAGGGAAGCCATGAGGAGGAGCGTTTCTTTTTACAGTGGGAATGCATGTCCCATTTCCCCAGCTGCTTGCTCCCTGGAATGGCATCCCAAGCCTTGGCCCCAGGCCACCAGGCATTGGAGCTGAGCATTCAGCGTGGAATGGCTTGGCATCTGGTCAGTATGCACATCTGGGACATGCAGCTGGATTCAGAACTTTGCAGTGGACTCTGGCACTTGGCAGAGTTTGGGGACTGTTAGCACTGACTGAGCTTGGAGGGGTTACAGCCCATCTTTCCTCAGAAGGAACATCTTGCTCATCAACACCACAGCCCAAGGAGGAGAAGGAGCCTCTGCTCCACTCAGGCAAAGAGAGTGAGGTCATGTTTAAGTTGGATGAACGAGCACATTGCAGCAGGTCCAGAAGTCTGTCAGCCATGGGATGGTGTTTTCCATCCAGAGGACAGCAGTGAGCGACAGGATGTGATTAGGGATTCACAGAACAAACTGGCAGCCTGTGGCCTCTTTGTGGCATGCACAGTTCACCCAGGCTACAAAGCAAGGCAGGCAGAGGGAGCCATGCCCACCCTCTCTCCCACCGTCATACTTCCTTAGTGTGTCTGACTCTTGAACAACAGCAACAGCCATTTGTTGAATATTTATTATGTGCCAAGAATTTTACATACATAGGCTCACTTAACCTTTGCAAGAACCCAATGATGTACGATTCTTACTCAAATTTGAAGCAAAGGAAACGAGATTCAGAGATTTTAAATATCTTGGCCTTGGAGACACAGCTAGGAAGTGGCCAAATGAGATTCTGTGTTGTTTCTATCAGACTTCAAAGTCCATTATGCCTCATGGCTTTGTCATGCCACTTTCCACCTTGCTTCCCAAGAGCTTTGATAAGGGTTACATCTGTAGACGTAGCATCTAACTGTCCAGATTATCTAGGATACTGTGTGATTGCTGTAATGAAGACCCAAGATAAGAGTAGCTTATACAAATTAGAAATTTAATTTTTCTCAGCCTGAACAAAAGCAGTCCAAGACTGTTGTGGTAGCTCCACAATGCCAGGAAGGCACTACAGCCCCTGATCACGCACACGGTCCAATGTGGTTCTTCATGATGTATTCTTCCAACTGGAAGGATGAAGAAAAGTGGGGCAAGACAAGGCACACCCCCAAAACGGTTTGGTCATAGACCCACACATATCAATAAGGCTGGCATGAAAATTAGCCTTTTTTCTGAACATTTATATGGATGACTAAAGTCTAGTACCAAAGAAGCAAAGAAGAGGGCAAGAATGGATCTTGGGGCACAACTCTCCATCTTTGCCATATATTTTAATGGCCAATCTAAATTTCAGAAGGAAAAAAAAAAGTGTGATACCTCTAATATAAAGGCATCTGGGACTTCCTGGAGGGAACTGATCAAGGATAATAGGAATCTGAGGTACAGGCAATCCATATTCCTTGAGAGAGAGACAAACGGGAAAGGAAAAGAGATATCTGTAAAGACACCAGTGATTCACAGACCACTGGATAGAACTGGTCACATGACTCTAATTGGACTGCAATGGAGGCTGGAAAGTACAGCAGAGCTTGTGGATTTGGGATGAGCATCAGTTGTCTCTGCTATGGAGATTTCACATAAAAACTAGAATTTGCAACTTTTCTTGGAAAATCAGATGTAGCAAACTCAGCTCAACTCTACTGGGCAAGATCCACAGGAGCTCCTCAAATGCTCCCTTTAGTCGGAGAAACTGATTTCCAATGTGTCTTATTTACCATTTAACATCCCACCTTTGGGGCCCAATAGTGTCAGAATACAGTTTTAAATGATTTCAGAAGGCTTGTTCTAAGTTGTTCGTGACAAGCCAAGGCAATCCATTTTATAAGCAGAGCTAGAATCATTTCTCCCTAAATGCATTGCCTTACATTTTCCTCAGTGACTCTCTACACTTCCTCACACTTTGTCTGTGAGAACAACCTTCTTGTATTCCTGTGGGTTGATATTTTGTCACTCAAAGATTGTGGGAAGCATCTAGTGTGGGCTTTGTCAGCAAGTATATATAAGAAATATTATTCTGTACATTTTAATGAAAACTTTATGAATGACCATGCCTCCTCTTTTAATCCTATTCATGGAAGGTGTATAGAATTAGCAACCTAAAGACCTAAGTTGAAGTGTTGATCCTATGACTTGTTAGCTGTCTGACCATGGATGCATCTGTTAGCCTCTTGGAAACCTCATAAAACATTGAGTACGAAGGCGGCCATGGGAATTCCCTGGCGGTCCAGTGGTTAGGACTTGGCGCTTTCACTGCCGTGACCCAGGTTCAACCCCTGGTCGGGGAACTGAGATCCTGAAAGCCACACAGCACAGCCAAAAACAAAAAACAAAACAAAACAAAAAAAGGTGACCATGAGGATTAAGTGAGGTAAAGTTTGTGAAGGCATTGTAAACTGCAACACCAAGAACACCAATTCAGTTTCCAATCCAGTTATCTTTCAAGTTTCGTTGTTTTCCATTTCTTTTAAATTTTCAATGATGCAGTCTCCTCTACATTTTACTTTATTTTGTTTTACTTAAGAAAAAGAAGGCAAGAGCTGAAGCACAGCTCTAGATATCTAGAAGAGACAAGAAAAATATTTTCCTTTTACAGTCAAAGAAACTGACCAATAAGTAGGCTTATCAAACAGCCAAGGCAGAATAAAAGTTGAAAGGTTGTGGCAAAATTGAATGAAAGACCAAATACAGCTGATTCTCATCATTTGCAGATTCTATATTTGCAAATTTGCCTACTGGTTAACATTTATCTGTAATTCTAGAATCAATACTCCTGGAGCTTTTGTAGTCATTTGCAGACACGAGCAGAGCAATGAAAAACATGAATTACCCAATAACGCACATTCCTAGCTGTTTGAAAAAGGTGACACTCCCTTCTTGTTTCAGGTCTCATACTGTAAACATGTGTCTTTTTGCAGTTTTTTTTTTCCATTTTTGTGCTTCTTGTTGATGTTTTCACTCTCTAAAATGGCTCCCAAACAGTGTTGTCTAGCACAAGACGTGTGTGATGTGCTTTATGGAGAAAGAATGTATTAGATAACTTCATTCAGGCACGAGTTATGTTGCTGCTGACCATAAGTTCAATGTTAATGAATCACACACACACACACACACACACACACACAGTATATATACACACACACACACATATATGGTATATATATATAGTGTATATACACACACACATACACATTGTAAGTTGCTTCAAATAGATAGAAAAACATAAAACAAGATCATGTATTGATCAGTTGATCAAAATGTTGTGACCATAGGCTTGCAGGAACTTAACTGTGTTTGCCTTAGAAACAATCGTTCAGTATTAGCTAATTTGTATGTTTTAGGTGACTTCATAGAAAATAGTAACTGTGAATAATACAAATCAACTGTACATTGCCAAGTGCAAACCCTTCATCATAACTCAAAAGTTTTAACAAGATTGCTTTCATTTCAAGCCCCCTTCAAGTATAGTGATGGAACCAATGAAAAGCTCTGTGTCTTGGTGGGCATTCTTGACATGCCACTGACATTATCAGCTAATTTTGGAAATATATGGCCTAGCCACGATCACTTCTGGCTCCATGTGAGCTGTGGCATCATCCTAAATTCAAGATTTAGGTTCTAAAGTCAGAACCAAATATATTTCATTCATTTTGACTTCATAATCAAAGTAAGCTAAAAGCTGAATGATTGGTGGGTTAGGTTAATGGGACAATAAATTATGGAACATTTAGATTCCTTATTTCCTTTTGAAATAGTTATGTAAATCGTCTTTTTGCCTTTCTTCTCTCCTTGCCTTCATTCTTTCCCTTTCTTTCTTCTCTCTTTTTTCCTCTGGATTTTAATCCCTTTTACCTTTCTTATGCCCCCCTCTTTCTCCTTCTCTCCCTCATTTCTCTCTTCTGATGTTGTTACACTTCTCTTGTGTACACAACACAAAGCAAAACAGAGACTTGATAATTACTCATTTAATTTTATGACTACAGAGAACCAGCCTATCAAATCCACTCTGAGAACTCTCAAAATGCAAAGATCAAAAAACAACTTGAAAGAAGCTGCGTTTTGAGGTAACTTTTAAAACGCCAATTTGTTTTTCTCATAGCTCAGGGCAAAGGAATGAAAAATAATAGAAATAAATTTTAAAGAAATCCCTTAGAGTTGAACTGTATTTCTAGGTAACTTAGATCACAAAAGTTACTTTTAAAAATCGAATTAGCTGTTGACTGCATTGAGTAAAGCCTGGAAATAAATGAAGAAACCAATTCACTTGGAGATTTAGTTAGGAATTAAGTAAATATGGAGCTTTGACTGCCCTTCATGAAGTATCCTCATGGTTTGCATATTTCACATTTTAATAACTTGCCTGGCTTTGTTGAAAATGTGTGAGCATTGGAGGTAACGAGCTTGATCTTGTTTAGAACTCTTGGGGTACTCTCTCTTTTCTCCCTTAGATGCACAAGTTTCAGTCCTGATCCATCATCCCAAGATAAGAGCTGGAGAGCTTTTAGTTGAAGAGTAGCCATTTAGTGCATCTGAAAGAAGTCTCAGTGCAGCTTCCTCGTTTGCCTGGAGTCACTTTAACGATGCAAGGGAGCACATAATGCACTTTACCCTGATGTTTCATTACTTCAGGCACTAAACCATTGTCAGATCCACCATCAATATCTTATTAAATTCATCATTATGTCCTTGACATTATTTTAATAGCACTGGCAACTGCATGATAGATACAAATAAATCACAGCCTGAATTTTCTTTCATGTGACTTCCTGACTCAATCCACCACTCACTTTCTCTTTAGCTATAAAAATCCTTAGGCAAAACTTCCCTGGTGGCGCAGTTGTTAAGAATCCGCCTGCCAATGCAGGGGACACAGGTTCGAGCCCTGGTCCGGGAAGATCCCACATGCCATGGAGCAACTAAGCCTGTGCGCCACAACTACTGATCCTGCGCTCTAGAGCCCGTGTGCCACAACTACTGAGCCTGCGTGCCACAACTACTGAAGCCTACATGCCTAGAGCCCGTGCTCTGCAACAAGAGAAGCCACCGCAATGAGAAGCCTGTGCACCACAACGAAGGGTAGCCCCTGCTTGCCGCAGCTAGAGAAAGCCCGTGTGCATCAACGAAGACCCAACACAGCCAAAAATAAATAAAGAAAGAAATTTTAAAAAAAATGCTTAGGCAACCAGTCACTTTTTCAGTTGGTAGGAGCACTAAGATGGAGCTTTTTGTAGCTGCTTTCTGAAGCATTTGCTTTAACATTACAGATTTATCCATGGAGCCAAACCCTTGCACATCAAAGACAAGGGTTTTGTCTTTGATTGTTTGATTGACCCTGGTCTACTGAGAACTTGGCCACAGCCCTCTCCAATTTCAGGTACCTGGGAAACACCTATTCTCATGATTCATCTACATAGGTAAAACATGGATTGAAATGCTTTCTTCAATCCTTGCTAGATGGGAGCAGCGTTACTATTTTGAGCTTAACCAGCAGTCTGGATATCTCTATGTCACAAGCTTGAATAAATCGAACATCTCATTTTGAAAGTTCTCTGCCCTTTTCTTTCTGTCTTTTTCTTTTTTTTCTTAGCAACATATGAGTTTTACACCATTTACTGATGCAAATTGCAGATATTTTTTTAGAACTATGCTGTGGCTAGCTTCTTTAGGCTATAAATACTCCAGCTTGACTATGTTAGAGACAGATGATTTATGAATTTCGTGGAAAACCAGGGTAAGATCACTATTAGATAATATTATGGCCAAGGGAACACTAGTCCCCAAATCATGCTTCTTGAGGACTCGCCCTTCCATGGATTATGCCTGAGAAGCAGATGTAACCACAGGTGATAAACTGCAAATACAAGATAGAGTAGCATTATTTTTAGCTCATCCCCATCCTCATGAAAAACTTGAGCGAGGTATACTGGCTTACAGGAAAGCAAATTTTCCTTCTACAAGTTAAACCCAAGTTGCTCAAATTTGAGCATGCATCAGAATCTCCTAGAAGCCTGGTTAAAATGCAGATCACTGGATCCCATCCCCAGAGTTTCTGATGTAGTAAGTCTGCGGTAGGGCCTGAGAATTTGCATTTCTCACTTTGAGACCCACTGAGTTAGGTTTTCGTCACCTCAAGATAAAGCAAAACACAGGGTCTGACTGGCCTATAGCCCCTTCAAGTCCACACCCACGTTTTTGATCTTACCCTGTGATATCAGGAAAACCCCCCGAGTTCCTGGCACTGAGTTGTCCCCAGCCCAATACCCTGGGCATCGCATTGCATTTTAGTAGCTCCAGGCCTGCCTGATGGATGAGA
Organism: Eubalaena glacialis; assembly: GCF_028564815.1. Classification (NCBI taxonomy): domain Eukaryota; kingdom Metazoa; phylum Chordata; class Mammalia; order Artiodactyla; family Balaenidae; genus Eubalaena; species Eubalaena glacialis. The sequence continues at coordinate 85,166,310 of NC_083724.1, read as the reverse complement.
GAGACTCACTACTGGGCCCCATGGGTGGAAGAGGAGAAAGAAGACAGTGCCACTCCCTCATCCACTGTTCCCCATCAACATTGAGAAGCTCTGCCCTTCACACATGGCCCACTCATCTGTATGACGGGAGCTGACCAGTCAGCTCAGTCCCCCTCCTTGAACATCCAACATCAAGGAGGGCATGCAGAGAAGGGCCCACACTAGTTTTAGAAAAAGAAATTGAATCCCCATTTCTTCCTCCACTAGTAAGTTTCCTCTGATAAACCACAGACAGTGATAACTCCTGTGTATCTCTTGCCCACTAGTTCGAGGTATATTCTTTGCATGTGTGCCTCTATCTCAACAGCAGAGCGCACAATTATGTTTGAAAACAGACTCCAATTCTAAATGTGTTTGTAGAAAATATCCTTAAGAGTAATCCTATAATGAGTATTTTTGTAAATTATGTCTTTTCTCCTTAAATCATCCATTTTATATATTTCTACTCTCAAGGGTACAGTCTACTGTGAGACATGTAAATTTGCACTTATCTGCCTGTTGCTTATTTTGTTGTTAACATTTTATTGTGGAAAATTTCAAACATACTTTTGTTTTCTTCAATTTCTTAAAAGAATATTCTTTACTTTAAAAAAATGTTTTCCCCGACTTTTCTGTTGTTTCAGCTTTATCTGGTGTGGAGGGAAAATACAAAACTTTCTTCAGAATTTACTTTAAAGATAGTCTACTTCCTGTCACATAATATTTTCTTATGAGCCTTTGGTGTTAGGAGAAACTATGCTTTACTTGAGGAAATGGTATCCTTTTATTGGGCAAATAATGTGAATCTTGCTCTGATAGTGTTTCCCTTTACTCTAGCTCGAGGTCTTTTAGAGTCAACTTGCAATCAACTTCTAGCATTTGTACAGAACCTTTGGACACTCATTTCTGAGTGTTAAAGTGGCCTTTAATTTCTTCCCCTTGTTTCTTTTTAAATTCTATTTTACTTATAACATTTTGGTAAACTCTTTTTGATCATCTTTGAAAAAGGAGATAGGGTAAAAACAAACACATTTTTCATAAAAAGGCATTATCTTCCTGCCCTTAAAATACAGCCTGTAGTGGAATCTGTGTGCTAGACAGGAAAAGCATTTGATCTCATCGAGAGAAATCTGTACCCAGCAGCAAAGTGACAAACACCTCACAGGAACGTCAGTGGTCATCAGGAGAATGAGTGCTTGTGGCCAGTCTAGATGCCTTTTTGCATCTGTTACCCTCATGTGGAGCTCACTTACTTTACTGAGCTCCAGTGAATGAAATGGCCTTTCAAGTCTGCTTCCTTCCAACCTGCAATAGGCTGTGATTCCATCAAGTTCTACTATTTTGGGTTGTAGAAATGTTATATATTAAGGTAAAAAAACCTGGACAAGATGATTTATAATATATAAAGAGGTGATACAAATCCATACAAAAAAGACCAACAACTCAGAAAAATGGCATTGGATCAAATGAGCAATTCACAGAACTAAAAAATGACCACACACATATGAGAAAAGTCTGGGCAATCTCATTCATAACAAAGAACAAGCAAATTATATAACCAATAAAATAGTGGCTTTGGCCTACTAGATTGGCACTATTTTAGGAAAAGTAGGAAAGAGTGTGGGAAATGAATACTCTTAATCACTGTTGATGGGACTATTAATTGTCCTAGACTGAGGGCAAGTTACAAAGAATTATCCAAAATTTAAATGCAGAGACTATACCAGGAATTCTTCTTTTAGGGACTTATCCTACACAAATATTGGCACATGTGTGCAGAGGCATGCATATGCATGTCATCGTCATACTAATGATAATATTGAAAAAGGGATAATTAAACTATCCATCAGTAAGGGAATGATTAAATAATCATTATATGGATGTATTCATACAATGGCAGCCTGTGCAGCAGTTTAATGAGCTTGATAGCTCTCTGTGTGCCAGCATGGAAATACTCTTCAAAACATACGGTTCAAAGGATGAAACTAAGATGCAGAACAATATGAAAAGAGTATGAGTCCACATATGTAGCAAACTACTGCAGACAATATGTTTTTGTGTATGTGTCTATAAGAATGCAAATACACAGAGAAAGGACTTTTTAAAAATAGCTCTCTCTGGTTAGGGGAGTGGGATGGAGATGGGGATGGCAAGGAGAGTAAAGAAGGGCTTTTATTTTTTTATCCTATATCATTTTACATGGTTTGAACTTTTTCATGTTTGCATCCCTGTATTGTGCAATTAATTACCCCAAAAAACCTTTAAAATAATGAGAAAAATAAAGATAAGAGGACTAAATAGATACATATTCAAATATAATCTGGATAATGGAATTATGGATAGTTTTTAGTTTTTTTGAGCTGTTGTTTCCAAATATTTACAATGAGTATATACTGTTTTGTAAGCGGACAAAAACAAACAAACAAACAAAAACTTTTTCAGCGTGATACATTTTATTCCTTCCTTTCTAAACACATAGAAAAGGGATATGACAAACCATTGTATTTTAACCACTATGATTTTCTTTCCCATTCTTTCAATCACTCTTATCATTAGAGGGCGGCTTCTGTTTCCTTCCATTCCTGTACTTTAATACTTTCTGACAGAGCTTTCTGGTTCAGATTCTCTGTGTTTACTCCCAAACACTAGGAATAAGTTTCAGCCCTGATAGTGTCTTATTCCCAGAAATGCCCATCAACTTCACCTTCCTCCAGGGGGTTGTTAGGGGAAGGATGCTGAACATTTTTTCTAATTTGTCCTTTTCGTCGGTACAGCATTATATAACCCAGAGACTCCATCTCCTGTGGATTTACCTGGATACCTGGAAATTTCCTTTTTAAAGGAAACATGTTTTCTTCCAGCTGTGCCCTCATGGGCAACCCCCATCTCCATTTGGTCTGGGGCTTTCACAAGCTGAATTCCTGCCAGTCTCCCTTGGATCAGCTCAGAGTCACGCTTTCTCCTGAATGTGCCATATGGACTACTTGTGGATGATTTCCCACGGCCTGCTCACCTTTTATCATAAGCACGTCAAGGCATCCATGTGCGGCACGTGTTTTTGAGAAGTAAAAAGAATTTCATGGAAATAGATCCATGAACGGGCTTCCCTTCCCCCAGCCACCTTGCTTTTTCCCTCAATGGTATCTCTTCTGTATACAAATTATCTCCTTAGGGCAGACTTCTCAATCTGTAACACACATGCAAATGGACTGGGGATCTTGTTAAAATGCAGATTCTCATTCATTAAATCTGGGGTGGGGCCCAAGAATTTGCATTTCCACCAAGATCCCAGGGGATGGTGATTTTGCTGATCCATAAGCTGCACTTAGAGTGGTAAGGTTCTAAGGGACATTAGCGGGAGTTAGTCCCATCAAAGCCATGTACGGGTGACGTGGGACTTGTTTAATTGCAAAAAGGAAGCTGTCCACACAATAGTGATAGAGAATCAAAGGTATGAGTGAACTTATGGATATAGGTTTCATTTAGATTTATCTTCTTAAGCATAAACCAAAAGGCCCACAGTTTTATGGAGGGACCTGGCTATGAAACCATGAATCCCAGAATCTCAGGAATGGAAAAGCAGCCTAGAAGGTGTGTACTGAGCTCTCAAAGACAAAACATTTATTCCATTTTATTTTTGATACATTTAGAATTTATTTCAGGTTATCAAATGGGATATGGAGTAATTAAAACACAGTGTGGTTATTTGAACATTATACTGAAGTATTTGTTTTAAAATTTTCTTCATACTGAACATTATTTATACTGTTTTTGAGTATATTATTTTGTACAGTTTTCTTAGTAGTTTATCTATGTGCTACAATATACACATGTACCTTACAGGCATTTAACCACTTCAAGTGAAATATAGAAACCTTGTTTCCATTTACTTCTCTTTACTCTCTTTCTCTCTCTCTCTCTCTCTCTTTTGTTACAAAATACAAATAACATAAAATTTGCCATTGGTGATATTTAGTACATTCACAGTATTGTGCAACCATAACCACTGTCTAGTTGTAATATTGCACATTCTAATCACCTTCAAAGGAAACCATGGACCCATAAGTAATTACTCTCCATTCCTCCTCTCCCTAGTCCCAGGCAACCACTAATCTACTTTCCGTTTCTATGGATTTGCTTGTTCTAGATGTTTTATATAAGTGGAATCATAACATGTGGCCTTTATATCTGGTTTCTTTCACTCATCATAATGTTATCAAAGTTCATTCATGTAGTAAGATGTGTCAGTACACCATTCATTCTTATGGCTGAATTATATTCCATATCAATGGGTATATGAATGGGAAGCTTCTACAGTATTAAGTCATTATACATTTGTGTTCATTCAGGGCTGGGGCTAGGGTGAAGTAAATGAACCAAGTGAGATAATTATCTTGAGCCCTAAATTGTAAAAGATGCTGAAAAACTTAGTAGTCATGATAAATAGTAAGGCAATATTTTAAAAATCAAAATTAATACAAAAAGTACATGATAAACAAAATATCAAAATTTTAAATAAAGACAGGATCAGTATTACTGATGTTCCCTTTTGACTTTGGCTGCAATGTGGCTTGGCACATCACTGTTATTGGCACTATATTTAAAAAGTTGATATTTTGTTAGTCCTACATTTTTATACTGATTTTGATAAAATATTATACTAGGACATTATTTGTTTTGATTCCTGAGTTTTTGGTGTCAACTTAAATTGGGTACTGGAAGAGAGAGTACCCTGCCTCAATCACTTCACCTTAATCCTGGCCTGTTGTCCATTTATTCCTGAAAACTAGCTTGCCCTCATATTTGCTAATAAAACAAGACAGTTTACTAGCAGAATGGAACAAAGAACAAGATGATTTCCAAAATTAAATTAAATTGAATTAAAAATTTAGTGAAAGGCTTGAAATATAAAGTCTGGACAATCTTCAGGAAGATAAATCCAAAGACAATGACATAAAAATATGAGAGAAAAAAATGTAAATTTAGAGAGTCAGACCTGAAAAAAATCTAACATCAGACTATTAGGAATTATAGAAGTTAAAACACACAAACACACACACACACACACACACACACACACACACACACACACACACACACACACACAGGAGGTATTTATTAACTAAGTCATACCAGAAAAATTCTATGACCTCAAAGATACATGTCTCCTTGTTAGAAAGGCCCAATGAATGATAAAAGATTCAAACTCAGGAACATCATTGTGAAACTTCAGAACAACAAGGATAAAGGCATATAGAGGGAAAAAAAACAATGGAAAAACAAATTGCCGACAAAGGAATGAGTATCAGAATGACATCAGGCTCTTGACAGAACACTTTAAGCACAGCGTGGGCAGATACTCTGCTGCCTGGTCTGCCTCATTGTGAATGATGGCGTTATGTCTGAAAATAAAAATACAATAATGGTAAGTGACATTTGTAGATAAATCTGAACCAGGTGGTCCCCAATCACAATGCAATCAAGAGTCTGAAAAACCCAGAGGAGGTCAAAGGTGAGCAGCCATCCTTAAAATGGGCTGTCCTCTTGTCCCTTTGGCACGTGCAGAATCACACCACAATATACGCTCCACAGGACCTGGGGCCTGCTTTATCTGTTCATTGAAGTATCTGTAGCATCTAAAATATGGTGCGGCATAAACAAGTCCTCTGTAAAAACTTACTGAACAAATAAAAAAATGGATCTTTGAGGCTCATCGCCTATCATCTCATGAGGAAGGCAGATACCACGTAAAAAAATGTACATAGGTAAGCTGGGAGCCAGAAAACCCTGGTGTGGCATGAATGAGAACTGGCAAGGAACACAGAGGCCTCCCATCTTTTCAGATGCATATTGAGAATTTGGATGTTCCCCTTTGGCCTACTTCATGGTACACACTTAGTTTTAATTAATAATGGAGACTTTAATGAAACATTTGGAAACACAGAGATGTTTAATAATAACACAGAAACACTTGCTATTAGAAGGCTTCATTTCTAATGCATGCCCCCTTATTACCTTTAGGTTTGCTTTTATGTTTTCCAACAGTTTAAAATATGTGTTTCCTAGAGAAGTCGGCATGTCTATTTTCAGGGTTTGAAGAAAACATATTTTTGGCGTTTATATAGTTTCTGTCTCATTTGGTGGTTTACTTTTCTTCCTGGTATTCATTTTTTCTCCTTATTTCTAATCCCTGTAGTGAATTTAATCTCCTCCTTCACATGTATATGCCCAAGACAATGTTATGAACCCTGGAAGATCTCAACTAAATACTTTCTAATTAACTCAATACCACTTCCATCCCTGGTTTCATTTGGACCAAAAAAAAAAAAATGTCCTCCTGTCTCTAGCAGATGCCTTGAGGCACCTGACAGCACACTGTTGTGAAAGACTTCAGCAGACTTGCCAAACAGACTGAAGGCTCCTTCCTTTAACCTTAAAGAAATGTCCAAATTTTAAAACTACTTCCAGAAATATATGCCCCCTACCCCAGGTGAAGAGGGAACACAGCGAAGCCATATCATGTTTCTGCTTAAATTCTTGTTAATCTGATTTTCAATTATTTTTTAAAGTTTTCCTCCTCTGGTAAATGTACCAAATAAGTGCATGTGATTCACTTCAGGGAGCAAGGCAGTTCTGCATTAGAAACAGGCCAATCCTGTGAGTGATTAGAAAGTTTCCTAGAGGACCATTCCATGCAAATTGGACTTAGTACAAGATCTGACTTCAAAGGGCAAAACTGATGGTTAAGTGGAGAAAAATTACTCCCTTATGATTAAAAAGAAAATGGTATATTTTGTGCAGACTGGAAGCATCATTCTGATGCAAAAACTTTCCTCTCCTCTCTGCTGTTCTGTTTGTGCCTTCTGTGAGGAAGCAGCAGAAGAGAGAGAGAAACTAATCACACCCTTAGAATTTCCTCTCCCTGGGAAAGCTTTGGGCCAGTGCTACTTTAAGTGAGGTCCTCTCCCTGGGAAAGCTCTGGGCCAGTGCTACTTTAAGTGAGGACTGGCTGAGAGTCCTCACACTGTTGGTTGCTGTTAACAAGACAGAGAACTTGCAAGGGAATGTAAATCCATTACATCATTAAGCAGACTTTTGGGTCCAGCTGAAATTCACAAGGTGACTTTCTTGATGAAGGAAGCAGTGTCTTGATTCACATTCTGGGGTAAACTTGTCTCTGTTGGACTGACACTTTGGGTAGCACTGGGTTGTCCATGGTGGAAGGAAAACTCCTGAACTGACTCCTGAAGAAGCCACTGAACTAGTTCTGGTTGCAAGTAACAGCAATACAGCCAGCCCAAGAAAAGAATTTATTTTAGGGATACAAACATGGAACCTCATGGAAATCCAAGAGCTGAGATCATAGAGCTGAAACTCCCAGAAGCTAGTGCCAGAGGCCAGCTCCAGAACAAAAGTTCTCTAACAGGAGCAGCAGCAAAAAGTGTGGACCTACATACTTATGCTGTTCAATTAACAGGTTTTGGAGATATTTCACTCCCTTGCTTTTACTTACAGTTTCCGCTCCCTCCTGACTGGGTATCTCTTAGTATCTAGCACTTAATGAATCTAATTCAATTTGAGGTCACTCTTCTCTCAGTGAATTCCATTAAAGGTAAAGGAAACTGGAGTTATTAAACCTCTGCATGGGGTTTCTAGAAAATACTGGGGCTTAAGCAATGTATTTGAAAAAGCCTTTTCTTTCCATTGGCAGTGATATAAAAAAGTTTTGATGAAGGCGTAGATCATAATGCCAGTTGCCATAGATAAGGAAAGGGTGAATAAGAAACAGAGCTTAAAATAAAACAGTTTAAAACAGACCAAAATCAGTTGTCTGAGGAACGGATCTACATTGCACATGTGCTTTATTTGACCTACATATTGCTTTCATACACACACACACACACACACACACATATATATATATACACATATATGTATATTTAAAATTTTACCCATGTGTATTAACCCATATTGTATTGAGCTAACTCATATGTATTAGGTTTTTCTGTAGCTGCTGCAACAAATTGCCACAAACTTGGTTCTTACAGTTCTGGAGGCTGGAAGTCCAAAATCAATTTCACTGGGCTGAAATCAAGATGTAGGCAGGACCATGCTCCCTCTAGAGGCCCTAGCTGAAGATATGTTCCTTGAATGTTCCAGCTTCTGGTGGCTGCCAGCATTCCTTGACCTGTGGCTTCATCATCTAATCTCAGCACTCACATTGCCTTCTCCTCTTCTATGTGAAATCACCCTCTCCTCCCTCTCATAAAGACACTCATGATGGCATTTAGGGCCCACCTACATAATCCAGGATAATCTCCCATGCCAAGATCCTTAACATCACATTTGCAAAGACCCCTTTTCCGTATAAGGTAGTATTCACAGGTCCCAGGGATATCTTGGGGGTTGTATTCAGCCTACCGCACCCTATGAAATTATTATTTGACTGTTTTTGATCTGTAAATGTAACTTGCATATAATAAAAAAAATACTGGTTGCCAGAAAATAAATCAGGTTTAATAAAATACAGATCTCTGTCTTTTCTTGAAAAATGAGAAGATCTGGATAAGCTGGGACCAAATCCTCAATAGCAACACAGCTGGATATCAGCAGCATCTGTCCCTGTGTAAGACTCACCTGTGATCTCCAGCTCACTGTTGCACCCATTTACGGTACTTACTTGGACCCTGAATTGATTTGAGTTTGTAACCTCTGACAGTTGCAACATTCACAAATGCACACCTCTACTACAAAGCACCAGGATACGCTCATGGAGAAGGTCTGTTTGAGGTGGTTCTAAGGGGTAAGTCAGGCAGAGTTTAGGGTAGCATGGAGGTAAGTTCATTCTAAGTAAGTGAGCAGAGCTTGGAAGTTGGAAAAGTATTAAGTCCTAAGCCACCTTATGGCACCCAGATATTTCTTCCTACAACCTTGAAAGCAAGACTGCTCTTACATAATGTGTCTGAACCTGCCTGGAACGAAGGGAAGCTAAGAGAGTCTGAGAAATCCCACTGTGATCTGAACCCCATTGACCCTGTATCAGAATCTTGTGGCAGCTGGCCTTCTACAAGGTCCTGGAAAAGTACATTTGTTCCTACGGCAACTTGCAGACACAAATGATAATGCAGAAACGAAATGAGATCCAGTGATACTCATTGATGATGAAAAAGAAGTATACAGTTTTGATTACTTTTATCACAGTTCCTAAAATTCTTTGGGAGGAGGTATTTTTAGTTTTTTTCTTTTTTTTGGCACTTATGCAATAATGATGTCAAACTGTTATTTTTTTCGGAATTATAAATTATACCTATCTTAAAAATCTGTGGAAGACTAAATATATTTCATCATGAAGAGGTAATATACTTAAAAAATATATATTGGGTCAATCACTAAAAAGTGAGTTTAGCTGAGGTCAGGTTGACATTTTTGCAGTTTTTTATTGAATTAAAAGGAGGAAGTGGGAACAGAGATGTGTGGTTGTTTCCCCAGGTGAATTGGTGTCTTTGAGAAAAGGAGAAATGTGTGACTCCCTTCTTTCTTTCTCATTTTTCCTTCCTTTCTTTCCTGCTATGGCTTTTTTGTTCTCATGAATGAAACAAGTCTATTCCATGATTTGGGTGGAAGAGGGGAGGGGCAAATTTTGATGTTTTGAATTCAATTATAACGATTAGGGTGTGGGTTGTCCCTGATGAGACAAGATAAACATCTCCAGTCAGAATCCTGGGCAAGAAACTGCAAGTAAAGGTCCTGGCTGTAATTTAGTTAACTGTTTTTTCTTGAGAATTATAATATGGGTGTTAAGAGTCAAATTTCTAGGTTCTTCTCTGGGGAAGAGTAAGTGGAGTTCACCAAAGTCTTGAGCATGAAAACATGTAGTTTTGTCTCTACCTTCTACTGCATCCACATCTTAGTTAGTATCTTTTAATTTCTTATTCATTAATTCCACCAATATTTCATGAGTATCTAGGCATCATTGGCACTGTAGAAGGTGATGGGCATATTTCAGTGAAAAGAATAGACAAAAATCTCTGAAACTTGCAGATTACATTCTAATCTAATTAAGAGCAGACATAAGAATAAACCAAATAAATAAGGAATGATTTTATGCATTAGAAGATGATAAGCTGCCTCAGGGACTAAAAGGAGGATAAGGAGCTAGGATGCTAGGGGATGAGTTGCAGTTTTAAATGGGAAGGGAAGATGGACCTCATTAAAGAGGTAACATTTATTCAAAGACTTGAGGGAGGGAAGGGAGTGAGCCTTGTGTTTATCAGGAGAAAAAGGAAGAGTGAATCATGCAGAGAGACAAGCCAGTACAAAGGCCCAGAGTTGGGAGCACACCTGGTGTGTTCCAGGAGCAGTGAGGAGGCTGGTGTGTCTGGAGTGAAAGGCTGGATTGAGAAAATAATAGGAAACAAGGTGAAAGAGAGGCTTTTGCAGGCTGTAAAAGGATTTGATTTTTACTACGGTAAGATGGAATAACATGGGAAGATTTTGAGCAGGGGAGTATTATGATCTGATTTGTCTTTAACAGGCTCACTCTGGCTGCTATCTAATCTGGGGATCAGATTATAGCTAGTCCAGAGTGGTAGAGGAAAAATCAGAGAAAGAGTCACACAAGAGAAGAGAGCGTCTGCCCAGTGGTAGGCGTGGAGGGAGACATGCTTTTGAAGGGAGAGTAAAAAAAAATGTCACAAACCCCTTACACTAATTAGAACCAAGAACATCAATATGTAATTGTGTCCTAATTTAAGGTAATGTGATAAGGTTTCAGGGGAAGGACTATGGCATAGAACTACAATAAAACTCTACACCATCCCTAAAATATAGTAAAATGAGCAAAACATATGTTTTAAAGAATGGGAAAATAGAAGCATAGCACTGTAATTGCATAGCTCCCATGCAGTGACCTCATAATTTATAGAGTCTCTACCATGATGCTCTGCATGACACTATTTCTCATCCCCTCCAAAATAAATAAAATATACAGTGCCATATGCATTAGTAAATTTGCCTGAAAATTCTGTGTGAAAAAAGGAAAGAATATTTATATCACATACAAAGATCCTAAGAGAAATTTCTTGACACTTTTGTTCTTTGCTATTGATTATTCTCCAAATCCAAGTCTCTTCATCATCATTCTCTGTACTTCCACCAACTTTTGTACAATGGCCCCTTTACTGTCCAAAGGAGTTAAGCTCTGGCTCTCAACTTAAATCCCCAAAACTAAACAAAAACTAGTTGGCTCTCCCCTCACTCCTCAGATGCAGCAAAAATCTATGTCATTGTTATTCAAACATGACTCCAAGTTCTAATCCTCTATTCCAAGCAGTCTATGAAAATATTAACCCAACAAATATAGGTCTTTTCTTGGATTGGGGATGCTGCTGCCAGGAAATATAATGTTTCTACACATTGTTACAAAAGGAAGTTTGCAATTTTTGTATCAAAACTATAAAATATCAATCACTTTGTAAAGTTTCTTCAAGAAATAGAGAAATACAGGAGTACATAAAATGGCACACAGCTAGTGGTGTCCTGAAACCAGTTCATAGTGGCTCATGAAAGCCATTCATGTATGCTCTTCCCAACTTCCAAATTCAGTGACATCATGTTGCAGCTGAAATCAGCCATGATGGTGGTATTTACACCACAGGAATGAAAACACTGAAAATCAGTGTTTTTTTTTCTCTATAGAATCAATTTACCACATACCACTGCATATGGCACTTATTGGAAGAGATGGCAGAAAAAAAATTATAAAAACCTCACTTTTATTCTCCAACTTGAAACAAAGAAGATTGAGAAGTCTAAATAAAAAGTCTGCATAGAGAGAGAGCTTCAAGATGGCGGAAGAGTAAGACGAGGAGATCACCTTCCTCCCCACAAATACATCAGTAATACATCTACACGTGGAACAACTCCTACAGAACACCTACTGAACGCTGGCAAAAGACCTCAGACCTCCCAAAAGGCAAGAAATTCCACCATGTACCTGGGTAGGGCAAAAGAAAAAAGAAAAAACAAAGACAAAAGAATAGGGATGGGACCTGCACCAGTGGGAGGGGGCTGTGAAGGAGGAAAGGTCTCCACACACTAGGAAGCCCCTTCGCAGGCGGAGACTGGGGGTGGCGGAGGGGGGAAGCTTCGGAGCCACGGAGGAGAGCGCAGCAACAGGGGTGCGGAGGGCAAAGCGGAGAGATTCCCGCACAGAGGATCAGTGCCCACCAGCACTCACCAGCCCGAGAGGCTTGTCTGCTCACCCGCCGGGGCGGGCGGAGGCTGGGAGCTGAGGCTTGGGCTTCAGTCGGATTGCAGGGAGAGGACTGGGGTTGGCTGCGTGAACACAGCCTGAAGGGGTTAGCGCACCACAGCTAGCCGGGAAGGAGTCCTGGAAAAAGTCTGGACCTGCCGAAGAGGCAAGAGACTTTTCCTTGCCTCTTTGTCTCCTGGTGCACGAGGAGAGGGGATTAAGAGTGCCACTTAAATGAGCTCCAGAGATGGGCACGAGCCACGGCTATCATCATGGACCCCAGAGACGGGCATGAGATGCTAAGGCTGCTGCTGCAGCCAAAAAGAAGCCGGTGTGCAAGCACAGGTCACTATCCACACATCCCCTCCCGGGAGCCTGTGCAGCCCGCCACTGCCAGGGTCCCGTGATCCAGGGACAACTTCCCCGGGAGAACACACGGCACACCTCAGGCTGGTGCAACGTCACGCCGGCCTCTGCCACCACAGGCTCACCCCACATTCCACACCCTTCCCTCCCCGCGGCCTGAGTGAGCCAGAGCCCCCAAATCAGCTGCTCCTTTAACCCCGTATTGTCTGAGTGAAGAGCAGACGCCCTCAGGCAACCTACATGCAGAGGCGGGGCCAAATAAAAAGCTGAACCCCGGGAGCTGTGCGAGCAAAGAAGAGAAAGGGAAATCTCTCCCAGCAGCCTTGGGAGCAGCGGATTAAAACTCCACAACCAACTTGATGTACCCTGCATCTGTAGAATACCTGAATAGACAATGAATCATCCGAAATTGAGGAGGCGAACTTTGGAAGCAACGATATATATATATATTTCCCTTTTTCTCTTTTTGTGAGTGTATATGTGTATACTTCCGTGTGTGATTTTGTCTGTATAGATTTGCTTTTACCATTTGTTCTAGGGGTCTGTCTGTCTGCTTTTTTTGTTTTTGTTTTTTTCTTTTTTTTAGTATAGTTTTTAGCACTTGTTATCATTGGTGGATTTGTTTTGTGGTTTGGTTGCTCTCTTCTTTCCACATTTTTTTTAAAATTACTTTAAAAATTTTTTTTATTTAATTATTTTTTTATTTTAATAACATTATTTTATTTTATTTTACTTTATTTTATTTTATTTTATCTTCTTCTTTCTTTCCTTTTTTTTCTCCATTTTATTCTGAGCCATGTGGATGAGAGGCTTATGGTGCTCCAGCCAGTTGGCAGGGCTGTGCCTCTGAGGAGGGAGGGCCAAGTTCAGGACACTGGTCCACAAGAGACCTCACAGCTCCACATAATATCAAACGGTGAAAATCTCCCAGAGATCTCCATCTCAACACCAACACCCAGCTCCACTCAATGACCAGCAAGCTACAGTGCTGGACACCCTATGCCAAACAACTAGCAAGACAGGAACACAAACCCATCCATTAGCAGAGAGGCTGCCTAAAATCATAATAAGGCCACAGACACTCCAAAACACACCACCAGATGTGGCCCTGCCCACCAGAAAGACAACATACAGCCTCATTGACCAGAACACAGGCACTAGTCCCCTCCACCAGGAAGCCTACACAACCCACTGAACCAACATTAGCCAAAGGGAACAGACACCAAAAACAATAGAAACTACAAACCTGCAGCGTGCAAAAAGGAGACCCCAAACACAGTAAGTTAAGCAAAATAAGAAAACAGAGAAGCACACAGCAGATGAAGGAGCAAGGCAAAAACCCACTAGACTTAACAAATGTAGAAGAAATAGGCAGTCTACTTGAAAAAGAATTCAGAATAATGATAATAAAGATGATCCAAAATCTTGGAATTAGAATGGAGAAAATACAAGAAACGTTTAACAAGGACCTAGAAGAATGAAAGAGCAAACAAACAGTGATGAACAACACAATAAATGAAATTAAAAATTCTTTGGAAGGGATCACTAGCAGAATAATTGAGGCAGAAGAACGGATAAGTGACCTGGAAGATAAAATAGTGGAAATAACTACCAAAGAGCAGAATAAAGAAAAAAGAAGGAAAGAATTGAGGACAGTCTCAGAGACCTCTGGGACAACATTAAACACACCAACATTCGAATTATAGGGGTCCCAGAAAAAGAAGAGAAAAAGAAAGGGCCTGAGAAAATGTTTGAAGAGATTATAGTTGAAAACGTCCTTAATATGGGAAAAGAAATAGTTAATCAAGTCCAGGAAGCACAGAGAGTCACATACAGGATTAATCCAAGGAGAAACATGCCAAGACACATATTAATCAAACTATCAAATATTAAATACAAAGAACAAATATTAAAAGCAGCAAGGGGAAAACAACAAATAACACACTAGGGAATCCCCATAAGGTTAACAACTGATCTTTCAGCAGAAACTCTGCAAGCCAGAAGGGAGTGGCAGGACATATTTAAAGTGATGAAAGGGAAAAACCTACAACTGAGATGACTCTACCCAGCAAGGATCTCATTCAGATTCGAGCGATAAATTAAAACCTTTACAGAGAAGCAAAAGCTAAGAGAATTCAGCACCGCCAAACCAGATTTACAACAAATGCAAAGGAACTCCTCTAGGCAGGAAACACAAGAGAAGGAAAAGACGTACAATAACAAACCCAAAACAATTAAGAAAATGGTAACAGGAACATACATATGGATAATTACCTTAAATGTAAATGGATTAAATGCTCCAACCAAAAGACATAGACTGGCTGAATGGATACAAAACAAGACCCATATATATGCTGTCTACAAAAGACCCACTTCAGACCTAGGGACACATACAGACCGAAAGAGAGGGGATGGAAAAAGATATTCCATGCAAATGAAAATCAAAAGAAAGCTGGAGTAGCAATTCTCATATCAGACAAAATAGACTTTAAAACAAAGATTATTACAAGAGACAAAGAAGGACACTACATAATGATCAAGGGATCAATCCAAGAACAAGATATAATAATTGTAAATATTTATGTACCCAATATAGGAGCACCTCAATACATAAGGCAAATACTAACAGCCATAAAAGGGGAAATCGACAGTAACACAATCATAGTAGGGGACTTTAAAACCTTACTTTCACCAATGGACAGATCATCCAAAATGAAAATAAACAAGGAAACACAAGCTTTAAATGATAGATTAAACAAGATGGACTTAATTGATATCTATAGGACATTCCATCCAAAAACTACAGAATACACATTCATCTCAAGTGCTCATGGAATATTCCCCAGGATAGATCATATCGTGGGTCACAAATCAAGCCTTGGTAAATTTAAGAAAATTGAAATCATATCAAGTATCTTTTCTGACCACAACGCTATCAGACTAGATATCAATTACAGGAAAAAAATCTGTAAAAAATACAAACACACAGAGGCTAAACAATATACTACATAATAACCAAGAATTCACTGCAGAAATCAAAGAGGAAATCAAAAAATACCTGCAAACAAATGACAATGAAAACATGACGACCCAAAACCTATGGGATGCAGCAAAAGCAGTTCTAAGAAGGAAGTTTATAGCAACAAATTCTACCTTAAGAAGCAAGAAACATGTCAAATAAACAACCTACGCTTACACCTAAAGCAATTACAGGAAGAACAAAAAAAAAAACCAAATTCAGCAGAAGGAAAGAAATCATAAATATCAGATCAGAAATAAATGAAAAAGAAATGAAGGAAACAGGAAACGATAGCAAAGATCAATAAAACTAAAAGCTGGTTCTTTGAGAAGATAAACTAAATTGATAAACCGTTAGCCAGACTCATCAGGAAAAAAACGGAGAAGACTCAAATCAATAGAATTAGAAATGAAAAAAGAGAAGTAACAACTGAAACTGCAGAAATACGAAGGATCATGAGAGATTACTACAAGCAACTCTATGCCAATAAAATAAACAATCTGGAAGAAATGGACAGATCCTTAGAACTGCACAACCTTCCGAGACTGAACCAGGAAGAAATAGAAAATATGAACAGACCAATAACAAGCACTGAAATTGAAACTGTGATTAAAAATCTTCCAACAAACAAAAGCCCAGTACCAGATGGCTTCACAGGCGAATTCTATCAAACATTTAGACAAGAGCTAACACCTATCTTTCTCAAAGTCTTCCAAAATATTACAGAGGGAGGAACACTTCCAAACTCATTCTACGAGGCCACCATCACCCTGATACCAAACCCAGACAAAGATGTCACAAAGAAAGAAAACTACAGGCCAATATCACTGATGAACATAGATGCAAAAATCCTCAACAAAATACTAGCAAACAGAATCCAACAGCACATTAAAAGGATCATACACCATGATCAAGTGGGGTTTATCCCAGTAATGCAAGGATTCTTCAACATACGCAAATCAATCAATGTGATACACCATATTAATGAATTGAAGGAGAAAAACCATTTGATCATCTCAAGAGATGCAGAGAAAGCTTTCAACAAAATTCAACACCCATTTATGATAAAAACCCTCCAGAAAGTAGGCATAGAGGGAACTTTCCTCAACCTAATAAAGGCCATATATGACAAACCCACAGCCAACATCGTCCTCAATGGTGAATAACTGAAACCGTTTCCACTAAGATCAGGAACAAGACAAGGTTGCCCACTCTCACCACTTTTATTCAACATAGTTTTGGAAGTTTTAGCCACAGCAATCAGAGAAGATAAAGAAATAAAAGGAATCCAAATCAGAAAAGAAGAAGTAAAGCTGTCACTGTTTGCAGATGGCTTGATACTCTACATGGAGAATCCTAAAGATGCTACCAGAAAACTACTAGAGCTAATCAATGAATTTGGTAAAGTAGCAGGATACAAAATTAAAGCACAGAAATCTCTTGCATTCCTATACACTAATGATGAAAAATATGAAAGTGAAATTAAGGAAACACTCTCATTTACCATTGCAACAAAAAGAATAAAATATCTAGGAATAAACCTACCTGAGGAGACAAAAGACCTGTATGCAGAAAATTATAAGACACTGATGAAAGATGATACAAACAGAGGGAGAGATATATTATGTTCTTGGATTGGAAGAATCAACATTGTGAAAATGAATATACTACCCAAAGCAATCTACAGATTCAATGCAATCCCTATCAAACAATCACTGGCATTTTTCACATAAGTAAAACAAAAAATTCCACAATTTGTATGGAAACACAAAAGACCCCGAATAGCCAAAGCAATCTTGAGAAAGAAAAACGGAGCTGGAGGAATCAGGATACCTAACTTCAGACTATACTACAAAGCTACAGTAATCTAGACAGTATCTACTGGCACAAAAACAGAAATATAGATCAATGGAACAGGATAGAAAGCTCAGAGATAAACCCATGCAAATATGGTCACCTTCTCTTTGATAAAGGAGGCAAGAATATACAGTGGAGAAAAGACAGTCTCTTCAATAAGTGGTGCTGGGAAAACTGGACAGCTACATGTAAAAGTATGAAATTAGAACACTCCCTAACATCATAAACTCAAAATGGTTTAAAGACCTAAATGTAAGGCCAGACACTATCAAACTCTTAGAGGAAAACACAGGCAGAACACTCTATGACATAAATCACAGCAAGATCCTTTTGACCCACCTCCAAGGGAAATGGAAATAAAAACAAAAATAAACAAATGGGACCTAATGACGCTAAAATCTTTTGCACAGTAAAGGAAACCATAAACAAGATGAAAAGACAACCCTTAGAATGGGAGAAAATATTTGCAAATGAAGCAACTGACAAAGGATTAATCTCCAAAATTTACAAGCAGCTCATGCAGCTCAATATCAAAAAAACAAAAAACCCAATCCAAAAATTGGCAGAACACCTAAAAAGACATTTCTCCTAAGAAGATATATAGATTGTCAACAAACACATGAAAGACTGCTCAATGTCATTAATCATTAGATAAATGCAAATCAAAACTAAAATGAGATATCATCTCCCACCAGTCAGAATGGCCATCATCAAAAAATCTAACAACAATAAATGCTGGAGAGGGTGTGGAGAAAAGGGAACCCTCTTGCACTGTTGGTGGGAATGTAAATTGATACAGCCACTATGGAGAACAGTATGGAGGTTCCTTAAAAAACTAAAAATAGAGCTACCATACGACCCAGCAATCCCACTACTGGGCATATACCCTGAGAAAACCATAATTCAAAAAGCGTCATTTACCAAAATGTTCATTGCAGCTCTATTTACAATAGCCAGCACATGGAAGCAACCTAAGTGTCCATCAAAAGATTAATGGATAAAGAAGATGTGGCACATACATACAATGGAATATTACTCAGCCATAAAAAGAAACGAAATTGTATTATTTGTAGTGAGGTGGATGGACCTAGAGTCTGTCATACAGATTGAAGTAAGTCAGAAAGAGAAAAACAAATACCATATGCTAACACATATATATGGAATCTAAAAAAAAAATGGTCATGAAGAACCTAGGTGCAAGACGGGAATAAAGACCCAGACCTACTAGAGAATGGACTTGAGGATACGAAGAGGGGGAAGGGTAAGGTGGAACAAAGTGAGAGAGTGGCATGGACATATATACACTACCAAATGTAAAATAGATAGCTAGTGGGAAGCAGCCGCATAGCACAGGGAGATCAGCTCTGTGCTTTGTGACCACCTAGAGGGGTGGGATAAGGAGGATGGGAGGGAGGGAGATGCAAGAGGGAAGAGATATGGGGACATATGTATATGTATAACTGATTCACTTTGTTATAAAGCAGAAACTAACACACCTTTTTAAAGCAATTATACTCCATTAAAGATGTTTTAAAAAAAAAAAGTCTGCATAAAAATAGAATAGAAATCAAATAGAAAAAAGTTGTGTGTTGATCTGTCTAAATGTAGAACTAAAATCGAATGATTTGGGGCTTTCTGTTCTCTCAAGATACAGTAGCTTATTCCTCCCTGTCCTCTCCCCTACAACAAAAAGACCCTGCATCTGATACAACAAAGATATAAAGTTTCTGAAACGTGGAAAGAAAGCAGTGGGCTGTCTAAAGTCCTGGGATATAAGGACCAATATGTTGGTGAATTCCCTGGGTTTCCTTGTTGCCTCCTATGTATCCTTGATAAGACACTGAAGAAACCTCCAACCCAGCACCATTAAATGACATAGGCAAAGCATGTTCCCCATAGCCAAAGGACTGAGGAAAGAACAGTCTAAAAACAGGAAACCTTTTGACAATAATCAGACACAAATGGAAAAGATGAACTCCTCTCTGAGGTTTCACTGTGTTGTGTAGTAAGTTTGTCTCACAAAACTCTACACCCTCACTGAAGCAGGTGGCATGCTCTGATTTTCCTTGCCAGGTGGTGTCTGCAGGGCTGAGCATAGAGCTAATCTTCCATCTCCCACCTGACTGAAGGAGGTAGTGACAATATGGTTGGCCCATTGGGTGGTGTTGGATGAACTGGGTTGGCAGTTGATCTTTAATCCCTTGCCTGTCAAAACAGGTCATGTTTCAAATCCTTGGTCATGGTTGTGTTGATGGGATCCAGTGGGGAGATGAGCCTCCACCCCCACTCAGCAGAACAGGATGTGATGAGGAAGTAGTAGGTAGAGCTAGTCACCATTTGGCTTCACCACTTTTCCTCCAGTGTCATCAGTGTCCACCTTCACCTAGAATCAACAAGGCTAATGAGCTTGGCAAATGCAGGACTAGCTGGCACTCTGCTTGCTTCCTCGTTTCCGCTGGTGCCAGTGGGTATCTAAGGCTCTACATTCACTTTTCATCAACAGAGTGGTGTGAGTCAGACCTCTGCTTCTTCCCTCCCTGATGGCAGTGAAGCCCACTGAGGAGCTGATCTTATACCTCCACTTGAAGAAAATGAAGCAATGTAACGTGGTGCCCACTTTCCCTGGGAAGGTACTGGGGAAGCTGAATTCTCATCCAACCTGTTTCACTGAGGCAGAGTGAATCAGTGGCCCACTTTTGCAAGGGTGGTGTCAGCACTGCCTTGTGAGAGCCTGAACATTACCACACAGCCCTCATGCTATCCCTCAACAGGGGTACTACCTATTAAAAGATTAAATAGGATATTAAGTTTCAAAATATAGTATCCAAAATGTCCAGGATAAAATTTTAAAAAATCACTAGTTATACCAAGAACCAGGAGAATCACAACATGAATGAGAAAAAACAGATGACAAAAGTAAGATAAATCCAATGTTGGAACTATCTGAAAATGCTTCAAGAAACAATGACAAATTGTCTTGAATTAATAAAAAAAAAATAGAAAGTCTCATCGGAGAAATAGAAGTTATATAAAAAAAACCCAATGGAAGTTATAGAACTGAAGCATATAATAACTGAAAAAAATCACTGGGTGGGTTCATTACAGAGTGGAATTGACAGAGGACAGTATCTGTAAACTTGAGGACAGATCAACAGAATTTACTCAGTCTGAACATAAAGAGAAAGTAGACTGATAAAAAGGGACAAAATCTCAGGTACCTGTGGGACAATTAACACAAGAGCTAATATTTGCATCATTGGAGCTCCAGAAGGAAAAAGGAGAGAAAAACAGTGGGACTGAGCAAGTATTAAAAGAAATATGGCTAGAAATATCCTGAATTCATTGACACAAACCTAGAGATTCAAGAAGCTTTGAGAATCCCAATTAAGATAAACCCAAAGAAATCCACATCATGACACATCAAAATTAATCTTCTGAAAACTAAAGATAAAGGAAAAAACTTGAAAGCAACCAGAGAGAAATGTCACAATACTTATAGAGAAATACTGATTTGAATGATAGCAGATTTGGAAAGAAAAAAAGAAATGTCAAACTTGAAATATATCCTTCAGGAATAAAGCACAAATGAAGCCATTCTTAGGGAAAGGAAATCTTAGAGAATTTACTGTTAACAAACTAACCATTAAAGGATAGATAAAGTAAGTTCTCTAAACAGAAAGGAAATTATAACAGAAGATTTGGAACTTCAGAAAGAATAGAAGAACATCAGAATGGGTAAAAAATAAAGACTATTCTATTTCTTATGAAGTCTCTTAAATCATATGTAATAATTGAAGCAAAAATTATAGCACCAACCAATGTGGTGTTCAATGTATATAGAGGAAAAATTTAAGATAATTATATTTTAAAGTCAGAGAAGGTAAAGGAAATGAAATAGAAGCATGTTTTCTATACTTCACTTGAAGTGGTTAAATATCTTTGTATGTATATTGTAACACCTAGAACAAGCACTAAAAATTAAAACCAAAAATGATATATCCAAAAACAGTACATATAAATCAAGATGGAATCCTAAAAATATATTTAAGTAACCCATAGGAAGGTAAGAAAGAGAAATAGAGGAACAAGAAACAGAGGGAAAGAAATAGAAAACAAATAATGAAATGCTGAGTTAAGTCTTAACTTTCAATAATTACTTTATATGTAAGTTGATTCTAAATACACCAATTAGAAACAAACACTGACAGAATGAATAAAACAATATGCTGTCTATAAGAAACTCACTTCAACTATAATGAAATAGGTTGAAAATAAAAGAATGGAAAAAGAAATACCATGCAAACATTAATTTAACATTATGGGGTGATAAACATTTATCTAAGGATCAACAATTCCTTCAGGTTTTTTTCTTTTAAATTTAAGTAAAATAAAACATAACTTTTACTTAAAATGCAACATGTATAATTTGATCACATGTGGATTACTTATTTCCATTTATCTGCCCATTTATTCTAATCTACATAATGAATGATGTTCCAATTGCTCTTAATAACAGTAATGCATAGGTAATAGGATTTAGGGTGAAGTTTTGTTTTGTAATTTTCTGTACTTCTTTAGTTACTCATATGCAAAGTCTCACTTTTCAAAAAAAGTCACTGAATGGAAAAGTGATCAAAATGTTAAAAAGAAAATTCACAAAGTAACAAAAAATAAAATAAAAATAAAATACCAAGGAATAAACATAAAAGAAGTTGCAAACAGACACCTGGGTAATTTAGATATTGAACTTAGAAGACAAGGCCTTTAAAATAATTATAATTAATGTGTTCAAGAAACTAGAGGAAACAAATGGAACTTCACCAGAGATTTAGTACCCTTAAAAAAGAACCAAATGAGAACTCTAGAACTGAAAATACATCTGATATTAAGAACTCAGTAAGTATGTTTAAAAGCAGATTAAATGCAGGCAGGTAAGACAGGTAAATTGAATGATATGCCAATAAAAAATACCCAAACTAAAGTTCAGAGAGAGATAGAAAATGTGAGAACTATGGGGAAAAAGTGTAAGAGCTATTTGGAAAACAATTGAAATAGACTAACATATGTGACTTCAAGTTCCAAAAGCAGCTCAAGTGAGAGGAAATTATCACCTTCAAAGGAGCAACAAAGTAACAATTAGGTCATCACTAACTTCTCAACAGAGACAGTAGAAGCCAGAAGACAGTAGAATGACATCTTTAAAGTGTTGAAAGGATGAAACTGCCAACTAGCATTCTCTACACAGTGAAAATATCCTTCAAAAGCAAAGGCAAAATTAAGATGTTTGCAGAGACACCAAAGCTGAGAGAGAGTTTGTTGTTAGCTGATGTGACTGCAAGATATACTAAAGGGAGTTTTTTAGAAAAAGCAAAATGAAGGAAACTCCAAAATGAAGGAAGAAATGAAGAACAACAGAAAAGGCAAGTAAAAATGAACACTGACTAAATAATGCAATAGTAGTAATGTCTTGCTGTGTTTAAAATATATTTAGAACCAAAGGCAGGTTAACTATACATCAAAAATGGTAAAATGCAAATGCACCTAAAGCATTATCAGAGAGGTAGTAAAGGTAATAATTTGCATTATTAACTTAGTAATAAGTTAAGAGTATATGTGTTCATGTATAGAATAGCCATTCAAAGAAAAGTAAAAAAAGAAAACATAACTGATAGGACAATAAAGGAAAAGATGGTATAATAAAATATTTTATTAATCCAAAAGAAGTCAAGAAATGAAAGCAAAGGAACAGAAAATCAAGTGTATGATGGTAGTGATAAACAAAAATATATTAGTAATTATAATAAGTGATATGGACTAAATACTCCAATTAAAAGTCTCAGATTTTCAGACTGAATAGAAATATAAAGACCATTTATATGCTGCTTGCAAAACACACACCTTGATAAAAGTAAAATATTTTAAAATATACTATGCATACACCAACTAAAAGAAAGCTGAGGTAGCTATGCTAATACTAGACAAAGGAGAATTTATGGCAAGAAGCATTTCTAGAGACAAAGCAAGTTATTTCATAATGACATACAGGTCAATTCATTGGAACAATATAAAAATTCTAAATTTGTGAGCACTCAATAGCATGGCTTTAAGACATAGAGAGCAAAAATTGACACAATTAAAAAGAGGGATTAGACAAATCTACAATGATGATAAGAAATTTTAACAAACTCCTCTCAACTGAGAAAATAAGCATACAAAAAAAACTCAATAATGATACAGAAGATCTTAACTACACAACTAACAAATATAATCTAATCGATACATAGAGAATACTGGACCTGATGGCAACAGTATACATTTTGTTTTCAAGTTGCATGAAATATTTACCAAAATTTCTAAGAAAACAATAATTACATAAAGGTTTTCAATATACAATACAAGCCTTCATTTCAAGAAACTATGAACAGAATAGCAAAAGAAACTCAAAGAAGGAAAGAATTAATTAAAAACAGAAATCATGAAATGGATACCAAATGTTCAATAAAGAAGGGCTTCCCTGGTGGCACAGTGGTTAAGAATCTGCCTGCCAATGCAAGGGACATGGATATGAGCCCTGGTCCAGGAAGATCCCACATGCTGTGGAGCAACTAAGCCCGTGTGCCACAACTACTGAGCCATGCCACAACTACTAAAGCCCGTGTGCCTAGAGCCTGTGCTCCACAACGAGAAGCCATCACAATGAGAAGCCCATGCACCGCAATGAAGAGTAGCCCCCACTTGCCGCAACTAGAGATAGCCCACGTGCAGCAACAAAGACCCAACACAGCCAAAAATAAATAAAATAAATAAACTGAAAAAAAATATATATATATATTTAAAAACCCACAAATGTTCAATAAAGAACATCAATAGTGCCAAAGTTGGCTCTTTGAAGAGATTAATAAACTTGGTAAACTCCTAGCAACATTGATAAAGAAAAAAGAAAAAACAAATTGCCAGTAACATGAATAAAATGAGGACATCGGTATGTATCCTACAGATATTAAAAAGATCATAAAAGGATACTATAAACAATTTTATGCCAATAAATTTGAAAATTTAGATGCTATGGACCAATCTCTCAAAAACAGTTGCCAAATATGACCCAAGAAGGAATATCTAAATAAGTTTTTGATTAAACAAATTGAGTAATAGTCATCCCAGAAAGAAAATTCCAGCCCCAGATGATTCACCAGTAATTTTCTCCAAATATTTAAGGAAGAAATAATATCAATCTTACATAAACTCTTCCAGAGTAAAGGAAAAGATGGAACACATCTGAACTTGTTTGCAGAGGGCAGCTTAATTTTGATACCAAACTCTGACAAGGACACAGTAAGAAGGAATAATACAAGCCAATGTCTCTCATGACCTAGATATGAAAATCTTACATGAAATACTTGCAAATCAACTAAATTAATGCATAGGTGTAGTTTAGCATTCAAAAAATCAATTAGTGTTATTCACCACATTAACAGAAATAGGAAAAATGATTTCATATTCCTTATTGAGAAATACACAGCATTGAAGAAAATTCAATACCCATTATTTTTTCAAAAGTCCTCTTAGCAAATTAGAAATAGGAGACTCTTAAATTCAAAAAGGATTTTTTTTTTTTTACAAAATCTTACAGTAAGATTTTCACATTTATGGTAAAATATTAAAAACTCTTCCCCTGAGACTGGGAATGAGACAAAGATGTGCACTTCAAGCTTCTATTCAACTTATACTGGAGATTCTAACAAGTACAATAAGACAAGAAAATTAAATAAAATGCTTAAGAATTGGAAAGGAAAAAATACTGTCATCGTTTGAAGATATTGTTATTGTGTACATAGAAAATTCAAAAGAATCTGCAAAAAATAAGAATTAACAATTGAACTTAGCAAGGTGACTCAATACAAGGTCAATATTTTAAAAATCAATTTTATTTCTGTATTTATTTCTGTATACCGAAACAAATAGAAAATTAAGATGAAACAATCTACACATTATTAAAATTAATACTTGAATTTAGCAAGATAATTATAAAATAGAAAATTATTAAACCATCAAAATGCTTAGGAATACATACAGCAAAATTAGTGAAGACTTCTACTCTGTAAACAAAATATTATTGAGAGAAATTAAAGAAGATCTAAATAAATAGAATAATATTCCATGACCATGGATTGGAAGACTCATTATTGTAAACATGCCAATTTTCCCCAAATTTATCTATAGATTCAATAAAATTCTAATCAAAATTCCAGCAGGTTGTGTGTGTGTGTGTGTGTGTGTGTGTGTGCGTGCAGGTAAATTTAAAAAACTGATTCAAAAGTGAATATGGAAATGCAAAGGGGCAAGAATAATCAAGTCACTCTTGAAGAGCAACAACAAAGCTGGAGGACCCATGTTACCAGAAACGAAGAATGACTATAAAGCTATAATAATTAAGACAGTGTAATATTGACCCAAGGGTGCAATACTGACCAATAGTATAACAAAAGAGAGAACTCATAAACGGGCCTACACATATATATTCTACTGGCTCATGACATTGACATTGCAATACATTGAGGAAAGAATTGTCTTTTTAATAAATGGTGTTGGGTAAACTGAATATCCACATTGAAAAAAAATAAATCTCAACTTCTATTTCACCCCACACACAAAAACCAATTCCAGATGGATCAAGGATGAAAATATGAGTGGTATAACAATAAAGCTTTTAGAAGAATGTCTTCATGAATATAGACAAATATTTCTTAAACATAGTACAAAAAGCACTAGTCATAAAGGAAAAAAAAAGATATATTGGACCACATTAATAATGTGAACTTCTGTGTATGAAAAGATACTACTAATGCAGTGAAAAAGCTAGCTTTAGAGTGGAGTTATATATTTATAACACGTGTATCTAACAAGGGATTCCTGTGCATAATAGACAGATGATTATACACACACACAGTGGACCATTGAACAACACTGGTTTTAACTGCCTTGGTTCACTCCTATGTGGATTTTTTTCAATAGTAGATACTACAGTACTACACGATCCTTGTTGGTTGAATCTGTGAATGTGGAACCATGAATACAGAGGAATGATGGATAAAGAGGGCCAGTTATAAATTACACGGGATTTTTGACTGCTCAGAGCGTCAGCACCTCTAATCCCTGTGTTGTTCAAGGATCAACTGTATACATATATATTTTAGGTATGTATTTTATGTGTATTTATATAATATAAGCTATAATTATATAAACTATAATTATATGTAATATTTATACATAAATATATATATCCTACTAACCAATAAAAGGCAAGAAGAACAATAGAAAGATGGACAACAGGTATTTACAGAAGAAGTTATCCAAGTGGTGAGCAAGCACATGAAAAAATACTCTACTTCATTAGTCATCAGGGAAATGAAAAAATAATACCACAACACAACTTCAACCCACCCACCAGAATGAATAAAATGAAAAAGACCAAAACCATCAAGTGTTGGTGGAACAATCATAGCTCTTGTGCACTGCTGGTGGGAGTGTACATTGGTAAACCAGGTGGGAAACTGTGTATTTGTGTACTTGCTAAATCTGAACATGTGCAGACCCTATGGCTGAATAGTTTCCCTCTTAGTTTTATGTCCAACAGAAATGTGAACATATGCTCACCACAAACACATATGAAGACGTTCATAGAAGTATTACTTGTGATCCTCAATATTGGAAACAACCAGAATGTCCGTCAGAAGCTGACTGACATGAAGGGAAGTCTTGGTCACAGCAAGTGGTCCTACAACAGAAGCTGGCAGGGACCCTCTGGCTGGGGACCCTCAGAGGTCTGAGAGTCTAGAGGGACAAGGTCATTGGGTGATACCTCTCAGCAGATGCCCAAAGAGAATAGTTTATCACAGATCAGACACTTCTTCATTCCCTCCCCCATTCCCATCCCATGCTGTCCAGTGAGGCCACAGAGAGAGACAAGGAAATCCTCTATTGCCTGAGCTTAAACCTAAAACGGTGAGAATAACGCTCACCGCTATAATATCAACCTTACATAAACCTTACAAAGAAATTAAGGTTGATATTAACCTTATAATATCAACCTTACATAAACCTTACAAAGAAATTAATTTCTTTGGAATATTTTAGATTAAGCTTACAAAAATTATCTTCTCGCTTCTCGCTTCTTTCTTTAAATTGTGGTAAAATACATATAATAGTTACCATCTTAAACATCTTTAAGTGTACAGTTCATTGCCATTAAATGCATTCATGTTGTGTTACCTTCACAAGAATTCTTTTCATCTTACAAAACAAACTCTGTACTCATTAAGCATTAAATCCCCATTCCTCCCTTCCCCAGCTTCTCTACTTTCTGTCTCTATGAATCGGACTATCTAGGTAACTCATATAAATGGAATCACTCAGTATTTGTCCTATTATGTCTGGCTCATTTCACTTAGCATAATGTCATCAAGATTCATCCTTGATATTATAACTTGTGTCAGGATTTCCTTTTTTTAAATTAAATTTATTTTTTATACAGCAGGTTCTTATTAGTTAACTATTTCATACATATTAGTCTATATATGTCAGTCACAATCTCCCAGATCATCCCACCACCCCCACCCCTGCTTTCCCCCCTTGGTGTCCATACATTTGTTCTCTACATCTGTCTCTCCATTTCTGCCTTGCAAACCAGTTCATCTGTACCTTTTTTCTAGATTCCACATATGTGCATTGATATACAATATTTGTTTTTCTCTTTCTGACTTAATTCACTCTGTATGAGAGTCTCTAGGTCCATCTATAAATGACCCAATTTCATTCCTTTTTATGGCTGAGTAATATTCCATGTATATATGTACCACTTCTTCTTTATCCATTTGTCTGTCGATGGGCATTTAGGTTGCTTCCATGACCTGGTTATTGTAAATAGTGCTGCAGTGAACATTGGGATGCATGTGTCTTTTTGAATTATGGTTTTCTCTGGGTATATACCCAGTACTGGGATTGCTGGGGCATATGGTAATTCTATTTTTAGTTTTTTAAGGAACCTCCACACTGTTCTTCTTAGTGGCTGTATCAATTTACATTCCCACCAACAGTGAAAGAGGGTTCCCTTTTCTCAACACCCTTTCCAGAATTTGCTGTTTGTATATTTTCTGATGAAGCCTACTCTAACTGGTGTGAGGTGATACCTCATTGTAGTTTTCATTTGCATTTCTCTAATAATTATTGATGTTGAGCAGCTTTTCATGTGCCCCTTGGCCATCCATATGTCTTCTTTGGAGAAATGTCTATTTAGGTCTTCTGCCCAGTTTTTGATTGGGTTGTGTGTGTTTTTTTTTTAATATTGAGCTGCATCAGCTGCTTATATAATTTGGAGATTAATCCTTTGCCCATTGATTCGTTTGCAAATATTTTCTCCCATTCTAAGGGTTGTCTTTATGTCTTGTTTACAGTTTCCTTTGCTGTGCAAAAGCTATTAAGTTTCATTAGGTCCCATTTGTTCATTTTTGTTTTTATATCCATTACTCTAAGAGATGGGTCAAAAAAGATCTTGCTGAACCTTATGTCAAAGAGTGTTCTGCCTATGTTTTCCTCTAAGAGTTTTATAGTGTCCAGTCTTACATTTAGATCTTTAATCCATTTTGAGTTTATTTTTGTGTATGGTATTAGGGAGTGTTCTAATTTCATTCTTTTATATATAGCTGTCCAGTTTTCCCAGCACCACTTATTGAAGAGACTGTCTTTTCTCCATTGTATATCCTTACCTCCTTTGTCATAGACTAGTTGACCATAGGTGCGTGAGTTTATCTCTGGGCTGTCTATCCTGTTCCATTGATCTATATTTCTGTTTTTGTGCCAGTACCATATTGTCTTGATTACTGTAGCTTTGCAGTATGGTATGAAGTCAGAGTCTGATTCCTCCAGCGCCATTTTCCCCTCAAGATTGCTTTGGCTTTTCTGTCTCCATACAAATTTTAAGATTTTTTTGTTCTAGTTCTGTAAAAAATGCCACTGGTAATTTGATAGAGATTGCATTGAATCTCTAGATGACATTGGGTAGTGTAGTCATTTTCACAATGTTAATTCTTCCAATACAAGAACATGGTCTATCTCTCCATCTGTTTGTGCCATCTTTGATCTCTTTCATCAGTGTCTTATAGTTTTCTGAGTACAGGTCTTTTACCTCCTTATGTAGGTTTATTCCTACGTATTTTATTCTTTTTGTTGCAATGGTGAATGGGATTGTTTCCTTAATTTTTCTTTCTGATCTTTCATTGTTAGTGTAAAGGAATGCAAGAGATTTCTGTGCATTAATTTTGTATCCTGATACTTTACCAAATCCATTGATTAGCTCTAGGAGTTTCCTGGTGGCATCTTTAGGATTCTCTATGTATAGTAACATGTCATCTGCAAACAGTGACAGCTTTACTTCTTCTTTTCTGATTTGGATTCCTTTTATTTCTTTTTCTTCTCTGATTGCTGTGGCTAAAACTTCCAAAACTATGTTGAATAATAGTGGTGAGAGTGGGCAACCTTGTCTTGTTCCTGATCTTGGTGGAAATGGTTTCAGTTATTCACCTTTGAGGACGATGTTGGCTGTGGGTTTGTCATATATGGCCTTTATTATGTTGAGGTAAGTTCCCTCTATGCCTACTTTCTGGAGGGTTTTTATCATAAATGGGTGTTGAACTTTGTCAAAAGCTTTTTATGCATCTATTGAGATGATCATATGGTTTTTCTCCTTCAATTTCTTAATATGGTGTATCACATTGATTGATTTGCATATATTGAAGAATCCTTGCATTACTGGGATAAACCCCACTTGATCATGGTGTATGATCCTTTTAATGTGTTGTTGGATTCTGTTTGCTAGTATTTTATTGAGGATTTTTGCATCCATATTCATCAGTGATATTGGTCTGTAATTTTTTTTTTTTTGTGGTATCTTTGTCTGCTTTTGGTATCAGGATGATGGTGAATGAGTAGAATGAGTTTGGGAGTGTTCCTCCCTCTGCTATATTTTTAGAAGAGCTTGAGAAGGATAGATGTTAGCTCTTCTCCAATTGTTTGATAGAATTCACCTGTGAAGCCATCTGGTCCTGGGACTTTGTTTGTTGGAAGATTTTTAACCACAGTTTCAATTTCATTACTTGTGATTGGTCTGTTCATATTTTCTATTTCTTCCTGGTTCATTCTTGGAAGGTTATACATTTCTAAGAATTTGTCCATTTCTCCCAGTTTGTCCATTTTGTTGGCATAGAGTTGCTTGTAGTAGTCTCTTAAGAAGCTTTGTATTTCTGTGGTGTCAGTTGTAACTTCTCCTTCTTCTTTCTAATTTTAGTGATTTGAATCCTCTCCCTCTTTTTCTTGATGAGTCTGGTTAAAGGTTTATCAATTTTGTTTATCTTCTCAAAGAACCAGCTTTTAGTTTTATTGATCTTGCCTATTGTTTTCTTTGTTTCTTTTTCATTTATTTCTGCTCTGATTTTTATGATTTCTTTCCTTCTACTAACTTGAGGTTTTGTTTGTTTTTCTTTCTCTAGCTCCTTTAGGTGTAAGGTTAGGTTGTTTCTTTGAGGTTTTTCTTGTTTCTTGAGGTAGGCTTTTATTGCTATAAATGTCCCTCTTAGAACTGCTTTTGCTGCATCCCATAGGTTTTGGATCATTGTGTTTTTGTTTTCATTTGTCTCTGGGTATTTTTTGATTTCCTCTTTGATTTCTTCAGTGTTCTCTGGGTTATTTAGGAACGTATTGTTTAGCCTCCATGTGTTTGTGTTTTTTACTTTTATTTCCCTGTAATTTATTTCTAATCTCATAGCGTTGGGGTCAGAAAAGATGCTTGATACAATTTCAATTTTCTTAAATTTACTGAGGCTTGATTTGTGACCCAAGATGTGATCTATCCTGGAGAGTGTTCCATGTGCACTTGAGAAGAAAGTGTAATCTGCTGTTTTTGGATGGAATGTTCTATAAATATCAATTAAATCTCTCTGGTCTATTGTGTCATTTAAAGCTTGTGTTTCCTTATTAATTTTCTGTTTGGATGATTTGTCCATTGGTGTGAGGTGTTAAAGTCCCCCACTATTATTGTGTTACTGTCAATTTCCTCTTTTATAGCTGTTAGCAGTTGCCTTATGTATTGAGGTGCTCCTATGTTGGATGCATATATATTTATAATTGTTATATCTTCTTCTTGGATTGATCCCTCAATCATTGTGTAGTGTCCTTCCTTGTCTCTTGTAACATTCTTTATTTTAAAGTCTATTGTATCTGATATGAGTATTACTACTCCAGCTTTCTATATATTTCCATTTGCATAGAATATCATTTTTATTCCAGCAAGCCTGTGTCTTTCGGTTGGAGCATTGAATCCATTCACATTTAAGGTAATTATTGATATGTATGTTCCTATTACCATTTTCTTAATTGTTTTAGGTTTGTTTTTGTAGGTCCTTTTCTTCTTTTGTGTTTCCCACTTAGAGAAGTTCCTTTAGCATTTGTTTTAGAGCTTGTTTCATTGTGTTGAACTCTCTTAGCTTTTGCTTGTCTGTAAGGCTTTTGATTTCTCCTTTGAATCTGAATGAGATCCTTGCCCGGTAGAGTAATCTTTGTTGTACTTTGTTCCCTTTCATCACTTTAAATATATTGCCACTCCCTTCTGGCCTGTAGAGTTTCTGCTGAGAAATCAGCTGTTAACCTTATGGGAGTTCCCTTGTATGTTATTTGTCATTTTTCCCTTGTTGCTTTGAATAATTTTGCTTTGTCTTTAATTTTTGTCAATTTGATTACTATGTGTCTCAGTGGGTTTCTACTTGGGTTTCTCCTGCCTGGATCTCTCTGTGCCTCCTGGACTTGGGTAGCTACCTCCTTTCACATATTAGGAAAGTTGTCAACTATAATCTCTTCAAATATTTCTTGGGTGCTTTCTCTCTCTCTTCTCCTTCTGAGACCTCTATTATGTGAATGTTGGTGCATTTAATGTTGTCCCAGAGGTCTCTTAGGCTGTCTTCATTTCTTTTCATTCTTTTTTCTTTATTGTGTTCCATGGCAGTGAATTCCACCATTCTGTCTTCCAGGTCACTTATTTGTTCTTCTGCCTCAGTTATTCTGCTATTGATTCCTTCTAGTGTATTTTTCATTTCAGTTATTGTATTGTTCATCTCTGTTTGTTTGTTCTTTAATTATTTTAGGTGTTTGTTCTTTAATTCTTCTAGGTCTTTGTTAAACATTTCTTGCATCTTCTCGATCTTTGCCTCCATTTTTTCCCCGAGGTCCTGGATCATCTTCACTCTCATTATTCTGAATTCTTTTTCTGAAAGGTTGCCTATCTCCACTTCATTTAGTTGTTTTTGGGGGTTTTGTCTTGTTCCTTCATCTGGTACATAGTCCTCTGACTTTTCATTTTGTCTATCTTTCTGTGAATGTGGTTTTCATTCCACAGCCTGCAGGATTGTAGTCCTTGTGGCTTCTGCTCTCTGTCCTCTGGTGGATGAGGCTGTCTAAGAGACTTGTGGAAATTTCCTGATGGGATGGACTGGTGGTGGGTAGAGCTGGCTGTTGCTCTGGTGGGCAGAGCTCAGTAAAACTTTAATCCACTTGTCTGTTGACAGGTGGGGCTGAGCTCCCTCCTTGTTGGTTATTTGGTCTGAGGCGACCCAACACTGGAGTCTACAAGCCTTTTGGTGGGGTTAATAGCAGTCTCCGGGAGGGCTTACACCAAGGAGTACTTCCCAGTACTTCTGCTGCCAGTGTTCTTGTCCCCGTGGCGAGCCACAGCTTTCCCACAGCCTCTGCAGGAGACCCTCCAACACTAGCAAGTAGGTCTGGTTCAGTCTACTATGGGGTCACTGCTCCTTCCCCCTGGGTCCTCATGCACACACTACTTTGTGTGTGCCCTCCAAGAGTGGAGTCTCTGTTTCCCCTAGACCTGTCAAAATCTTGCAGTCAAATCCCACTAACCTTTAAAGTCTGCTTCTCTGGGAATTCCTCCTCCCATTGCCAGACCCCAAGGTTGGGAAGCCTGATGTTGGACTCAGAACTTTCACTCCAGTGGGTGGACTTCTGTGGTATAATTGTTCTCCAGTTTGTAAGTCACCCACCTAGCGGTTATGGGATTTGATTTTATTGTGATTGCGCCCCTCCTACCATCTCATTGTGGCTTCTCCTTTGTCTTTGGATGTGGGGTCTCTTTTTTGGTGAGTTCTAGTGTTTTCTTTTCAATGACTGTTCAGCAATTAGTTGTAATTCTTGTGCTCTCGCAAGAGGGAGTCAGGATTTCCTTCTTTTTTAATGCTGAATAATATTGTTCTGTATGGATATACCACATTTTGTTTATTCATTCCTCCATAACAACTTGAATTTCTTCCACATTTTGGTTATTGTGAACAAATGCTACCATACACCTGGGTGTACAAATATCTCCTTTGAGCTCTTGCTTTCCATTCCTTTGGGTACCTACCCAGCAGTGGAATTGCTAGACATATGGTGATTCTATCTTTAATGTTTTGAGGAACCACCTTATTGTTTTCCATAGTGGCTGCATCCATTTTCCATGGGATATTTTATATTAAGCTTTTAAATGAAAAGGAAACTTAAGACAGAAGCTAAGTTCAGTTGTAGGAAAACAAAGAAAATTAAATTTGTTTTCCACACCTGTGTTTGTTAACTGAAGAAATGTATACCTGCTGTGCTCATCTGAATTAAGAATTCTGCTTTCTACCTCCTGAGGTGTGAATTCAGTAACTTCCCCCTTATTTTTTCTCATCTGCAGAGTGCCAAAAAAAGATGATTTGCATGGATTTTTCCTTTGCTTCCTGTGTCTCAGCATTATGGAAACACAGCCTTTACTTGCCTTCTCGTGGGTGAAGTCAGCCGCAGCCCTGACTGGGGACTTTGCTTTTTCTTCTAGCCCTCCACCTCTTCCTTGACATCTTTGTTGGGTTGGATCCTGCTGACCAGCCTCCTTTACACTTTGTTGTTCCTTGGTTTCTGTGCCTATTTTCTTTTCTACTTCTGTGATCATGCCTCTTCCTCCTCCTGTTCCCGAGATGTCACATTGTAGCCTGCAATGCTCAGAGAACCCTAGGAAAGAAGAGTGGAAGCCAGGAGTCAGAAGCCTCTTGACATTGATGCAACTCTCAGTGGCCAAGTACATGGTGTGGCTGAGGGAGTGGGAAAAG
Source organism: Eubalaena glacialis (assembly GCF_028564815.1). Lineage (NCBI taxonomy): Eukaryota > Metazoa > Chordata > Mammalia > Artiodactyla > Balaenidae > Eubalaena > Eubalaena glacialis. The sequence goes on along the minus strand of NC_083724.1, from coordinate 85,131,620 downwards.
CCAGGGCTGAGATGATTTGGAGGTTCCTCCTTGGGCAACTTGTGAGGGAAGTTGCCGCCACCTGTGAGGGAAAGCAGGAGGAAGATAAGGACTTCAGTTTTAGACACATTAGGTTGAACTGCCTGCAAGACATCCAGGTGGCATATGCTGCTGTCCTATCTCTCACATCTCCCCCCATTCCAATCCTCTGCCAGTGCCCCGATCACTGCTCACCTGGGCCAGCTGAACAGCCTGAACAGGCCAGCTGAACGGATCTCTCTGTCTCCTGGTTTCTACTTCCTGTCCCAAACTCCCCTGTGCTGCTGGGTCAATCATCCCAGAGTGAGACCACAATTGTATGCCACGCTATCCTACTCACACAAGGCATGGTGTATGCTACCATACAATCATATCCCATATGTCATCACATGCTGCCTGTCACACAGTACACACTGCCACACAATCATATCACACACTGTCATCATATATTGTGTGTCACATAGTACACACTACTACAAGTCATATCACATTCTATCACATATCATGTCACAAGATACAAACCATCACACAATCAAATTCTGTCCTCTCTTACATCACATTTCACATAGTACACACTAATATACAATTACATCACGTGTTACTGCATTTGTCACACAGCGCACACTATCACATAATCGTATCACATGTAAAAACTGCAACCCATCAACAACCTTAAAAGTCATTGCCTATCCTTCTATATTAAATGTAAAATTCCTACCCTGGAATTCCACATGTTAGGATGTTTTTGGTTGCAAGACATAAATCCTGACTTAACATGTTTTAAGCGACAAGGATACTTAATATTTTTTACCCCAGTCAGGCAAATGATATTAACTCTGGATTAGAGAAGAGGAAATGGAGACGCAGAATTGTTAAGTAATTTGCCCAGCACCAAACAGCTAATAAATGTCAGAGTCAAGCCTTTTAACTCCATCCTCTGTCTCCAAAGCTCCTGGTCTATTCTCTCTCTATACTACCTGATGTGAGTTGGCGTTTGCATTCTCCATTCCTTATTCTAAGAGGTTAGGTTGAGGGAGATCTTGCTGAATGTCAACATTTTTTCAATTTTAAGCCAGTGAATCAAAAAGTCTTTTTAGAGTATCTGCTGTGTCCCAGCACAGTGGGTAATATTGAAAATTGCATGGCCCAGTCCTTGCCCTGATGGAGCGTCCAACCTGGTAGGAGAAAGATGGCATAAAAGCACAGCTAATCTTTAGAGATTAATAAAGTGGGTAAGTCTGTAATCGTGTAGAGCAGAAGAGAAGCTGATCGTACTATGAATGCCTGGGTCTTATAAATGGGTAGGATTTTCATGAAGTGAGTGTGAGGAACATTGTAACAGCATGAACAAGGGCACAGCAGCAGGAATACATGAAGAAATCAGTATCTATTAAAGAAGAAACTTCCCTATCCCGCTTTTCTCTGTATGCCCATGGCTATATATATGTATTTAATATATATAACAAAGATCATATGTGGCCCCCAAAGCCTAAAACATTTGCTTTCTGACCCTTTATGGAAGGGGTTTGTGGACACTGGTGGAGATCAGGCTATCTAGATGGCTCAGAAGAGTGTTACATTGGAGGTATTTCCATTTCTGGAATTGTCTTCATGGCCTCTGGGGCAGGTTCCCTCAAGGTCCACGAGAGACCAGACCCTCATCTCTAAAGTTGTAGGGGCCACCCCAATCCGTGGGAATCACCTTCCCAGCACTGCCCTTGTGGGAACTTAGGGCTTATTCTAGTGTTCAAGATTGGTCTTATAAATATTCTACATACTCGGGGTATTTTTTAAATTGAGAACTATTTTTCAACAAAAGACTAATATAATTTTTTTAAAGGAGAAATTATACAATGAAAGAGTCTTCCTTCCACCCTAGACTCCAAATTTGAAAGAACTGCTACTGAGAGTTTCTTGTGTATCCTTAATCTGTGTGTGCGTATGTATGTGTGTTACTTTATACAATGGGGAACAAGTTGCCCTACTGTCCTGGCTCTTGCTTTCTTGCTTCTTTTTTTTTTTTTTTTTAACTTAGCAATATAATGAGAAGATCTTTCCACATCAGCAAATGCAAATCTGGCTCCTTTTGAATAACAGCATAGTATTCTTTTGACTGAATGTACTACATTTGAATGACCTATTCCCTTATTAATAACAATTAAGTAGTCGCCAGTGTTTGTCTGTTACAAACTATTTTAAATTTCTAATCCTTATACAGGTAGCTTTGTACAAATGAGTGAATGTAACTGGAGGATAAATTCCTAGATGTGGAATTGCTGAGTAAAGGGTAAGTGGTTTTAGATTTTGATACATAATGACAAACAGCCTTCCAGAAAAGTTGCACAGAATCAACTCTCCACCAACAGGAGATAAGAATTCCTTTTCCCCAACAGCTTCCTTAACATTGAGCCTTATCATTACCAATTTGGTAGGTGAAAATCAAAGTCCACTGTATATGATTGTGTAACATTGTATAAACCATCACCTTTCATGTTTATTTTTATGGGATCCATCAGTTCATGCTTTGTTCATTGAGGTGTTGGAGTTTCTCTTTTTAATACCTCCTACACCTCATCCACACCTTCCAGAATAGAGGGACTTTATCTGTCTTTTTTGCCCACTGTAGCCTCCAAGGAATGCCCAGAACTGTGCCTGACACATAGTTGGCAGATAGTATTTGTTAAATATATGAACAATTTAAAAAATCATTATACAGTAAGAAAATTAGGCCCTCTGACTCTCAATATGTGTTGCAAATTTTTTTTTCACTGTTAGAGTCCCTTGGTTATTTATTTATTTTTACAATGTAAAAGGTTCATGAAAATTTCCATGGTTAAGAATATCATTCTTTGATTCACTTAAAATATATTTTGCTATAAGATGTGTGGAAGGATTCTAACTTAAAATTTTCTGCCTTAATGTGTTTGTGTGTTTTTTTTTTAATATCTTCATTGGAGTATAATTGCTTTACAATGTTGTCAGTTTCTGCTGTACAACAAAGTGAATCAGCTATATGTATACATATATCCCCATATCCCCTCCCTCTTAAGCCTCCCTCTCACCCTCCCTATCCCACCCCTCTAGGTCGTCACAAAGCATCGAGCTGATTTTCCTGTGCTATGGACACTTGAATGAGCCTAGAAAGCCCTCTGCATACTTGTTGGTCCACAAAATCCCACCGTAAGCACATCATGCCTTCATCTCAAGGCTCTGGGTCACATTTCTGAGAAGTGTAGATTTTATTCGATGGAATGATGGGATAAACTAGAATGCTGGTTGGTGTAAAGAGAGAAGTTTCCACTGAAGAGGCAAGTGTATAGGAAGAGAACATTGGAAATTCCAAGAGTGAATTTTGCTTATTTCACAATAATTCTAAGACTAACTTAATTAGGATACCTTTCTTTTGAGATATGTGCAATTTTATTTTGGATTTTTCTCATGCAATACAGAGATGTCAATTCTGAGCCTCCGTGCCCCTTGAGATGTGGGAGACATTGGATGGTCTGAAGCCCATTCAAGCATTTTTGAGAATTTCTGGAAGTCTTAAGTTCTCCTGCTTCCTCTGCCTCTTCATCTTCAGCTTGTTCACCATCTCCTCACGTGAACCCCAGGCAAACACGGATCCTCCTCCACTGTCACTACCCAATCACCAACAAAAATCCCTCATGCCAAATCTTTGTGGGTGTAGTAGAGTTTACTGAAGACACTTTTGCGTGAAACTTTCTACCATCATGCTGGCACCATCTTTCTCCCAATCCTAACCCTCTGCCTCTGTTTGTCATCATCTTCCCCACTGCGCTGGTCTAAGGACTTACTTCCCTTCCCTGAAATGTTGCCCAGCAGGAAGGGGAGAGACCACATAGATTTTTTCCAACAAAGACAGATTTGTAACCAAATGGAAATCTGGTGCCAACAGTCAAAATCATAAAATGTTCTCTACCTTGTTGTATTTACATTACATTTTAACAGGTCCATTACTGCTTTCTCCCATCACACTCCGACCACCACCACACAAAGCCATCCACAGGCACATACTTCTCCCCTTGCCTCTCTTTGTCCATTACAAAGCAACTTAACCAATATGAAAGCCAAATGAATTAAAATAATTGATAGCCTTTGAGACACAGCTGAGTTTTTTCTGGTTCATTGCAGTGTAATAGATTAGACAGATGGGGTCTAGACTAGATCCAGAAATTAGAACTGCAGACTCTTAGTGAGCTTAGTGGTCCCCTAACAATTTGAAGTCCTAGGACAAAGTCCAGACTGGTAGACAAAAGGTAACAGATAAAAGGGAATAGTCTAATACTTCCTCTGGCACCAGGGGAGTCTATATAGACTCAGTGACACAATGTCCAGCAGGTGGGTAGGGACTGATAATGGAGAACCCAGTGGCTAATCACACATGGGTAGATTTGCTTGGTGTTCTCAATTGCAGGAACTTGAGGAGCATCAGTGAAATCTCACAGCAGGGAGCAGACCCTTGCTCTATTTCAATGCGCAGAACTGTTGCCCCAGAAACAAGGTAAAAGTGTGAGAAAATGAGTGGGAAGTGTCGCAGGCTACTAAAACTGAAAATGGGGAAAAACCAAAAGGGAAGTCAACTTGACCGTAAATGTCTGGAAGAGGGGTCAGCACGCTATGGCCTAATGGGCCAATCTCACCCACTACCTATTTTTATAAATAAAGTTATATTGAAACACAGCTGCACCATTCATTTGTCTATTGTCTATGTCTGCTTTCATGCTGTAACGGCAGAGCTGAGTTGTTGAAATAGCGATCATATGGCTGGCAGACCTTAAAATATTTACTACCTGGCCCTTTCACAGGAAAAAAAAAAAAATTGCCTACCCCTGCTTTAGAATGAGTTCTGAGAGCAGAGAGTTTTTTCCATCTTGTCTACATCTCTATTTTCAGCATCTACAAGAGTGCCTGGCACATCTTAGGTGTTCAATCAGTATTTGTTAAATGAATGAATGAGCAAATAAAGCCCTGAATGTTAGGAATCTCTTACATCCTAAGCTCCTTTCTCCAAAGAAGAGGACTGGTCATGGGGACTAGGACTGGGTCCCTCTCAGCTGTGGAGAGAGCAAGGTTTACAGAGAACATACCAGAACCTGAAGATCATCCTGTAGACAAAAGGAGGTTCTCAGATGCCCCTAAATGCTTTACCAGCAGAAACCTCCACTGTGTATCTATTTCTGGAAATTAAGCCTAATTTTAAATCTGCAGAATTAGCTAAGCACCCTGATAGTTTTCACTAATGAATTCTAATGGTTAATTATGCTTAGTTTCTTAATGGTTTTATCCCTTCATCAGGTCCCTTTGTGCTGGCTCTGCTCAGAGGACACAAAATGATACCTACTGATTGTATTTCTTCAACAAAGAAAGCTTTGAATTCACTGCAGTTTTCTTTTCCTTTCCTTATTGATCCTCCTTGTTTTCACTGTCAATTATGAGCTGATAGGAAAAAAATAATACAAGAATGGCAACCAGTGGAACCTATACTAATAACCTATATAGGAATATAGGAAAAGAATCTGAAAAAACATATATATGTATATATATTCAGTTCTCTCTCTCTCTCTCTCTCTCTCTATATATATATATATATATTCTTTTTCAGATATATATATATAGAGAGAGAGAGAGAGAGAGAACTGAATCACTTTACTGTACACTTGAAAGTAACACAACATTGTAAGTCAACTATACTTCAATTAAAAAAAATACAGAAATTACAATCAGCTAGTCATGTTCAGTTTTCAGTTTTTAAGTGCCTGCAGCTGACTTTTCAGACCTTGGGTTTGCATGAAACTTTGTGTTAAGTGATCATCCCTCCTCCCCAACCACCAAAGTTTCTAAAGAAGTAAAATAAAGGCCTCATTCTTAGGATCAAAACTTGACAAGGATATCACATCCTACCTAAGGCACCAAAACTGCTAAGCAAGAGGCACCCTACTCTCTCAAGCCTCCCAGCTGAACATGTAGTGAAGGGCTTCATTGGCCATTTCCCACAAGTTTTCTTTCTTAAGGGAGAAGGGAGATTATGCCATGATTGACAAGTCTCCAATCCCCATAAGTGTGGTCTCCTCTTGTCTTAGTCTGTTCAGATTGTCATAACAAGAATACCATTTACTGGGTGACTTAAACAACAGAAATTTATTTCTCACAGTTCTGAGGCTAGGAAGTCCAAGATCAAGGTGTCAGCAGATTTGGTGACTGGTGAAGACCCACTTCCTGGTTTGCAGATGGCCATCTTCTCACTGTGTTCTCACATGACGAAGAGAGAGATCATCTCTCTGGTATCTCTTATAAGGGCACTAATTCCATTCATGAAGGCTCCATCCTCATGACCTAATTGCCTCCCAAAGGCCCCAGCTCCAAAAACCATCACACTTCAACATATGAATTTGGGGGGTGAGCACAAACATTCTGTCTATAGTACCTACACCATTAAAGCACTAACATTAGGAAATGATACACATGCTTTCCTGGCTTTTCTGTCACTCTGACTGGTTTACATCTTCTGAGGTTTTCCATGAGAAGGTACTGGATGTTGGTTCCAATCATCATATAGCCACTCTCCTTACTTCTGCACTCAATATGCACTGTTTATACAGTTTGCCATTGTGGATAATGAGGCATCACACCAGAAACTGCACCCAGTATTTGCAGCCAGTCAAGTCAGAAGTATTTATTGAGTATGTTCTATGCATGTGACATTCATTTGGATATGTGCTGGAGATATAAGGATGAATAAAACAAGATGAGGACACATCTTGAGAAAAAGTATAAGGGAAGATAAAGCTCAGAGGCACCCATATATTTACTATTCAACGGGTACTTGATTAAAATCCCAGGATCATCCTTAAGTTCAACCAAGTAGGAATGTGATTGAAACATAAAACTTAGGTTCACTTACAAATACTACCCAAATGTCCCAATCCTCCCAGGTGAGGCTGGTGGGTCCTGTTGATAAGGCAGTTAAAGTTGCCTTTAGCAATCCTCCTCAGAAAATGCAGGTGAGAGATCTTTGTTCTCAGCACTTTTTTTTATCTGCATAGGACTCTGGAGACACATCAATTTCTGGATTGTCTGGATATTTTTCAGGATTGATGCTGAATTGGAAAAGACTAGTGATTGATTTGGAGTGAGTATTTAGAATTTTTCAATGTCAAACTTGTAACTTTCCCTGTAATCTATTTTTGAAGTGAATTTAGAATTGGTTTTAAAAATAATGATGCATACTAAAACCATGCTAGTGTAAGTTTTTCAGATTTAATAGAACTCTAGAAAATGATGAATATTATATGTAAATTTCAAACATAAAACGTACTCCCAAGTCATCCCCTAATGGTATTCACTGTGCAGGAGAATGTAGCTTTGGATGGGTATGTTTTGGTCATAATCAGAAAATTTTCATTTCTAAAAATAACATTATGAGACCATATCTTCTATTACATAAAAATTTCAATCTTTCCCTGCTTCTCCTTACTGAATTTCCCTCCTTAAGTACCTTGTCTAAAAAAGCTATCCTTCAGCTTATCCTGCCTCTTCTCACCTCTTCGACAGCTTTCTCTGATGAATCACCACCTCCAAGCAGGAGAGCACAGCAGTGTTTTTAAACATGAGAAATCTGCCTGATGCATCTGAAGTTCACTATCAAACAACCTGATTGTGCAAGAATATTTTTTCAATTTGGAGCTTGATGCAACTGACTGGTCTTTATGGAGTTGAATGTAAAAACTAGGATGCTGCTGGGGAGAGCAGAATGGGCTACTTGCACTGGTCTCCTGGGCACAAAGGACAACTGGTCACAGAGACACAGGGATAAGACTGAAGGCAGAAGATGCTCACTGTATGATTTTAAACTTGTATCCTGCCAAGAAAAATTATCCACAACATGGAAATAAGGCAAAAGGATGACTATGCATCCTTTAGTGCCCTGGTGAAGCATTGCCTAACAAGCCTGCTAAAAAGACAGCTAACTCTCTAGGGGAATGTAACTTGGTTTGCACAACTGATTAAGGTCCAGACATTTACAATTCTGTGAAACTGATAAGGTGTGCTGAATTTCTTTACTGATTCTGAGACAAGACAGCCAAAGATGATACTTTCATGGCTCTACGGCATACTCACCAGTGAGCACCTACTTTACTAATCTTATGTTGGCATTCCTGGATTTCCCATTGATCATAAACATCCCAAGTTTTCATATTCTCTTTTTTTTTTACTTGGAGTATAATTGCTTTACAATGGTGTGTTAGTTTCTGCTTTATAACAAAGTGAATCAGCTATACATATACATACATCCCAATATCTTTTCCCTCTGGCGTCTCGCTCCCTCCCACCCTCCCTATCCCACCCCTTTAGGTGGTCACAAAGCACAGAGCTTATCTCCCTGTGCTATGCGGCTGCTTCCCACTAGCTATCTATTTTACATTTGGTAGTGTATATATGTCCATGCCACTTTCTCACTTTGACGCAGCTTACCCTTCCCCCTCCCCGTGTCCTCAAGTCCATTCTCTAGTAGGTCTGTGTCTTTATTCCTGTCCTGCTCCTAGGTTCTTCATGAGCATTTTTTTTTCTTTTTTTAGATTCCATATATATGTGTTAGCATACGGTATTTGTTTTTCTCTTTCTGACTTACTTCACTCTGTATGACAGACTCTAGGTCCATCCACCTCACTACAAATAACTCAGTTTCATTTCTTTTTATGGCTGAGTAATATTCCATTGTATATATGTGCCACATCTTCTTTATCCATTCATCTGTTGATGGACACTTAGGTTGCTTCCATGTGCTGGCTATTGTAAATAGAGCTGCAATGAACATTGTGGTATATGACTCTTTTTGAATTATGGTTTTCTCAGGGTATATGCCCAGTAGTGGAATTGCTGGGTCGTATGGTAGTTCTATTTTTAGGTTTTTTTTTTTTTTTTTTTTTTTTTGCCTAAAAATGTCTTTTATTTTGCTTTCAATTTTGAAGGATAATTTCCCTGTAAATAGGAGTCTAGGTTGACAGGTTTTGTTTTGTTTTTTTTTTTCACACACACTGTATTTTATTTTTACAAGAGCTAAATAGACTGACACCAAGCATTGTACATGGATGACCACAACAAAAGCAACAATGATTGCAATTACCAAACATGAAACACACTCATACTATGTCATAATATTGACATTCAGTCCAGTAATCCTCCACTGTAACAGCTCTTTTACTTTGCAGTGAAAATTGACTTGTATATTCTTTGCCTCTGAGTCCTTGTGGGATTTTTTCTTTTTTTAAATTCAAACAGAAAGTCACAAAAATTATACTCATCCTCACCAGTTCACTCAGTCCCATGTAATTAATTTTTTTTTTCATCTTGATCTTTTGTTAGCACTTTTATGAGCTCATCAGTTTTTCATTAGAGTTCTGAAAATGCTTATTCATTCCGTTCAGCAGTACAGTCAGGAACCAGAAACCTGTACTTGTCAGAGTCTTTTCCATGAATTTCCTGAAGATGAAACCCTTTTATAGGAACATATTTACAAAAGCATCACAGTACACCCAGAACTGTCTGTAAATGACAAAAGACTTTAAAATGACCATGGTTAAAGATTTGATGAAAGTTCATAATAATGCAGTTGACAAGAAAATTAGTTATTTCTGAGATATACATTTTAAAGTAATAACTAGGATTATGACTTATAACATTATACCAGAACATATAAGATTTTTAGAAATTTCATGTAATGTCTGAAACATTTATATTAACATATTTCCATACAAATAACCCAATGAAAGTTTAGTATTGGTTGTTTTGTTTGTTTGTTTATACTGCAGGTACTTATTAGTCATCAATTTTATACACATCAGTGTATACATGTCAATCCTAATCGCCCAATTCAGCACAACACCATCCCCACCCCACCGCAATTTTCCCCCCTTGGTGTCCATATGTCTGTTCTTTACATCTGTGTCTCAACTTCTGCCCTGCAAACCGGCTCATCTGTACCATTTTTCTAGGTTCCACATACATGCGTTAATATACGATATTTGTTTTTCTCTTTCTGACTTACTTCACTCTGTATGACAGTCTCTAGATCCATCCACGTCTCAACAAGTGACTCAATTTCGTTCCTTTTTATGGCTGAGTAATATTCCATTGTATATATGTACCACAACTTCTTTATCCATTCGTCTGTTGATGGGCATTTAGGTTGCTTCCATGACCTGGCTATTGTAAATAGTGCTGCAATGAACATTCGGGTGCATGTGTCTTTTTGAATTACGGTTTTCTCTGGGTATATGCCCAGTAGTGGGATTGCTGGGTCATATGGTAATTCTATTTTTAGTTTTTTAAGGAACCTCCATATTGTTCTCCATAGTGGCTGTATCAATTTACATTCCCACCAACAGTGCAAGAGGGTTCCCTTTTCTCCACACCCTCTCCAGCATTTGTTGTTTGTAGATTTTCTGATGATGCCCATTCTAACTAGTGTGAGGTGATACCTCATTGTAGTTTTGATTTGCATTTCTCTAATAATTAGTGATGTTGAGCATCTTTTCATGTGCTTCGTGGCCGTCTGTATGTCTTCTTTGGAGAAATGTCTATTTAGGTCTTCTGCCCATTTTTGGATTGGGGTGTTTGTTTCTTTAATATTGAGCTGAATGAGCTGTTTATATATTTTGGAGATTAATCCTTTGTCCGTTGATTCATTTGCAAATATTTTCTCCCATTCTGAGGGTTGTCTTTTCGTCTTGTTTATGGTTTCCTTTGCTGTGCAAAAGCTTTGAAGTTTCATTAGGTCCCATTTGTTTATTTTTGTTTTTATTTCCATTACTCTAGGAGGTGGATCAAAAAAGATCTTGCTGTGATTGATGTCAAAGAGTGTTCTTCCTATGTTTTCCTCTAAGAGTTTTATAGTGTCCAGTCTTACATTTAGGTCTCGAATCCATTTTGAGTTTATTTTTGTGTATGGTGTTAGGGAGTATTCTAATTTCATTCTTTTACATGTAGCTGTCCAGTTTTCCCAGCACCACTTATTGAAGAGACTGTCTTTTCTCCATTGTATATCTTTGCCTCCTTTGTCATAGATTAGTTGACCATAGGTGCGTGGGTTTATCTCTGGGCTTTCTATCTTGTTCCATTGATCTATGTTTCTGTTTTTGTGCCAGTACCATATTGTCTTGATTACTGTAGCTTTGTAGTATAGTCTGAAGTCAGGGAGTCTGATTCCTCCAGCTCCGTTTTTTTCCCTCAAAATTGCTTTGGCTATTCGGGGTCTTTTGTGTCTCCATACAAATTTTAAGATGATTTGTTCTAGCTCCGTAAAAAATGCCAATGGTAATTTGATAGGGATTGCATTGAATCTGTAGATTGCTTTGGGTAGTATAGTCATTTTCACAATGTTGATTCTTCCAATCCAAGAACATGGTATATCTCTCCATCTGTTGGTATCATCTTTAATTTCTTTCATCAGTGTCTTATAGTTTTCTGCATACAGCTCTTTTGTCTCCCTAGGTAGGTTTATTCCTAGGTATTTTATTCCTTTTGTTGCAATGGTAAATGGGAGTGTTTCCATAATTTCTCTTTCAGATTTTTCATCATTAGTGTATAGGAATGCAAGAGATTTCTGTGCATTAATTTTGTATCCTGCAACTTTACCATATTCATTAATTAGCTCTAGCAGTTTTCTGGTGGCAGTTTTAGGATTCTCTATGTATAGTATCATGTCATCTGCAAACAGTGACAGTTTTACTTCTTCTTTTCCAATTTGTATTCCTTTTATTTCTTTTTCTTCTCTGATTGCCATGGCTAGGACTTCCAGAACTATGTTGAATAATAGTGGTGAGAGTGGACATCCTTGTCTCATTCCTGATCTTAGAGGAAATGCTTTCAGTTTTTCACCGTTGAGAATGATGTTTGCTGTGGGTTTGTCATATATGGCCTTTATTATGTTGAGGTAGGTTCCCTCTATGCCCACTTTCTGGAGAGTTTTTACCATAAATGGGTGTTGAATTTTGTCAAAAGCTTTTTCTGCATCTATTGAGATGATCATATGGTTTTTATTCTTCAATTTGTTAATATGGTGTATCACATTGATTGTTTTGCATATATTGAAGAATCCTTGCATCCCTGGGATAAATCCCACTTGATCGTGGTGTATGATCCTTTTAATGTGTTGTTGGATTCTGATTGCTAGTATTTTGTTGAGGATTTTTGCATCTATATTCATCAGTGATATTGGTCTGTAATTTTCTTTTTTTGTAGTATCTTTGTCTGGTTTTGGTATCAGGGTGATGGTGGCCTCATAGAATGAGTTTGGGAGTGTTCCTTCCTCTGCAATTTTTTGGAAGAGTTTGAGAAGGATAGGTGTTAGCTCTTCTCTAAATGTTTGATAGAATTCACCTGTGAAGCCATCTCTGGTCCTGGACTTTTGTTTGTTGGAAGATTTTTAATCACAGTTTCAATTTCATTACTTGTGATTGGTCTGTTCATATTTTCTGCTTCTTCCTGGTTCAGTCTTGGAAGGTTATACCTTTCTGAGAATTTGTCCATTTCTTCCAGGTTGTCCATTTTATTGGCATAAAGTTGCTTGTAGTAGTCTCTTAGGATGCTTTGTATTTCTGCGGTGTCTGTTGTAACTTCTCCTTTTTCATTTCTGATTTTATTGATTTGAGTCCTCTCCCTCTTTTTCTTGATGAGGCTGGCTAATGGCTTATCAATTTTGTTTATCTTCTCAAAGAACCAGCTTTTAGTTTTATTGATCTTTGCTATTGTTTTCTTTGTTTCTATTTCATTTATTTCCACTCTGATCTTTATGATTTCTTTCCTTCTGCTACCTTTGGGTTTTGTTTGTTCTTCTTTCTCTAGTTTCTTTAGGTGTAAGGTTAGATTGTTTACTTGAGATTTTTCTTGTTTCTTTAGGTAGGCTTCTATAGCTATAAACTTCCCTCTTAGAACTGCTTTTGCTGCATCCCATAGGTTTTGGGTCGTCGTGTTTTCATTGTCATTTGTATCTAGGTATTTTTTGATTTCCTCTTTGATTTCTTCAGTGATCTCTTGGTTATTTAGTAATGTATTGTTTAACCTCCATGTGTTTGTGTTTTTTACGTTTTTTCCCCTGTAATTCATTTCTAATCTCATAGCATTGTGGTCAGAAAAGATGCTTGATATGATTTCAATTTTCTTAAATTTACTGAGGCTTGATTTGTGACCCAAGATGTGATCTATCCTGGAGAATGTTCCGTGCGCACTTGAGAAGAACGTGTAATCTGCTGTTTTTGGATGGAATGTCCTATAAATATCAATTAAATCTATCTGGTCTATTGTGTCATTTAAAGCTTCTGTTTCCTTATTTATTTTCATGTTGGATGATCTGTCCATTGGTTTAAGTGAGGTGTTAAAGTCCCCCACTATTATTGTGTTACTGTCAATTTCCTCTTTTATAGCTGTTAGCAGTTGCCTTATGTAATGAGGTGATCCTATGTTGGGTGCATATATATTTATAATTGTTATATCTTCTTCTTGGATTGATCCCTTGATCATTATGTAGTGTCGTTCCTTGTCTCTTGTAACATTCTTTATTTTAAAGTCTATTTTATCTGATATGAGTATAGCTTAAAGTCTATTTTATCTGATATGAGTATAGCTACTCCAGCTTTCTTTTGATTTCCATTTGCATAGAATATCTTTTTCCATCCCCTCACTTTCAGTCTGTATGTGTCCCTAGGTCTAAAGTGGGTCTCTTGTAGACAGCATATATATGGGTCTTGTTTTTGTATCCATTCAGCAAGCCTGTGTCTTTTGGCTGGAGCATTTAATCCATTCACGTTTAAGGTAATTATCGATATGTATGTTCCTATGACCATTTTCTTAATTGTTTTGGGTTTGTTTTTGTAGGTCCTTTCTTCTCTTGTGTTTCCCACTTAGAGAAGTTCCTTTAACATTTGTTGTAGAGCTGGTTTGGTGGTGCTGAATTCTCTTAGCTTTTGCTTGTCTGTAAAGCTTTTGATTTCTCCATCAAATCTAAATGAGATCCTTGCCGGGTAGAGTAATCTTGGTTGTAGGTTCTTCCCTTTCATCACTTTAAGTATATCATGCCACTCCCTTCTGGCTTGTAGAGTTTCTGCTGAGAAATCAGCTCTTAACCTTATGGGAGTTCCCTTGTATGTTATTTGTTGTTTTTCCCTTGCTGCTTTCAATAATTTTTCTTTGTCTTTAATTTTTGCCACTTTGATTACTATGTGTCTCGGCATGCTTCTCCTTGGGTTTATCCTGTATGGGACTCTCTGTGCTTCCTGGACTTGGGTGGCTATTTCCTTTCCCATGTTAGGGAAGTTTTCGACTATAATCTCTTCAAATATTTTCTCTGGTCCTTTCTCTCTCTCTTCTCCTTCTGGGACCCCTATAATGCGAATGTTGTTGCATTTAATGTTGTCCCAGAGGTCTCTTAGGCCGTCTTCATTTCTTTTCATTCTTTTTTCTTTAGTCTGTTCCGCAGCAGTGAATTCCACCATTCTGTCTTCCAGGTCACTTATCCGTTCTTCTGTCTCAGTTACTCTACTATTGATTCCTTCTAGTGTAGTTTTCATTTCAGTTATTGTATTGGTCATCTCTGTTTGTTTGTTCTTTAATTCTTCTAGGTCTTTGTTAATCATTTCTTGCATCTTCTCAATCTTTGTCTCCATTCTTATTCCAAGGTCCTGGATCATCTTCACTATCATTATTCTGAATTCTTTTTCTAGAAGTTTGCTTATCTCCACTTCATTTAGTTGTTTTTCTGGGGTTTTTTCTTGTTCCTTCATCTGGTATATAGCCCTCTGCCTTTTCATCTTGTCTATCTTTCTGTAAATGTGGTTTCTGTTCCACAGGCTGCAGGACTGTAGTTTTTCTTGCTTCTGCTGTCTGCCCTCTGGTGGTTGAGGCTATCTAAGAGGCTTGATGGGAGGCTCTGGAGGTGGGTAGAGCTGACTGTTGCTGTGGCGGTCAGTGCTCCATAAAACTTTAATCCACTTGACTGTTGATGGGTGAGGCTGAGTTCCCTCCCTGTTGGTTGTTTTGCCTGAGGCAACCCAACACTGGAGCCTACCCGGGCTCTTTGGTGGGGCTAATGGCAGACTCTGGGAGGGCTCACGCCAAGGAGTACTTCCCAGAACCTCTGCTGCCAGTGTCCTTGTCCCCACGGTGAAACAGAGCCAGCCCCCGCCTCTGCAGGAGACGCCCCAACACCAGCAGGTATGTCTGGTTCAGTCTCCCCCAGGGTCACTGCTCCTTCCCCTGGGTCCCGATGCACACACTATTTTGTGTGTGCCCTCCAAGAGTGGGGTCTCTGTTTCCCCCAGTCCTGTCGAAGTCCTGCAATCAATTCCCACTAGGCTTCAAAGTCTGATTCTCTATGAATTCCTCCTCCCGTTGCCGGACCCCCAGGTTGGGAAGCCTGACGTGGGGCTCAGAACGTTCATTCCAGTGGGTGGACTTCTGTGGTATAAGTGCTCACCAGTCTGTGAGTCACCCACCCAGCAGTTATGGGATTTGATTTTACTCTGATTGCGCCCCTCCTACCGTCTCACTGTGGCTTTTCCTCTGTCCTTGGACGTGGGGTATCCTCCTTGGTGAAGTCCAGTGTCTTCCTGTCGATGATTGTCCAGCAGCCAGTTGTGATTCTGGTGCTCTCGCAAGAGGGAGTGAGAGCACGTCCTTCTACTCCACCATCTTGGTTAATCTCCCTATTTTTAGTTTTTTAAGGAACCTCCATACTGTTCTCCATAGTAGCTGTATCAATTTACATTCCCACCAACAGTGCAAGAGGGTTCCCTTTTCTCCACACCCTCTCCAGCATTTATTGTTTGTAGATTTTTTGATGATGGCCATTCTGACCGGTGTGTGATGATATCACATTGTAGTTTTGATTTGCATTTCTCTAATGATTAATGATGTTGAGCAGTCTTTCATGTGTTTGTTGGCAACCTGTACATCTTCTTTGGAGAAATGTCTATTTAGTTCTTCTGCCCATTTTTGGATTGGGTGGTTTGTTTTTTTGATATCGAGCTGCATGAGCCGCTTGTAAATTTTGGAGATTAATCCTTTGTCAGTTGCTTCATTTGCAAATATTTTCTCCTATTCTGAGGGTTGTCTTTTCGTCTTGTTTATGGTTTCCTTTGCTGTGCAAAAGCTTTGAAGTTTCATTAGGTCCCATTTGTTTATTTTTGTTTTTATTTCCATTTCTCTAGGAGGTGGGTCAAAAAGGATCTTGCTGTGATTTATGTCATAGAGTGTTCTGCCTACATTTTCCTCTAAGGGTTTTATAGTGTCTGGCCTTACATTTAGGTCTTTAATCCATTTTGAGTTTATTTTTGTGTATGGTGTCAGGGAGTGTTTTAATTTCATTCTTTTACATGTAGCTGTTCAGTTTTCCCAGCACCACATATTGAAAAGGCTGTTTTTTCTCCATTGTATATGCTTGCCTCCTTTATCAAAAATAAGGTGACCATATGTGTGTGGGTTTATCTCTGAGCTTTCTATCCTGTTCCATTGATCTATATTTCTGTTTTTGTGCAAGGACCATACTGTCTTGATTACTGTAGCTTTGTAGTATAGTCTGAAGTCAGGGAGCCTGATTCCCCCAGCTCCATTTTTCTTTCTCAATATTTCTTTGGCTATTTGGGGTCTCTTGTGTTTCCATACAAATTGTGAAAGTTTTTGTTCTAGTTCTGTGAAAAATGCCAGTGGTATTTTGATAGGGATTGCATTGAATCTGTACATTGCTTTGGGTAGTACACTCATTTTCACAATGTTGATTCTTCCAATCCAAACACATGATATATGTCTCCAACTATTTGTATCATCTTTATTTCTTTCAACAGTGTCTTATAGTTTTCTGTATACAGGACTTTTGTCTCCTTAGGTGGGTTTATTCCTAGGTATTTTATTCTTTTTGTTGCAGTGGTAAATGGGAGTATTTCCTTAATTTCACTTTCAGATTTTTCATCATTAGTGTATAGGAATGCAAGAGATTTCTGTGCATTAATTTTGTATCCTGCTACTTTACCAAATTCATTGATAAGTTCTAGTAGTTTTCTGGTAGCATCTTTAGGATTGTCTACGTATAGTATCATGTCATCTGCAAACAGTGACATGTCTACTTCTCCTTTTCTGATTTGGATTCCTTTTATTTCTTTTTCTTTTCTGATTGCTGTGGCTAAAACTTCCAAAACTATGTTGAATAATAGTGGTGAGATTGGGCAACCTTGTCTTGTTCCTGATCTTAGTGGAAAATGTTTCAGTTTTTCACCAGTGAGGAAGATGTTTGTTGTGGGCTTGTCCTATATGGCCTTTATTATGTTGAGATACTTTCCCTCTATGCCTGCTTTGTGGAGAGTTTTTATCATAAATGGGTGTTGAATTTTGTGGAAAGCTTTTTCAGCATCTATTGAGATGATCATGTGGTTTTTATTCTTCAGTTTGTTAATATGGTGTATCACATTAATTGATTTCTGTATATTGAAGAATCCTTGCATTCCTGGGATAAACCCCACTTGATCATGGTGTATGGTCCTTTTAATGTGCTGTTGGATTCTGTTTGCTAGTATTTTGTTGAGGAGTTTTGCATCTATGTTCATCAGTGATATTGGCCTGAAGTTTTTTTTCTTTGTGACATCTTTTTCTGGTTTTGGTATCAGGGTGATGGTGGCCTTGTAGAATGAGTTCGGGAGTGTTCCTCCCTCTGTTATATTTTGGAAGAGTTTGAGAAGGATAGGTGTTAGCTCTTCTCTAACTGTTTGATAGAATTCACCTGTGAAGCCATCTGGTCCTGGGCTTTTGTTTGTTGGAAGGTTTTTAATCACAGTTTCAATTTCAGTGCTTGTGATTGGTGTGTTTATATTTTCTATTTCTTCCTGGTTCAGTCTCAGAAGGTTGTGCTTTTCTAAGAATTTGTCCATTACTTGCAGGTTGTTCATTTTATTGGCATATAGTTGCTTGTAGTAATCTCTCATGATCCTTTCTATTTCTGCAGCATCAGTTGTTACTTCTCCTTTTTCATTTCTAATTCTATTGATTTGAGTCTTCTCCCTTTGTTTCTTGATGAGTCTGGCTAATAGTTTATCAATTTCATTTACCTTCTCAAGGAACCAGGTTTTAGTTTATTGATCTTTGCTATCATTACATTCATTCCTATTTCATTTATTTCTGATCTGATCTTTATGATTTCTTTCCTTCTGCTAACTTTGGGGGTTTTTTGTTCTTCTTTCCCTAATTGCTTTAGGTGTAAGGTTAGGTTTTTTATTTCAGATGTTTCTTGTTTCTTAAGGTAGGATTGTATTAGTATAAACTTCCCTCTTAGAAGTGCTTTGGCTACATCCCATAGGTTTTGGGTCATCGTGTTTTCATTGTCATTTGTTTCTAGGTATTTTTTGATTTCCTCATTGATTTCTTCAGTGATCTCTTGGTTATTAAGTGGTATATTGTTTAGCCTCCATGTGTTTGTATTTTTTACAGATTTTTTTCCTGTAATTGATATCTAGTCTCATAGCATTGTGGTCATAAAAGATACTTTACATGATTTCAATTTTCTTAAATTTACCAAGGCTTGATTTGTGATCCAAGATATGATCTATCCTGGAGAATTTTCCATGAGCACTTGAGGAGAAAGTGTATTCTGTTGTTTTTGGATGGAATTTCCTATAAATATCAATTAAGTCCATCTTGTTTAATGTATCATTTAAAGCTGGTGTTTCCGTATTTATTTTCATTGTGGATGACCTGTCCATTGGTGAAAGTGGTGTGTTAAAGTCCCCTACTATGATTGTGTTACTGTCGATTTCCCCTTTTATGGTTGTTATTATTTGTCTTATGTATTTAGGTGCTCCTATGTTGGGTGCATAAATATTTACAATTGTTATATCTTCTTCTTGGATTGATCCCTTGATCATTATGTAGTGTCCTTGTCTCTTGTAATAGTCTTTGTTTTAAAGTCTATTTTGTCTGTTATGAGAATTGCTACTCCAGCTTTCTTCTGATTTCCGTATGCATGGAATATCTTTTTCCATCCCCTCACTTTCAGTCTGTATGTGCCCCTAGGTCTGAAGTGGGTCTCTTGTAGACAGCATATATACGGGTCTTGTTTTTGCATCCATTCAGCCAGTCTATGTCTTTTGGTTGGAGCATTTAATCCATTTACATTTAAGGTAATTATCGATATGTATGTTCTTATTACCATTTTTTAAATTGTTTTGCATTTGTTATTGTAGGTCTTTTCTTTCTCTTGTGTTTCCGGCCTAGAGGAGTTCCTTTAGCATTTGTTGTAAAGCTGGTTTGGTGGTGCTGTATTCTCTTAGCTTTTACTTGTCTGTAAAGGTTTTAATTTCTCTGTCAAATCTGAATGACATCCGTGCTGGGTAGAGTAATCTTGCTTGTAGATTTTTCCCCTTCATCACTTTAAATATGTCCTGTTACTCCCTTCTGGCTTGCAGAGTTTCTGCTGAAAGATCAGCTGTTAACCTTATGGGGATTCCCTTATGTGTTCTTTGTTGTTTTTCCCTTGCTGCTTTTAATATTTGTTCTTTGTATTTAATTTTTGATAGTTTGATTAATATGTGTCTTGGCATGTTTCTCCTTGGATTTATCCTGTATGGGACTCTCTGTGCTTCCTGGACTTGATTAACTATTTCTTTTCCCATATTAGGGACGTTTTCAACTATAACCTCTTCAAATATTTTCTCAGTCCCTTTCTTTTTCTCTTCTTCTTTTGGGACCCCTATAATTCAAAGGTTGATGCATTCAGTATTGCCCCCGAGGTCTCTGAGACTGTCCTCAATTCTTTTCATTCTTTTTTCTTTATTCTGCTCTGCAGTAGTAATTTCCAGTCTTTTATCTTCCAGGTCATTTATCTGTTCTTCTGCTGCAGTTATTCTGCTATTGATTCCTTCTGGAGAATTTTTCATTTCATTCATTGTGTTGTTCATCGTTGTTTGTTTGCTCTTTAGTTCTTCTAGGTCCTTTTAAAACGTTTCTTGTAGTTTCTCCATTCTATTTCCAAGATTTGGATCACCTTTACTATCATTATTCTGAATTTTTTTTCAGGTAGACTGCCTATTTCTTCTTCATTTTTTTGTTCTGGTGGCTTTTTACCTTGCTCCTTCATCTGCTGTGTGTTTCTCTGTCTTTTCATTTTGTTTAACTTACTGTGTTTGGGGTCTCCTTTTTGTAGGCTGCAGGTTCATAGTTCCCATTTTTTTTGTTGTCTGACCCCAGTGGCTAAGTTTGGTTCAGTGGGTTGTGTAGGCTCCTGGTGGAGGGGAATAGTGCCTGTGTTCTGGTGGATGAGGCTGGATTTTGTCTTTCTGGGGGGCAGATCCACGTCTGGTGGTGTGTTTTGGGGTGTCTGTGACATTATTATGATTTTAGGCAAACTCTGTGCTAATGAGTGGGTTTGTGTTCCTGTCTTGCTAGTTGTTTGGCATAGGGTGTCCAGCACTGTAGCTTGCTGGTCGTTGAGTGGAGCTGGGTCTTGGCACTGAGAGGGAGACCTCCTGGAGATTTTCATCATTTGATATTATGTGGAGCTGGGAGGTCTCTGGTGGACCAATGTCCTGAGCTCAGCTCTCCCACATCAGAGGCACAGGCCTGATGCCTGGCCGGAGCATCAAGACCCTGTCATCCACATGGCTCAGAGTAAAAGGGAGAAAGAAAGAAAGAAAGAAAGAAAGAAAGAAAGAAAGAAAGAAAGAAAGAAAGAAAGAAAGAAAGAAAGAAAGAAAGAAAGAAAGAAAGAAAGAAAGAAAGAAGGGAAGAAAGAAAGAGAGAGCGAGAGAAAGAAAGAAAGAAAGGAAGGAAGGGAGTAAGGAAGGAAGGAAGGAAGGAAGAAAGAAAGAAAGAAAGAAAGAAAGAAAGAAAGAAGAGAGGAACCAAACCAAAAAACAAATCCAGCAATGATAACAAGCACTAAAAATTATACTAAAAAAAAAAAGAAAAAAAAAAGGACAGACAGACCCGAGGTCAAATGGTAAAAGCAAAGCTATATAGACAAAGTCACACACAGAAGCATACACATACACACTCACAAAAAGAGAAAAAGGGGAAAAAATATATAAACGTTGCTCCCAAAGTCCACTGCCTCAATTTGGGATGATTCATTGTCTATTCAGGTATTCCAGAGATGCAGTGTACATCAAGTTGATTGTGGAGATTTAATCCACTGCTCCTGAGGCTGCTAGGAGAGATTTCCCTTTCTCTTCTTTGTTTGCACAGCTCCCGGGGTTCAGCTTTGGATTTGGCCCTGTCTCCGCATGTAGGTCGGCTGAGGGTGTCTGTTTTTCGCTCGGACGGGACGGGGTTAAAGGAGCAGCTGATTAGGGAGCTATGGCTCACTCAGGCCTGGGGGAGGGGGGGGTACGGATGCGGGCGAGCCTGCGGCAGCAGAGGCCGTCGTGACATTGCAACAACCTGAGGCGCACCATATGTTCTCCTGGGGAAGTTGTCCCTGGATTACGGGACCCCTGGCAGTGGCGGGCTGCACAGGCTCCCGGGAGGGGAGGTGTGGAGAGTGACCTGTACTTGCACACAGGCTTCTTTGTGGCAGCAGCAGCAGCCTTAGCATCCCATGCCTGTCTCTGGGGTCCGTGCTGATAGCCGCGGCTCGCGCCCATGTCTGGAGCTCGTTTAGGCGGCGCTTAATCCCCTCTCCTCCCGCACCAGGAAACAAAAAGGCAAGAAAAAGTCTCTTGTCTCTTTGGCAGGTCCAGGCCTTTTCCCAGACTCCCTCCTGGCTAGCCGTGGTGCACTATGTTCACGCAGCCAACCCCAGTCCTCTCCCTGCGATCCGACCAAAGCCGGAGCCTCAGCTCCCAGCCCCCGCCCGCCCCGGCGGGTGAGCAGACAAGCCTCTCCGGCTGGTGAGTGCTGGTGGGCACTGATCCTCTGTGCGGGAATCTCTCTGCTTTGCCCTCCGCACCACTGTGGCTGCGCTCTCCTCCGTGGCTCCGAAGCTCCCCCCCTCCACCACCCGCAGTCTCCGCCCGCGAAGGGGCTTCCTAGTGTGTGGAAACCTTTCCTCCTTCACAGCTCCCTCCCACTGGTGCAGGTCCCATCCCTATTCCTTTGTCTCTGTTTTTTCTTTTTTCTTTTGCCCTACCCAGATACGTGGGGGGGTTTCTTGCCTTTTGGGAGGTCTGAGGTTTTCTGCCAGCATTCAGTAGGTGTTCTGTAGGGGTTGTTCCACATGTAGATGTATTTCTGATGTATTTGTGGGGAGGAAGGTGATCGCCACGTCTTACTCTTCCGCCATCTTGAAGCTCCTCCTATATTCTCCTTTTGAACTGGTGTTGTCATCTTTCTGTTTCTCCATTAATGAGTAAAATAATATATTGTGAAAACTTTGGCACATGTTCCCTATATATTGTGCAAAATTGTTTTTAAGTTTTTTGAAAATTATATTTTCACCCCTTTTACCAATCCACAATGCCTATACTGAACTATGACCTAGTACTGTTTATAAATCTGTCAATCCCCTTGAGAATAGCTTGGTCATATGCTATTATGTGTTTGTTAAGAACATTAAATTCTTTAATGTACGTTTAAATTATGGCATAATTCTTGTATCTCTGTTTTGGTATTTATTTTTGATATATCAGGTGTTTCAAAAAATGAAAGAGGCCTCAATTGACTTCTGAGAAGTCCTGGTTGATCATCACCTTCTAAAATGTGCTAGAAAAATGTGAGAAAGTCTCTCCTTGTTGCTAAATTGTCAATGGAATTTTAAAGACTTATTGAACATTGAGAAACATTAACACATACCCCTCTTTTCTTCCTGAAATAGGAACTTAAAAATGTCCCAAGGGGAAGGAAACCTTTCCCCCTTTCCCTTTGATTTTTTTTTTTTTTTTTATGCCTCCTTCACAGTCTGGGTACCATTAACACCTGACAACAAAGTCACAGGCCAGAAACATGACCTTCCTCAGAGGAATTCTAGAGAAAATTACTTTTTAAAAATGGCCAGTTACAGCCATGGTATTTTGGGAACCTGAAAGTAGAGAACAGAGATTAGAGACTGCCTTCTAGGGCTGCCTGGATAATGCTGATCTCTGTGCTCTTGGAAGGAGCCCCCTGGATCTGTGCAGTACATCACCTACAGTACAGCAGCTCTGGATGGGGGGCTCAGGAGAATCACAAATTTAGCATGTCAAAAGCTGAGCTCACGATGTACTCTTTCTCGTCTCCCCCATCTTAGTCAAGAGTCAAATTTTCTGATTACAAACCTTGGAGTCAATTTTAAAATATCTTTCTCTTCTGATGGAACCCAACCAAGTCCCACTGTTCTACCACCAAAATATCTCTTGAATTCATCCACATATCCCATGTCCATTGCCTCCAGCTAATGTGAGACAACATTATTTCTCCCCTGAATGACTGCCATAGATTCCTAACTCACATACCCACATGGATCTTTACCTTCCTCCAGTTTTGGTAAATAAAAATAAATAACAGTTCATCAGCTCACTGCTCCCTTAGAGTGAAGCCAACCTGTGACACAGCCTACAAGGCCCCTGATGACTTGTGCCCACATATCTTTCCAAGCTCATCCTATTCTTCTCCTCTTTATGCTCTCTTCTATATCTGTACTGGCCTTCCTTCAGTTCTTGACTATGTCAGGCCCCTATACTACCCCAGGATCTTTTTACATGCTGTTCCCCTGCTAAGAACACTCTCTTCTCTCCTTGTCCCCTTAGAGGTGACTTGTCCCCTTAGGTGGGTCAGACCTTGTTACAAGTTCTCACCTTGTTCCATGTTTCTCTGTCAAACCATTTGCCACAAAGGGAATTGTAACAGTATCTTAACGTTTGAATATTCAGTGTATCATTGATATGTGAAAAAATATATATACATATGTATATATTCTTTTCCTTTCTTTCTCTTTTTTGTGTGTTTGTTGCAAAAAGAGTCATTTTGCCCATCTTTGATGCAAGACCTTTCTAGGTCTGAGTGAAAATCTACCTCTTTCCCTCTACTCTTTCCACCACATGGAGACCCGGGAATTCTTTCTCAAGACCAAGGGCATTGCACCCTTGAGAAAGGGGAAACATGCTTTCTGTTGAAAATGACTTGAGAGCAGGTCTCACAGGGACTCAAACTTCTCTTGATGAGTGAGATTCTATTAGAAGAGACATAGGGATTTTGAGCTAAAACATTAAGAGACCAAGGGCAGAACTTAGGACACCTGGGGTGGAGGGAGGTTGGTGATAAGAAGGAGAGCCTTCTGTGTCTGAGGACTTCTTGGGCACTCCCCATGGGGGACTTGATCCTGATTAGTTCTCTGTGAGTGGATTTGCTGCTACAAGGTGTCTGGCAAGCCCACCAGGCAGCCTTCATGCAAGTGGCAATTCCAAGTCACCTGTACCTAAGCCACTTTCCATCCCCCATGTGAGGAGAGCCCCAGGACATCTGTGAACCCAAGGGAATCTCTGGAAGCCTGATGGGGAATAAGGAAAGGTTATAGACTTCTAGAGGTTCTGAGTGTTCTGGAGCACTCCACGCTGATCTAGACCACATCTTACTGTATCCTCTGGTAATGCTACATTTAATACGCACAGGTCTTCCACTTCCACCCCAGTGGAATGCAACTTCCCAGAGAGCTGGGACTGTCTCCTGATCACTGCTTTATACCCATATCTGACAGCAACAAGACAAAATTCTTGTGGAAGTCCTCCCCAGGCAAATGGGGTGATTGGGCCATATAAATGATTCTTATGGTGACTTTAGCCTCAGAAGTACCTCTAAAGTAACAATCTTAGAATCCTAATGTGAACATTAGTAAAAAATGAGGGTGCTCTGGCTGAGTCAGGCATAAGCATTTGATCCTCAGCATCTCAGTAGACCCCTAACTTCCTTGAGGGATCCCCCACTGGGCTCCTTGGAATATTACCCAACAACCCAGGACTGGATCATTTATTAACAAACCTGCTCTTCAGTTGTGCAAAGCTTTCCAGTTACAACATGCTTTCCCATACATTATTCTCGCTAAATTAGTGACCTTAAAATGCATCCTGTTTTACGACTGTCTGAAATTTGTGAGCTAAAAGAATTGTAAGCTATAAGGGTCTTAAGGATATTCTTGATGCCCAAAGCTGGAATTCCTGGTCCCCTAAACAGCTTCCTTAGCACACTGTGATGATTTTGGTATTTTAACGAAATAAGGAAACGTTCTCCATGGCCATGGGCCTGTCTCATACCCGCCAGACAGTCAGAAAAGGTTAACTTAGCCAATTCCCACTTTGGACGGGGAGGTCTGTCTGGCTTCTTTGATTAGCTATTGCATTAGACACACTGGCCTCATCTTACATCTCTAGTCCTCTCTTACATCTGAGGAATGAGTGTGGGATCCCCATTCTGCCAATTCTGTTTTCCACCTGCTCACTTCTCCACCCTGCCTTCATCAAACTGTCTGCTGCATGTGTACTCTGCTGTACTCCACCAAGACCTGTCACTACTCTGCTCTCCTCCTCTCCTACTTACTCTTAATCACTGGCTTTCAGACTTAGGGGACTGTCCCCACTGAGTAAAGATGACATTGTTTAGATCGCATTTCCTAACACACTGGGGCCAGATTTTCAGCATAAGGTCAGCCCTTATGACAGACATGCAAATTAGCTTAGATCTGAAGGCCCAAGATCTGTAAGAAATTAAGGGCAATTAGAGCTAGTCACTTGTAGGAAAACACATTTTGTATTGAAAATATGACTCATGGTTCTAGGGTGGGCAATTTGGCCCACATCTTCTCCCCTTAATACAGCTGATTGAGAGCAGCACCTGAACCCTGCTGCTCTAAAATCCATAGATGCTTAGAAAGAGACCCAGATTCTCCAAACTGCAGGAGAAACCTGCATCTTCATAGGCAAAAATGGGTATGATTTTAAACTTCAATTTAACATTTGATAGACCCTTGAAAAATATTACCTGTGCTTTTTTATTGAAAAAAAGATTGCGTTGCTTTCTAGCTGTGCTCTGAAAATATTTGTATGACAACAGACATAATTTGATTGATCTTCATGAAAATAATTTCTATAGGCCCTAATTACTCGTATGGAGAATTATGACTTCCGAATTCTCTTAGAGAGGGGAGTACTGTCTCAATCAACCACCCAGAGCCATTCCTTGCCATGGTCCCCCACCTCTCCCACTCCTGTATTTTCTCCAGATGAATTACCCCGTTACAGCATGGAGAAATTCAGGCTTGCGGCTGCTAAGCTGGGAAGCCGGCAGTTGAACTCACATCTGTCAATTTCCAAAGGATACGTGTTTTGCATTCTCCTAGAATGGATTATCTATAAAACCCTTCCTTCACCAAGATTTTACCCATTTTTATTTTTTCCTTCTCCATTTACTTCAGCCCATCCACCTACTTCCCAACCCTTCCCCGTATCACTGCCACTTTAAGAGCTTTTTTTTTTGTCTCCTTCCATTCTTATTTTGCAATGGCAGAAAGAGCCACAGTGAAAGGAAATTGATTAGAGAGTTGGCATGTAAACATGATTGTCTTTATTTTTCATCAATTGCACTAGATAACCAAGGATACCATGAGCTTTCCAAACAAGTCCCCTCATCTAAATTTGTTCATCATATAACAATTTCCTAATTTCCTAAGGGGAATATTATTCTTTTGGGGACTAATACACCGTGTTAGGTTTCTTTTACAATAAAACTTCATTAAATTTGCCTCAAGTCACTGGGAAAGTCCCATAAAGCCCCTGCACTGGGAAAAATAGAGAGATGATTGTTTTTTTGCATGTGTAGAGGGACATCTATAAAGAAATAATGTGTTAAGCAAGTAATAGTCCAAACCAGGGACATGTTTGACCTGCTTTAAGGAACAAATATTTGAAGAACCATAGTATTTGCATTATTTATGTTAACAAGTTCTTCTAAAATATCTATCATTCATATAAAATGCTCAAAATATTGCCATATCTTGAATTATATATACTGCTTTCCTTTATATCTACTCTCTCATTTTTAAAAAATTTAACCATTTTTAACCATTTTTTATTGAAGTATAATTAATTTATAATGCTGTGTTAGTTTCAGGAGTATAGCAAAAAGATTTATATATATATATATATATATATATATATATATATATATATATATATATATATATAATCTTTTTCAGATTCTTTTCCATTATAGGTTATTACAAGATATTGATTGTAATTCCCTGTGCTATACAGTAGGTCATTGTTGTTTATCTATTTTATATATAGTAGTGTGTATCAATTAATCCCAAACTCCTAATTTACCTTTCATTTTTACATAAATAAATGTATCTCTATCTCTAAAGAAAACTTCATATCATCAGATAGATGGAAAATAAGATGAAGTCCATAAATAAAAGCTACCAGTAAATATTAGTTCAAAGGAAATAGCACAAATTATCAACTTCTGTCTAGATATTGCCTGCTGAAGGCTCCCTGCCTGTCACTTATTTTCTCTCTCTCTCTTTTCAAAAGGAGACTGGCAAGGGTTAAAAAGTGATGATCAAACCACAGTCCTGCATTGAGTCTTTCTCCTTTGGGGAATCAGAATGTATGAAGGGACTTGCAAATGAAATAATTTTTGCTATGCAATTTTATATTAGTTAATACATTATTCCCTTATAACCCCCAATAATATTTTATACCATGAGTGGTATATGTCCCTCACCCATGAGGGAAATGAGTCTCACTCATTCACTCATTTATTCACTCAAAATCTCTCTATAAGGAGTATCATCGTCCTCTTGTACATATTTTATATCTAATGAATTTCCCAACTTGAATGTAACAAAACTTCATTCCTTTAAAATACTGCATAATTCAGATTCTTACTACTTTGCAGTGACCCTCTGAGACTTCTCCTCACCTTCTAATCAGACCATATTCATTCTGTGTTTCCATATAAGCAACGTGAATTCACTGGGATGATTGCAATAATCACCAAAATCTTGAGCAATTTCCTCCTGCTGGAAGCCTCTCTCATTCACCTTAAAGGAACCCTGGACCCCTCCTACAAGAGACGTCAGATTTCCTTTGCACCACCTGCTGCAAATGATGAAAGTGAGGGGGACTAGTTCAATGCTCCTCCTCCCCATCCTCCTTCCAAGATGGTGTCTGGTGAGGTTACCCCTAGGACCTCTGACTGATGAAAGGACAGTGGGCCATAGTGGCCCATCCAGAAGTCTGATGGGATGGAGTAACCGCTTGAGCTAAAGCTGACCCATAGGGTGGCCCATCCAAGTGCTGTCCTTCTCCACTGGGCTCTGGGGGAGAAGCTTTGCCCCACTTATTGCTACACACAAGCTTGGTCTCTGCTCAAGTCCCTGCTCAAAGGGAAGCTCCACAAGGACAGGGATTTTGGTCTGTTTGGCTCATTTCTGCCTCCATGGAACCTTCTAAGAGCTGTATCAGGCACATAATTGGCGCAAGAGAATCATTTCTTGAATAAACGCATGAATATAATTGATTCCTCTTGTCCTGCTTACTCTGAGCTATATTGTTACCACTGAGGCCCCGACCTTGGTGGTCTCTGTGCCCACTCCCAGGCATGTGTCAGGATGCAGGCCTCTCAGAATCTCCTGTCACCTTGGGGGACCACACAGAATTTTCCATCTTCCTGCAAACTCGGGCCCAGAACCATGTACAAAAAAGGATGCTGGAGAGTGTATTCTCTGAGTCCCTTCTGTAGCTCAGAGAAAAACTCAAAAGAGCAAAGTGATGATGCTGAGTTGATAAGAAATAACACAGCATCTCTTGCTTAAAAATTTAGGAAAAGTTTTCTCTCTTGCCAAAGACTACTGTCTTTCTGCAGGTTCAGAGATCCTTTTTTCTTTTTTTTTTCATTTTTATTAGAGTATAATTGTTTTACAATGTGTGTTAGTTTCTGCTGTACAACAAAGTGAATCAGCTATATGTATACATATATCCCTATATCCCCTCCTTCTTCAGCCTCCTGCCCACCCTCCCTATCCCACCCCTCTAGATCGTCACAAAGCATCAAGCTGATCTCCCTGTGCTATGCAGCAGCTTCCCACTAGCCATCCATTTTACATTTGGTAGTGTATATATGTCAATGCTACTCTCTCACTTCGTCCCGGCTTCCCCTTCCCCCTCGTGTCCTCAAACCCATTCTCTACATTTGCATCTTTATTCCTGCCCTGCCACTAGGTTCATCAGTACCGTTTTCTTAGATTCCATATATATGGGTTAGTATATGGTATTTGTTTTTCTCTTTCTGACTTACTTCACTCTGTATGACAGACTCTAGGTCCATCAAACTCATTAAAATAACTCAATTTTGTTCCTGTTTATGGCTGAGTAATATTCCATTGTATATATGTGCCACATCTTCTTAATCCATTCATCTGTTGATGGACACCTAGGTTGCTTCCACATCCTGGCTATTGTAAATAGTGCTGCAATGAACATTGTGGTACATGACTCTTTTTGAATTATGGTTTTCTCAGGGTATATGCCCAGTAATGGGATGGCTGGGTCGTATGGTAGTTCTATTTTTAGTTCTTTAAGGACCCTCCATACTGTTCTCCATAGTAGCTGTATCAATTTACATTCCCACCAACAGTGCAAGAGGGTTCCCTTTTCTCCACACCCTCTCCAGCATTTATTGTTTGTAGATTTTTTGATGATGGCCATTCTGACCGGTGTGTGATGATATCACATTGTAGTTTTGATTTGCATTTCTCTAATGATTAATGATGTTGAGCAGTCTTTCATGTGTTTGTTGGCAATCTGTATATCTTCTTTGGAGAAATGTCTGTTTAGGACTTCTGCCCATTTTTGGATTGGGTTGTTTGTTTTTTTGATATTGAGCTGCATGTGCTGCTTGTAAATTTTGGAGATTAATCCTTTGTCAGTTGCTTCATTTGCAAATATCTTCTCCCATTCTGAGGGTGTCTTTTCATCTTGTTTATGGTTTCCTTTGCTGTGCAAAAGCTTTTAAGTTTCATTAGGTCCCATTTGTTTATTTTTGTTTTTATTTCCATTTCCCTAGGAGGTGGGTCAAAAAGGATCTTACTGTGATTTATGTCATAGAGTGTTCTGCCTATGTTTTCCTCTAAGAGTTTGATAGTGTCTGGCCTTACATTTAGGTCTTCAATCCATTTTGAGTTTATTTTTGTGTATGGTGTCAGGGAGTGTTCTAATTTCATACGTTTACATGTAGCTGTCCAGTTTTCCCTGCACCACTTATTGAAGAGGCTGTCTTTTCTCCATTGTATATGCTTGCCTACTTTATCAAAGATAAGGTGACCATATGTGTGTGGGTTTATCTCTGGGCTTTCTATCCTGTTCCATTGATCTATATTTCTGTTTTTGTGGCAGTACCATACTGTCTTGATTACTGTAGCTTTGTAGTATAGTCTGAAGTCAGGGAGCCTGATTTCTCCAGCTCCATTTCTTTTTCTTCTCAAGATTGCTTTAGGTATTCAGGGTCCTTTGTGTTTCCATACAAATTGTAAAATTTCTTGTTCTAGTTCTGTAAAAAATGCCATTGGTAATTTGATAGGGATTGCATTGAATCTGTACATTGCTTTGGGTAGTACAGTCATTTCACAATGTTGATTCTTCCAATCGAAGAACATGGTATATCTCTCCGTCTGTTTATATCGTCTTTGATTTCTTTCATCAATGTCTTACAGTTTTCTGCATACAGGTGTTTTGCCTCCTTAGCTAGGTTTATTCCTAGGTATTTTATTCTTTTTGTTGTAGTGGTAAATGGGAGTGTTTCCTTAATTTCTCTTTCTGATCTTTCATCATTAGTGTATAGGAATGCAAGAGATTTCTGTGCATTAATTTTGTATACTGCTACTTTACCAAACTCATTGATTAGCTCTAGTAGTTTTCTGGTGGCATCTTTAAGTTTTTCTATGTATAGTATGATGTCATCTGCAAACAGTGACAATTTTACTTCTTCTTTTCCAATTTGTTTCCTTTTATTTCTTTTTCTTCTCTGATTGCTGTGGGTAAAACTTCCAAAACAATGTTGAATAATAGTGGTGAGAGAGGGCACCTTTGTCTTGTTCCTAAGAGGAAATGCTTTGTTTTCACCATTGAGAATGACATTGACTGTGTGTTTGTCATATACAGCTTTTATTATGTTGAGGTAGGTTCCCTCTATGACTACTTTCTGGAGAGTTTTTATCATAAACGGGTGTTGAATTTTGTCAAAAGTTTTTTCTGCATCTATTGAGATGATCATGTGGTTTTTATCCTTCAATTTGTTAATATGGTGTATCATATTGATTGATTTGCATATATTGAGGAATCCTTGCATTCCTGGGATAAAGCCCACTTGATCATGGTGTGTGATCCTTTTAATGTGCTGTTGGATTCTATTTCCTAGTATTTTGTTGAGGATTTTTGCATCTGTGTTCATCAGTGATATTGGCCTGCAGTTTTCTTTCCTTGTGACATCTTTGTCTGGTTTTGGTATCAGGGTGATGGTGGCTTCGTAGAATGAGTTTGGGAGTGTTCCTCCCTCTGGTATATTTTGGAAGAGTTTGAGAAAGATAGGTGTCAGCTCTTCTCTAACTGTTTGATAGAATTCGCCTGTGAAACCATCTGTCCCTGGGCTTTTGTTTATTGGAAGATTTTTAATCACAGTTTTAATTTCAGTGCTTGTGGGGGGTGTTCATATTTTCTTTTTCTTCCTGATCCAGTCATGGAAGGTTGTACTTTTCTAAGAATTTGTCCATTTCTTCCAGGTTGTCCATTTTATTGGTATATAGTTGCTTATATTAGTCTCTCTTGATTCTTTGTATTTCTGCAGTGTCAGTTGTTACTTCTCCTTTTTCATTTCTAATTCTGTTGATTTGAGCCTTCCCCCTTTTTTTCCTGATGAGTCTGGCTAATGGTTTATCAATTTTGTTTATCTTCTCAAAGAACCAGCTTTTAGTTTTATTGATCTTTGCTATTGTTTCCTTCATTTCTTTCTGATCTGGTCTTTATGATTTCTTTCCTTCTAATTTTGGGGGTTTTTTTTTTTTGTTGTTGTTGTTCTTCTTCTTCTTTCTCTAATTCCTTTAAGTGTAAGGTTAGGTTGTTTATTTGAGATTTTTCTTATTTCTTGAGGTAGGATTGTATTGCTATAAAGTTCCCTCTTAGAACTGCTTTTGCTGCATCCCATAGGTTTTGGATCATCGTGTTTTCATTGTCATTTGTTTCTAGGTAGTTTTTGATTTCTTCATTGATTGTTTTCAGTGACAAGATCCTATTTTTATATGTCAGAAGGAGAACAGGGGCCTGGCTCTTCCTGTTGTAGAACTCTTCCTCTGTAGGAAACATAATTCTCCCCAAGGCAAATGTATGTCTCCAATGGAAAAGGAGATTGGCTGTGTTTAAGGCAATGCAAGAAAGAAAGACATGTTTCCAAGTGAATTAGCCAACAACTTCTGTATCTATGGGTACATAATTTTCACAAATACAGAGAAAGTTTTGACAGAATACTGCTTTATAAACACTGGTTCCTGGGGTGGGGGGAATGGCATGGGCTTAGCATAGGGAGATGTTATTGGCACCTTATTGTTAAGCACATCTTTATGTTTGAATGGCTGCATGAACATTTTTACTTTCAAAATCAAAACCTTGATAAGCTGTAAAGATATTATAAGAGTAAAAGTAAGCTGCTTGAGTCTTCTTCAGAGTTTTATGTGTCTATATGTTTATGTGTTTACTCTGAAGCAGTACTGAAGCCCTTTGGGTGCATGAAGATCACTGGGGAACTGAAAAACTCGAAGTCCTGGCCCCCACCCCAGACTAATAGAGTTAGGGTGATCTTCATGCACAGTGGGCACTGAGACCCACCCTCCAGTGTGAATGACAGTGATAGGGATGTTCTGGGGTCAACTTACAAGAGTCCCCAAGGAGTCTTCTGGGAAGACTTTTGAGGCACACAACTTTGGAACATGGGCTAGAGAGCTGGAGTGATTACAACACAATTCTGTCACTCTGTGTGCTCTGCAACCCAACTGGAGGAGTAGGCAATGACAAGTGAGCCATTTTATCAGAATCTCAGTAAGATCTTAATATTTCGAATCCCCAGCAACACCAGCACCAGAAGCTTCGGTAATGAAAGGAAATAGGGACAGTGACTTTGAAACCGTAAACACACAGGTTTGGGATGGCTTATGACAGCAAAGACCGACAAGAACAGACCCTGTAGGAAATCAGGTCAGAAATGAGTGACTTGGGCTTGGGTACCCTTGGTGTGGGCAACAGCATGTGGACACCACAGCCTCTGGTGCATACCAGGGACAGGAAACCTGGGCACGTTAACCTTCAGCCAGAAGAACTGGTCCATAGAGAACCTGTGAGGTCCTGCCTGGGAACTTTCCAGAAGTATCTGTCAGGAATTTGAGGTGGTAACTAAGCTAGAAAAATACTGTTTGTCTCATAATTAGTCTGATTCAGTCTTGGGTTCCCCTCTGAAAAAAAATTGCACAAAGAGCCAATCGCCCTTCACAAGGGCAAGCTGAGTGTCAGGAAGGCTTCACTGAGGAGGTGAAAGGAAGTGTGCTCCCAGGGGGGCCCAAACGATGCAGGGTTTGGGTGGAGATTGTTTTGTCTCTGTCACAACCCACTGTTCCCACTGTTATCAAGGAACCTTCAACAGGGCCTGTTTTCTTGGACTTCACCCATTAGCCTGCAGGTCTGTATGCCTCTTGGTGAGGTAAAGAATCTCTGGTTAGTGTGTTGTCTGAGAATGCATGCTGTGGTTTCTTCTGAGTAGAATTTCCAGTTACCTGCTGGCACTAACAAGAAAAGAATTTGCCGCCAGCTCTGCCCGAAACATGAGGTTCAAAGCCCCAAATACTTATGAAAGAAATCTGGTGTCTTTTCTATCTTGATTTTTGTTCTCTCTCTCTCTTTTTTCCCCAACATCACAGTTTGGTCCTTAGTCTTTTTCTTATTTGTGAAGGACCATTTCCCTCAGGCTCTACATCTTCTGTCAGCAAGGCCCAGGCCAAATTATGGGGTTCATGTGGTAGCTTCTTTTTTGGTGAAAAACAAATGAAGTAAATGTGATTATGCTCAGAAGACCAAAGAATCATTCCACCATCTCATTTTTGTGGTCTTATGTTTCAACCCCTCTGAAGGAAAATTCAGAGTTAAAGGGAAAAATTCAAAGATATCAACTTACCTTTACCTCTGCTTCTGCACATTCAGTGACCCTTACAGCTAGAAAGAAACCAGAGCACCATTTGCCAAGACATATGTTTAAAATATAGACGTATTTCAATAAAAGTTAAGTATATTTAAAACATGTAAACTATGTATTTTTGAGGTGTATGTTAAAGTGAATAGATAATAAACAAGGTCGTGAAAACAAGTCTATTTTACATGTTCTACTAAAGAAATAGTTTTAGTGAGATGATGTAATTATGCTCTTCACAAAACTTTTAAGAATTTACAATAAGTATTAATTTATCACACGCAAAAAGAAGAAATAAAGTCTGAAAATAGGACCTAAGATCAGAGTTGTATGACAAGCATCTCCTTTCATTCCTTTTTATGCTTCTTTGGGACTCTTTGTATAACCTCAGTTAAGGCTCTTTGTGGACATGAAACACCATCCAAATGGTGCTCTGGCCCACCACCTCAGCCTTGCTCACAGGGAGTCTAGCCTTGCTCTGTCACTGGGGGTCAGTTTTGTGCATATGGCAATGGCCAGAAGACAAGACTGCTTTTCACTCAGCTTGCTTTCCCTTCTTGGTGTGGCGTGGGTGTTGCTGGACCATAAGTCCTGCCCATGGCACAAGAGGTCCTACCTCCCCCATCCTGGTTTCCTGCCTGTGGAGCCCAGTAGGCCTCACTCGAGTTGCTCAGAGATTCTGCCTCATTTTCCCTTACACCATACATGCTCTTCTCCTCAAGAATCTATACAAAACAGTAAAGGGAAGCAAGATACATAAACTTACCCTGGCATAGAAACATGGTACAATTGGCATGGGTCTCTGGCCTAAAAAAGGGGTAGGGGGAATAGGGAGATATGAATTTAACCTAAGGTTGAAAAACAACCTCCAGCACTCCCCACCTTCAGCTTCATCAGATCCAGGCCTGTGGGTCTTGGAGGCAAAGGCATGGTGACGTTTTACAGCTTGGAGGAATGTTTGTGGGTTGACAAGTAGACCTAATAACTGCACTCTACCCAAGAAATTTTCTTGAGCAAAATTCTAATAGAAATGAATCTCTTCCAGAGAAGTTTTCCAAGGAAACTTCAATATGGGCATCAATCTACTTGGGAATATCTTAAGAGGAAGAAATTGAAAAGAGATGAAGAGAGAGACCAAGTCCCAAAAATATAGGGATTTTTTAACAAGAGTGTGAAGAGAGATAGGGAAGATGAGGTCAGCTGAGTCTTGGCCTTGGGCTGAATGTTCACTGGTTAGGGGAGGGCATAGGAGTGTGAAGCCAGGTGGGAAATGGTGCCTTGTTCTGTGGTACAGTGACAGGTCATAACCATGACAGAGCAACAGGTACATCATTCATGGATTAGGGGAGTGAGTTGAGAAAGTCTCCAAGGTACAGGAGAAGATTGGTTCAATAGGGAAACCCTTAACTTTTTCCATCAGTGAGCCAAGTTACTTTGTGTCTCTAGGGTACAACATGGAACAAAAAGATGTACATTAAAAACTTTGGGTTAAAAAACTAGAAAGGCATTAGAACATAGAAAGGAGGAACAGACACTGATACCCCTAAATGAACCCCTAAATTCATCACTGATACTGATGAATTTATCATCAGTAAAGAAGCAAACTGAACTTTCTGGATCTGCTTTGAATCTTAATGGGAGGGAGAATGTAAAAAGAGTGGAAATTCATTGTACAGTATACATGAGTATTGATGCAAGATAAGTAGCATGGCGTTGATGCGAGGTTCCTTTTGGGGGCCATTTTGTCTTGTTTTTTATACGTGAAGTAATACCCACGGAGGTTTCATTTGTCCATTCATAAACTTGTTGCCACAATGCTGCTATCTCCATGGAACCCTAAATCTTTAACTATGGTCTCCTACCTGGAGAGTTCCAAGGATGTAAATCTTTAAAATTCCCTAGGGGTCTGGATGTCTCTGTAGTGAAACCAAGATTTGCCACCTTTGGTCCTAGTTTTCCGAAGACAAGAGTGAAAATGTGAGCAAGTTCAGACGACCTTTCCTGTGAATGCCCCGTGATTTTTCTAAGGCAGGAAACAAAAGCCTCTGAGAAACTGCTTAAACAACTCTTGGAGAACATCCTGTCTGCCTGGACTCAAGAGCTCTTTCTCTGCACCTTCTTTGTGTGACTCACCTGTGGTGCATCTGAAGCTTCTGATGACGGCCCTGCTCACACATATGTTCAGTTTCCTGCCTACAGGAAGGAAAAGGGAACAGGATCAAATGTAATCAGAAAGAGCGGTGTAACTACTATATATAAAATAGATAACCAACAGGGATAACCCTGTGTACAGCACAGGGAACTATAGCCAATATTTTGTAATAACTTATAAGGGAAAAGAATCTGAAAAAAAAATGTACATATTTGTATAACTGAATCACTTTGCTGTACACCTGAAACTACCACAACATTGTAAATCAACTATACTTCAATTAAATAAATAAATAAAAATAAAAAAGAGCAGTGTAAAACCTTTGTCCCAGGACCTGGAAATTTAGATTGTCATCCCATCCCTGCCACCACCATCCGCCGACTCACCCTTAGGCAAATCACTTCACTTCTCAGGGCCTAAAGTTTCTTATCTTTAGAATGGAGAGATGGGGCTAGTGCCGTAGGATTCCTTCAGCTTTTACATGATAAGATCCTGTTAAACATGCATTTTTATTTTTTAAGATATATGAATAGAACACACATCTAACACCTTTGTGCCCACCTCCTTTCTGAAACACCAAAAATCACCAATACTCCTCTGTGTCAAATTCCCTTGCACTGTCTTCTCTGATTTCAATCCCCTTCCCCCACCTCAGAGGGAATGCTATTCTGAATATAGTGTTTATTATTCCTCGCATTTCTTTATATACGTTTATGTTCCTAAGCAATCTATGGTACTATTATGCATCTTTTAAACTCGATGTATGTAAATGTAGTCTAGTCTATGTGTATTAATTTTCTTCTTTGTAAAGTATCATCTTAAGAATATACAGAATATTTGTATTGATTCTCCAGCTGCTCAGCATTTAGGTTGTTTTCCATTGTTTGCTATTACAAACATCCATATTTTGGTATATGTAGCCTTGTATACACTTCTTAGGGTATATACCTAGGTGTGGGATTGCTGGTCTCAAGGAGCGTGCATGTTCAACTTTAGTAAACTACTTTTCCAAATTGTTCTCTAAAGTAGTTGTGTCAATTTACATCCCCACCAGCAGGATATTAGAGTATGTGAATCTAGAAAGTGAGGCCCTGCTATGGTTTCTCCTGATAAGGCAATGTGATCTTCCCTTCCTAGGAGGTGAAACATTTTGTCTAGTTTATAGGTGACAGTGGTGGGAAATGGAAAAGAATTAGCATGATTCATTTATTCCACAAATATTCTTGAGCATCTACTACATACCTGAGAAGTGCTGGGGATCAAGAGAGTCCCGTTCTCGTGGAGCTAACCACGCATGCATTTATTAAATATCTCTTTTGTGCAGGGAGTTTATGGCCTATTTTTCTCATTTAATTGTTGCCATAGCCATTTGAAGTAAACATTGCCAACCCCATTTTCCAAATGAAGAAACTGAGGCACAGAAAAAGCACATAACTAAGAGATGGGGATGGATCAGAACCCTGATGTGACTGCAAATATCCCATCCATTCGCCTATTTGCTCCATCCCTGCTTGTTGTCTGAATGCCTCTGCACAGCCAGAGAAAGCCCGTCCTTGTGCTTGGCTCACGCTGGGATCCAGGGTGGATGAACTGCAAAGCAGAGTGCCTACCTTTCAGACTCAGATGCCTGGAAATCCCTGAGGAGGAAACTGGTCTCTCAAGTTCTCATATCTGAAAATATTTATAAATTCTTGGGAAGAGTTCTTATGTCTTCTCCCTTGCTTTCTTTCTGTATCTTTTGGGAGAATTCATGTTTGAGTATGGATGTCTGGGTTATGGTCTCTGAAAAACAATAGATACTCGTACCCCACAGAGATATGAAACTATGCAGGTGCTGAATAATATCTAGTTCTAAAGAGCTGCAGTGTTAAGGGTTTTTTTTTTTTTTTTTCCCCACAACATCTTGAAAGTATTTTCTCTGTGTCAACTACATATTCTAATCCTAAAAGAGAGATCTTGATATTTGGAATATACAATGTGCCTTTTTCCCTCAGCAAGGTGTACAATTAATTCCTTATGTTCTCGAATAAAATGGTGGAGCAGAGAGTGTCTCCAGGATCCCCAGAGATTCCAGGCACACAATAAGAATGTTTATCTTTTCATTTTCAGAAGCAATCACTGCACACCTCTACCTGCAGGAGAATGAGTAACTGGGATTTCTTTCAATTGTTTTCCCAAAGAGAGAGTAAATGAAGTCATCAAGCCATCTGGTCGACCTTCAGCAGTCATTTACTATATTCATTTATCATATCTATGAGTAAACTGTAATAACAAGAAAAGAGCTAGCCACAGGAATAAGAATCCTGGGAAAAGTTTAAGTGTTAAAAGGTTAAAATTTATAAAAGGAGGAAATGGGAAAAGGGAATACAGCTTCCTCATACCTCACGCTTGCCTCAGTCCGCTTGTGTTTACCCATCTCTCCTGCAGTCCTGGCTCTTAGTTTGACTCCTCATATTGACAGGCGGTTTTCATACCTCCCCACTCTGGGGGAAGGGGTAAAGAGGGAATCATCTTCCTGGGGAGTTCCCTCTCTCTCTAAAATCAGAGGCTGAGTATCTACCCTGAATCATAGCATTTTAGACAGATAGCCTGGAATTCAAAATACTGCCAGGCTCCTAAATCTCTATCCCTCCCTCTCAACTCCCCATCATGGAGACCTAACTGGTTAATTAAAACCAAATATCTTCCTCAAATTAGAGCAGACACACAAAACCAATACAAGAGTTCATGGGAACTGGGGCAAATTTTTGCAGTAGAAGTGAGCTAGAGTAAAATCACTCCTTCCCAATGTCTCCCCATTTCCTCTGAAGATGTACATGCAGTGTCCATATCTTCAAAGGACATCTTATTTGTAGGCTATCAGGTAAGAAATGACCTGTCATCAGCTGATGCCACAGTAACTTTGGATGTGAATATGCATGCAGGAAGGACACCTCAGAGTCTACATTCTGTATACTATCATCTGGCTGCAACAGGTTCAGGGAACAAATTCCAACTCCCCACCTGCTGTTGGGGGGCCACCTTAATTGTCTTATCCCTTTGGATTGTCTTAGAGGATGCTTTTAAAACAGATATTAAAAATCCTAATTGAGCTGTTAATTTTGGTCTTAGGCTTCCTTTCCTGAATGGCCCTTAGCGTATGGAATTTGGGTGGGAAATTTTTACATTTGATTACTACACATATTAAGTTTTATAGCTGCCCAAATTTCTCCTTTCTTAGAGTGTGGGAAGAGAGGGCAATGGGAAGAAATTAGGACTGTAGTTGGGGTAAACATTTTAAGGCACAAAGCTTCTCTGGGCCATTCAAAACATAGAAGAGACTACATAATTTACCTCTACACAAGGCTGACCCTAGTTCTGCAGTTTTGCAGGATAATAGGCTGTTTTCCCCAGATGCCCAGAATTTTCCAGGATGTCAAGTAAGAGTTGCACATATTTTTTCGTACTGTATCTGATTTCTACATATAAAGGAAAAAGAAAATAATATTAATTAATTAATTACTCTGATGGATAGATTCTGTGATATATTGCCCAAGTGCCCCTTTAATGAAAGAATTTTTGCCCCAGCTTCTGGATGTGCTTTCAGCAGATCGCCTTCGATAGTACTTTCAGGTCTCCTTCACCTGGAGAGAGCCCAAGTGCCCAAAGTTGCACCTCCTTCTGTGGAACGCAGCATGCTCATGGGGCAAAATAGTTGGGTGGCTAACAAGGGTACTACTCAATTTGTACCATTACCATATCAAGGATGGATGATAAGAAGTGACATACCATTATATTTGCCATAATCTATTGGTTAAAAGCACATCACAGGTCCTGCCCACATTACAGGATAAGAATATCGGATCCAATAAAGATGTTTAAAAAAAAAAAAGAATATCGGAGCACCCTAGCGTCTTTCTCCCACATTGGGTGGGTGATCTAAAAGGTTGCCAGCTTAAAGTACCCAAAACAGGAAAGAGCTCTGTGGAAGGTCCACAGTGCAGTGCAAACAGCACAGTTCTTTGGGCCATAGGGCTTGAGATATCCTATGGTATTAGAGGAAAAGTGCTGGGAAGAAAGGCCACGTGGAGCTTATTAATACTTTGGGTGTCATAGTTTCATGTAACACAATAAATAATAATACTTTATTACTGTGATATCTTGATTGATCATGTGATTTTTCTGGCTCACTTTTCTACAAATTCATCAAAACTTAGCAACCTCATTTTCAATGATATAATTGAGAGCAATGTCAGTTGCTCTTGGAAAGTGTAAGATCAAAAATGATTTTTAATTTTTAGAAGGATCTTTCTGCTGATGCAACCATTACTGGAGTTGGTAAGAGTATATTACAGTCTGTGATAACATTGGGACAAATTTCTGATAAATTATTTCAAAATAAGATTTCAGTACTTCTAGAGAATGATTCTAAATCCTTTTCTAAAAAGATTTAACTCTTTATACAAATCATTTTTGTTTAAGTCTGAGTTCAATTTTAAACATAAATTTATACAATGACATTTTAATGCTTCCTCTGAAATTTCGTGGAGCTTGTGCAAGAAACTAAAAGTGGCTTTGTGATTTGTATATAATTCAAAATGTCTGTTATGTCATCTATCGCTGGATCTTCAATGACAAGAAAACATTGGTTTTCAGATTGCCTTTCTTGTTAGCAACTGGTTCATTGGAAAGTTCATATGAAACTACAGCTCTTTTCCATTGGAAGCAACAATTTGAAATTTGATTTCTATTTCTAGATATATGGATCTTTGCTTTCTAATCTTGCAACAGATTTCAAAACCAGAGATTCTAAACTCTTTGAAGAATTCTAGCAATTCCCTGATATGCATTATGTCCTTGTTTATGCTTTCTAAAGAGTTCTGGTTCCAATATCGACATGTGTGTATGGAAGTAGAGGGCAGTTCCCCCACATATCCAAGCAATTCTCAGACACCAGCTGGGTGTCCCACAATTCAACTCAATTCTGACACTACCTATCCAAAGATAGTGTCAGATTCCACAGGTTAAGGGTTCAGTCCTACAAGACTGCTCCCCTTCCTCTTGACACACACACACATACACACACACACACACTTCAGATGCCAATTCCAGGTCATCACCTGTGCTTCTGACCCACTGGCTATAGACCAGAGGTTCCAATGACCCCCTCCTTGGTTTTGGTTAATTTGCTAGAGAAGCTCATCTAACTCAGAGAAACCTTTTACTTACTAGATCACTGGTTTATTATAAAAGGCTATAACTCAGGAACAGTCAGATGGAAGAGATGCATAGGTCTTGGTACGGGGAAAGGGCACTGA
Source organism: Eubalaena glacialis (assembly GCF_028564815.1). Taxonomy (NCBI): domain Eukaryota; kingdom Metazoa; phylum Chordata; class Mammalia; order Artiodactyla; family Balaenidae; genus Eubalaena; species Eubalaena glacialis. The sequence continues at coordinate 85,089,968 of NC_083724.1, read as the reverse complement.
ACTTCCACGCCCTCTCCAGGTAAGCCACTCTCCCCAAATCTCCAGGTGTTCACCAACCAAGAAGCTCTCCAAACCCCATCCTTTTGGGGCTTTATGGAGACTTCATTACATAGGCATGATTAATTAAACCATTGGCCACTGGCGATTGATTCAACTTCTAGCCCCTCTCTCCTCCAGGGAGGTCAGGAGAGACTGAAAGTTTCAACTTTCTAATCATAGGATTGGTTCTCCTGGCAACTAGTTGCTTTCCGAAAGTCACCTCATTAACATAACAAAAGACACCTTTGTAGCTCTCAGCACTTAGGAAATCCCAAGGGTTTTAGGAGCTCTGTGCCAGAAATGGGAATGAAGACCAAATATGTATTTCTTATTATAATTCACAGTACCACACTTTTCTTTTGTAATAATTTACTGAAATGTTTGCTGGCTGAGCACAGGTAGTTCCTATCTTGGTCCTCAGGCTGAAGAGTTAATATTGGTGCAGATGCCACAGGGATGGATGGGAAGGCTGGCCTCTCACCACAGGTCCCAACATTAAACTCATGAGGTTTCTCCCCTTTCTTCCAGGGCAGTGGCTGCCACCACTGCTGCTTCTGTTGCTGCTGCTACCATCCCAGTCCAGAATACCTCTGGGGTCTTCAGGGCCCTGATCTGCCCCAAGTATGCTTGTGTGCACCAAGTAGCCAGGCCAACTGCTTGGCATGCATACTGAACACTGCCCACTGTGCCTGTGGATCTGACCCCAGGTGTGTGTGCGCTGTTCCCTGGTTATCACCCCTGAGCACACGCATGCCCTGTTGTTCCATTGGACTTCACCAACAAGGCATAAGTTCAAAGATAAAATCATTACAAATTTCAAGCTGGTATCCACAGAGCATTAAACCAAGCATGCAGCCCCTTAGGAGAGTGGAGTCCTGGGTGACTACACTGGTTACATGACCATGTCCTGCTGGCAGAACTTGCTCAAAAAGTGAGTGTCACTGGATGTCTTCCATGCTGCTGGCTGCAAAACTGTCACAGGAGCAAGCAGGGAAGAACACACAGAACCAAGAAAAGAAGTGCCTTCTTTTTTCCACGTCCAACCAGGGTCCCTCTGGTGCCCTCTACTAATAAAGCTTAATACCATGCCAGATGGCAATGAGAAAATAGGGTCCAGCTCCAGCATCACAATGCAAGATAGAGAATGGATTTAGAGGAAAAAAGAATTGACCTAAGTCACTTTGGAAAAGAGTGAAGTTTGAAAGGCTAAAGGCAAAAAGAACTGCACGTAAGCATTGAGTTCTAGTTGATAGTTTGGTTTCATGAGGGTTTGGGTTAACAATTCTGAAAGCATTAGGCATTATACTTGGGTTGAACATTTAAGTAGATGGTGGGAGCCAGGTTTCCACCTGGCTGGAGTGGGAGGTTATGAATAAGCGAGGGAATGAGGCTAGAATGTTCCATGTGGTAATAGATTAGAGTTGGAGACATCACTATCAACCCATGTTTGGCTCAATATAGATTTACCTGGTTACATATAGAAATATTTATACATACGAATGTATACACTGGTTAGTATGCAACAAGTATACCTAGAACCCAGATCTTGGTTTTTAATACTGTTCTCCAATAAAAGGAACCAGGGTTTATGGAAGAAATGGCTTATACTAGGACTGAGGCAGGAAATATACAAAATGAGCCTGGAGTATCCATGGCGCCAAAAATAAGAAAATGCTAAAAAACAAAAACAAAACAGAAAAATACACAGTAATGGGGAATCCCACAGTAAAGCAAAGGAATCCAGATGCCAACTAAAAGAGTTCCAAATGGCCAGAGCTGAAATAATTTGAGCAATAGAATAAATAATGGAGTATTGAATTATTGCTCAAAGTATAAAATAAATTTCTATGAGTCCATAGTGATATAAATAAATGATTAAGTAAATTAATAAGTGGGAGAAAATAGACAAATCTTCCATGCCAAAGAATTCTGAATAATTAATGTAGCTTCTCCTCCACCCTCAAGGTGGTGCAACATGGAAAAAGAAAAAAAAAAAGAGTAACTTTACAATGGAGACCCTGACAAACATCATCACAAGCCAGATGACCAGAGTTAGCATTAACACTGACAGGTCATACTAATAGCATGTACTCTCAAATGATGTGATCAGAATGGCCCATAGTTCTGTGACCTTCTTGCCCAAAGCACATTACTCCATGATAAAAACCTCAGACAAATCCCAACTGAGGAATATTCTATATGATAACTGACCTCAAAACTGTCAAAATCAACAAACACAAAGAACGTCCAAGAAACTGTCATAACCAAGAGAAGCCTAAGGAGATTTGACTACTAAATGTAATATGGGTTCCTAGACGGGGTCCTGGGACAGAAAAGAACATTAGGGAAAAACTGGGGCAATCTGAATGAAGAACGAACTTTAGTTAATAATAATGTATCAATATTGTTTCCTTAATTGTGACAAATGTACTATACAAATGTAGGATGTTAGTAATAGGGAGAACTGGGTGAGGGATATATAGGAATTCTCTGTACTATCTTCACAATTATTCTGTAAAACTAAAACTGCTCTAAAATAACAGTTTATTTTAAAAAGAATGGATCTGAAGCTGAGAGACTGAAACTTGATAAGCACACAACATGTTAAGTCCTTCAGAGAGTATTCACCCCTGAAAGAGGCACTAAACTACCAAATAGACAAAATGCTTTGGTCCACTAACCTCAGCCAGCCTCTGTCATCAGCCATCACAGTAAAGGTACAAAGGCACATGCATGAAATGGATGCAGGGGCCAAGGATGAAAGCCCCACATGGGTCATCATTATGTACTCCAACATACCAAGGCTGATCTAGCTATGTCCATTGCTGAATGTCCAACCTGCCCGTTACGGGGGCCAGTGATGAACCTTGATATTGGCACCATCTCTCAACAAGGCAAAATGGCTGCTTGGTGTCAAGTTGTCAAGTCAACTACATTGGACCTCTTTCATATTCTCAATGCTTCCTTTTCTTCTTGTCCACAAGTATTCATCCCAAGGGCACTCATTAATAAACATCTTACATGCTGATCTCCAGCCAGGCATCTGCATCCCAAGGAGCCTAACCTGTGACAAGTGTCCACTCAGTGTCAAGGTCTATGCTGGGTGACTTACATTTGTCATCTTCACTATTCTTCACAACACCCTGTGAGATGTTTTGAATGGTGGCTACCTTTAAGAGTTTGGGCAGGGAGCCTCAGAGGTTAATGAACTTGCCCAGGATTCTATCACTTTTAGGTCAAGAGCCACTCCAAAGGCCATGTCTGGGAAGTCTACCATGGTAGCTACACCTATTGTAAGAAAAAAGAAAAGGACACTGATGATCATTTCCTCCCATAGACCAGATACTTTGCTAGACCCTTGTACCTACGCAACATTCAATTTCACAGCAACCCAATTAAAGTAAAGAGTGTTGTCCCCATTTTAAACATCGATAAAGCCAAGGCTAAGGGACTTTCACTAGATAAGAGGCAAAGTTGGTTGTGGAACCCAAGCCTGTCTGATTCTAAAGGTGGCACATTCTCCTCTAGGTCAAGCTGCTTACTCTAAGGTGGAGAGCCACCCAGAGAGAGCACGAGAGACTGGAAACCCTGAGACACGTATTTACCTAGAAACAGCCCAAACTAGGCAGTATTCATTGACTTATCAACCATAAAGAAGGGTATCTTCTTTCTCAGACTGGGCTTTAGAAATTTTTCCAAAGGGGTCTTCCACCAGCCTTCTAAACCCTGTGGTTACCTATAATAAGGTACTTACATAATTTTTGATCCAAAGCATGATACTTGAGAGTATCAGGGGACAATAGGAGAAAAACAGATGGCCATGGGAAAACAGAAAGGAATGCTCCCCCTACTACTGGGAAAAAAAAATGTTCTATGTTTCTTATGTGTCATTCTTAGTTCATACTTAGTGCCTCAAATCAAATCACACTATAAGTTGAGTTTTAGGAGAGAGTGCTTTAGAGTGACTCACTGAATGGCCCTGCCTTTAATGCATTGTTTTCTCCTGCAAATTCAACCACAATCCTGGCCTCTTAATCACACAGCCACTCGAGTTCCATTCTGATATAAACACTGTGCATTTCCGATTTGTGGAATTGTTTTCCTTTAATTAAATGAAGGGGGGAGGTGTAGTTATTTTCAACTCTCTGCACAAATTACTACCCAGTAGAAACAGAATCATGTATCGTAAGTAGTACTTATTCTATTTATTGTGGCGTCTATTGATGTGTGTTGGACTTGTTCTATTTTGGAGGCACTGCCATGGTAACTGGGCTCCTGACAAAGGCCTGTGTCAGAGCCGAACTTGAACACGCAGAACTTCAGATAAGTGGTGAAATAAAAAATCAACCTCAGCGGGCTCAAAAATAACAATTTGGAGGATCGTGTTTTGCTCCTGGGTGTTTTATCCATAAAGTTGGGAAGTTCTGAGAGGCAGATCATGGGATTTACTGGACATCAAACTGGTCCTGAGTGAAAGGGTGGAAGAAAGACTATTTTCACAGTCTCTTAGCCCCCCTATCAATATCTGTGGCTCTGCCTTTGGGTCAGGCTCACTGCTTTAGGCAGAAAGTACAAGCTGGTGTTCAGCCTTCAGAGAGGTGGATTTAGAGGATTGGCCTTGACTCCACAGCCCTGAGATGTGGCCTTGGCTCTGCCCTTAACTAGCTCAGGGACTTCCCCAAACAAGGATTTTGTTCCCACCTATGCACTTGGATGCCCTTGGAAGACTCAGGAGCTCTAATATCAGGTTCCTCCTGAATCTGGTGCAGGGGGAGATGGGGAGGAATCTGCCTGATTCTCCCTTCTCTGTAGAACCAGAAGATTTCAGTGTTCCTGCGGGGAGTGGGCATCTAAACCACACTGACTTTCTACAGCCCAGGTCTGTAGGGACTAAGGACACCAGAAGGAAGTCCACATGAACAAAACTCCTTTCCCTGGAGGATTTTCCTTTGGATTTTGCATAGAAATAGCAGTCTTGTCACTTTCACACAATTTCTCACTCTGGAGAGCCACTGAAAAGTACAAGCAGTGACCAGGTCCAGATCTTCCTTCCCCATCTCTCCCCCATACTCCTTCCTTTACTTAGAACCCCTCAGCCTATCAGGTCAGGCTGTGTTTAGCTCCTGAGTCAGGCCCAGGAGTAGAAAGGAGCTCATGTGCCTAGGGCTGGCTATGGGCCACTCCATAGAACTCGTCCTGGGGTTCAAAGCTAGTGTAAGAATTGTCTGTCTTCTCCTTTTCCACTAGTTTTAGTCACTGCTCATGGTTTCATGAGCTAAATTATTCAGGCTTGAGTTCAGTCTAGAAGCAAGATGATCACCATCTTTCAGGAGCCTGTTCAGAAGGACTGAAAGTAGATGCCTGACAAGTCTCTCTCGGGGAAGCCATGGGTCCCAGAGGGAGGGCTAATGGAAAGGGTACCATCTGTGCAAATTTCCTGACCCCAGGGAGAGCGAATCAGGACACAGATGGGCAAAGGAGGGAAAATGGAAAGGTTTCCCTGTTTATTAGAGAAACAGCCTCTTACTTGGCTGACATAAAATTTGTAAGATTATCTAGGAATCCCAGCTTCTCAAGTTAGCCATCATTTCCTACTCCAACATTTGAGAGGTGGTTGTACCCTTAGCACTGAAGGGCAGGCTTAGGGCCCCATCCTGTTCTTTCACTCAGCGCTCCTGCAACAAAGCACTCGCTGTCCCACCTCCTGATCCTTGGTGACCCCTGCCCCTCAAAGCATCTCAGTCCTTGGCGCTCCCATTGGCCGTCCCTTATCTCCAAGCTTTAACCAGAAGGCTGGACCCTCTCGAGGGTTTCCCTTGGGCCAGAAATAGCAGATGTGCGCCTGGATTTAGAGCAGACCCAGCTCTCCTCAACTCTCTCACCCTTTGAGTTTTCTTTTATTGATAATGGAAATGCCACACTGCTCTCGATCCTACCTCTATTTCTCTTCCCCCAAACATCACTCTCCCATAAACAACAGAAACAACTGTTTTTCCACTCCACAGTCTTCTCTCTTGGGATCCTGGGTATTTCCAGTTAGGGGAGTCAGCTATCATGCTAGCTCCCACCTTCATCCCTCATTTAATCAATTCTTCCTCCAGTTTGTCAAATGTTTCCTTTGCTATGGGGGAGGGTGGAGCAGAGTTGGGGATCCTGGAGGCATTGGGACAACAAGTGTGGAAATCCTTTTAGATTAAAAAGCAAACTAAGATGTCCAGTGATGGTAATCTTTTGACTTTTCCTACAGGGCAGAGTTCACAATTTGGGGGAAAGAAAAAGAGAAAGGAGTGCTGATTATCCACATCTGGGGTGAATATGTGTAAAGGTGAGAGAGGGCAGGGAGGAAGTAGGGGACTGGAGAAGTTCCTAATAAACCATAGGAAGAAGACCAAGCTAGGGCTTTGTATTTTTAGGGGTGACAGAACACTTCCAGCCTGTTACGGCTTGAGATGTTAATTATAGGACCTGTGGATATCAGCAGAGATCTTTTAAAAGAATAACTTAAGTGCCTAAAATCCCCCCAAGAATACAGAACCCGTTTTAGAAATGGCCTTCAAAGACAACAAAAGCCAAATGCGCAAATGCCTTCTACGCAGGGTGGTGCTGGGCAACCAGATCGCTTTCCAGCCTCCCCCCAAACACTGTTGCTAGGAAACCGAAGGACTATACTTCCATCATCTCCATACTTGCTGGGAGATTGAGTAATTGGTCTCTGGATGTGCGTGTGCTGCTTCCCAAAATATCTCTTTAAAAAGACGTGAGAAGGATGTGGAGCCAGTCGGTAGGATGGTGGAGGGCGGACTGTGTCCCCAGAGGGCAGCGGGTTCCCAAAGCCAGGACTGAAGCGGAGTGGGGGGGAGGGGAGGACCCACGTTGGGGATAGAAATGGGGAGCTGTTTACAGGTTTCCCAGATTCTTTCCTATCATCAGTTTTCTTATTTAGGACTGATCTCCTAAGCGGAATCTGGAAATTGGTGGAGACAACTAAAATCTGGAGAGTAATGTGGTTTGCTTTTCATTCTTACTATTGACACAGCAAGGCTAGGAAAAATATTTTATTTTGTAGATACTTAAAATAAAAATGAACATCCTTTATAGTGTTTGATTATAGTTGTTGAACCTCATTTGTGGGGCGGGGGGAGGGGGGTAGTAAGAAATAGGCATGCTGTGGACACACACCCATGCCTACAGGCACACGGGCCGCTGTGATGAAAATGCCTGCTTCACCTGCAGGGAGCCGAAGAAATAGAACATTAGGTCCACAGCTGAGGGTCTCTGGAGGTTAGGAAACCCAGTGATGAGACTTAGCACTGCTCCTAACAGCTACATGACCGTCCGTGACCCTTCTGTGCCTCAGTTTCCTTATCTGTAACCCAACAGGGTTGAGCTAGTCCATCCCCAAAGTACACTCCAAATCTCCAACTTTATTGGAGTCTACATCTAGTCCCACCTTCTCTCCAGAGCCAGGGGACAATGTCATATCATTTCTTTGTGGAGGTTTTCAATTCTTTCCTGTTAATTATCTGATTGATTTCTGCATTTTGTATTTTTTCCAATATCTATTCAAATTACTTGTTGCTGGAAGTCCTGAAGAGTAGATTTGCAAGTGAAGTGACTTACTTTTAAATTTTATTATTTCCCGTTTTGTTACACTTTTCATACAATACATAATGTGTTCAAAAATCCACTTTTAATAGTATCACTTTTTTTTTTAACCAAAGGAAGAGGATGGAAGGAGGCAGGGGGTTCAGGATATATTGACATTATATCCTGATCTTATAAACAAGAACTAATAATCTGGGGAGTTTTCCTTAAACTCACTGGCTGTATGATTATGTGTTGTAAAATTCTATACTGAATTAGGAAACTCACTTTCTAGTTCTGACTCTATCTTCAGCTTCTGGGACCATGACCAGACCCTTCTCTGTAAAATGAGGAAAAAGCCCGTGCTCCAATCCTCATAGGAATGTTAGGAAACAAAATGCCATAATATATGTAAATGCACTTTGGAACGTAGAAAGGGTGCACAGAATGTTCTACATTCTTTTCACTGTGTGCCTGGGAAATTTATTCATTTATTCAGCAGGCATTTTCTGAGATGCTGCTGCCACCAGGCCCTTGTTAGGTATTGATTCACATGGCACATACCCATGGTCAGTGTCTTCCATCGTCTGTCCTGGCCCACAGTTCTGGGGAGAGGGACCTTCGATTACTACAGATAACTGAATTCTCAACAACTGCACCGTCTGAGCACTAGACCTTCTCCCAGGCTGAACCTTTGCCCAGTATGAAAAATGCTCTTAAATCACTCCCACGAGTGTCTGTCTTACTGTGTTCTCGAACACTCCCAGTGACACAAACCTCAGACACTTTATTTCCTGTGTTAATGAGTGCCAGTGCCTAATCATTGTACAAGCAGATGTTCCTCAGCAAAAACAAATAAAATTAAGCCTGTCTTTAGGTTAGCAAACACCTCCCACCCTGGGCTGAGCAGGCAATTAAGCAATGCTTTTCACCTTTTTTTCTCATCAGAGACGACAAAGCTCTCTGTCCCCTGGAACACCCAAGCCCCCTCATTTTCCTTGTTTTTGAAAGCATCCTGGAGGTTTTGGATGGACCTCGGATATAAGGGCTGTGAGGAGCATTAGTTGTCTTGACATCACTGAGAACTTATTTTATCAGTGGAGAGGAGGAGACAAACCTTACTTTTCATCTTTCTGATCCCGTTAAAAGTTAATTCCTCCTTGTGCCAAGAATGAGCTGAAGCCTGGAGGACAAGGGAGGGAAAATGGGACTCGTGGGCTGGACATTAGCTTTACCAGGCAGAGCTGGGTTCCTTCTTTTGTCCTGGGTATTTGGCAAATGTTCCAGAGTTTTCTGTAGGGGGATGGACATGGGAGGAAGAGCACAAGGAAGTCGTAAAGGGATGCCAAGTAATAATGAATAAGAGTTATTCTGTGTACTCCCAGGAGCTCTGAGCCCATGGGAGGCAGATGTCGTTTCAGCACCAGGAAGCGCTTGCTAAGGAAGCTTTGTAAAATGCAAAATGGCCTGGCGGTGGGGGGAGGCTGGGGGGGTCTTCAAATAAATTCCCTTTCACTAGGAATGGACCCCCTGGCAAGGGTGTCCACAGGATTGCCCTCTGTGGCCCCTCCAGCCCTGTGAATCTGTGATGCTGTAGGAGCTCCAGGAGAACCATTCTGATCTATAATCAGCCCTCTACCCTAAAGCCAGAAAGGCCACTGATGGTCTCCAGAAAGTTTTGTCCCTAAACTAAGAAAGCATTGAATAACTTTGCAAAGTGCTGTTTAAAGTCCACTCTAGAAAAGTCCCCAGGTCCAGCTGAATTGAACAAAAATAACTGTCATCCTAAAGATGCCACGATTCTTTTTATGCTTTTCCATTTGGCCTCATTGCCTGATTTCCAGCAAGCATGGAAGGAGGTCCTCTCTGAGGGACCCTTAATCTCTTACTTCTGAAGATATGGATTCTATTTGAAAGGGAAATGGCTTAGCTGTCCAACTGAAAATAAAAGCCTAGCCATTTTTATTTTCACTCATGGTAGCCTTGCCTCTTCTGGAAGCTTGTCTGGGGTCCCCAAACTAAGTCAAGAAGAAAAATCACTCTCCTTTCATGTGGGAAAATTTGAAGTCATTTACACTAATAACTTACTTTATGGTTTCAAAACATGGATTAGCTCACCTGAAGCTGGAGAAAAAGCCCATATTAGATAGTTTATAAATAAGATAAATTATCATTTATATTTATATTTCAATAGTTCTAAGGCTTAGGAAGGTTAAAATGACTTGCCTAGGGTCACACCGCCTATTTCTAAGCATCAGTCTACTGTAACTACCTGCTTAGTTTCCTGACCTCTTATCTCAAGCTCCTTAACATTTGTTCATTCAGTCATTCATTCATTCCTCTGTTCACTCATTTCAAAATGATTGAGCACCACCTATGTGTCAAGAGTCAGCCTAGATAGTGAACCAAAGACACTGAAATCACTGCCTGTGTAAAATTTACATTCTAATTGTAGGAAATGGCCAACAAAAATTTTAATAAATAAAAATAATAATATTGTCACACAAACAAAGGTAAATGGCCAGATACTGCATATAGCACACCTGCTGGAGTGTCATGATTTGGGGGAAGACTCTTGGGGACAGAAACAGTAGCTTGTAGCTGTGTTCCCAGTTGCCCATCACTCTCTGCAATTGCACATGACAATCCTGTAGGACTGAATTTAGGCTCCTGAAGAGGGATCCTGACCCTGGGGCTGTGGGACTTTTAAGTTGCATGATTAAGAGGTACCGGCTCCTCCCCTGTAGTGATCTCGTGCTAGCATTTAATAGCAATATGGCAGAACTTGAACTCCAACGCATCCAGCCAGCTCAGTTCTCATGGTCACAGGCTGGGTCCAAGACTGGTGGTTGCTCTGCTTGTTATAGCAAGCTAGCTGCAGGATGCTCTTCATCAGAATCCATGGTTGGAGAACCACCATGTTCTTCTGCCATAATGGGGAGCTGGAGCCCCAACCTTTCAGTTGATCAGGACTGATTGATTGATTGACTGATTGATTGCTTTCAATACTGGGCCATAACGGGTTTCCATGGAGCTTGGCAGAAAACTTATTTTCTGAGAGAACGTGTAGTTAACTACTTAACTCCTTGGATACTGATGATTTGCTTTTTAAAACTATCTAGTGCTCCATCTAGCATTCTTGAAAGTTCTAGGCCCTTTTCGGTCTGGCCCATTCTCTGCTGAGTCATGTCCTAGGCTAGCACCAGGTGTTTCTATTTGGATGGTTGAAATTCTGGGGCTGAGCCTTATCATCCTCTAGAACAATAATTCTCTACCTTAGCTACACATTAGAAACATCTAGAGGATTTGCACACACACACACACACACACACACACACTCACAAGCCAGCCTATGTCTTGTCCAATGCAGACTAATAGAAACAGGGTGAGGCTTTGGCTTCTACATTTTTCAAAGTTCTCCAAGTGATTCTGATCCACAACAAGAACTGTTCTTGCCAGAAAAATAGCACTATGTGAAGAGAATCCTCATCTAAATGCAGGAAGAAAGCTTTGAGATTTCCAGGGAAGATGGAAGACGGAACAAGTACACAAGGCTTCCATCTTGTTCACATACACATGCTCAGTGAAATATAACAAAATGGGAAAAGAAACAGAAAAATCTCCAGAAGCCAAAGGAAACTAAAAGCCAAATTAAGGCCTCGTGACTCATCTTGAGAGTAGATAGTCATCATACCTAGTGGATCGAGTGTGAGGAGGTGGTGGCCCTTGGGGGGAGGCTGCAATGTGTCGGAGGACATCTGTCCTAGAGGCAAGGCTCTCAGCTCTGGCACCAGAGCCACTGGATTGTGATGGACAGTAAATACGAAGCCCTTCTCATATTTCCTGGGTATCAATGAACCTTGAGATCCAAAGGATACCCTAGGAAGGGGAGGCACACCCAGTAATTGCTGAAATTGGTTTTGCCCCTGCAGGATGTGGACTTGAGTCAAATATGGCCTGATTTAAAGGAAATGAAGAAAGCGGCATTTCCCACGCATAGGCTGGTATCTACAAATCCATACATACCTGCTACAGGAGAAGAGGCTGTAGCTGTCCATAGGGAGGTTGTTATAGCATCTGTGTGACTTTAAAATCAGTGTATACAATGTGATGTGTATGTACAAATATAGCCTATACACTAGAAGTGATTAGATATCATGACGTATCTAGTGATACACGGATGTACTATAGATGACATATGCAGTGCCCATGTGAGAGGTGACTTTAGTAGTTAACTGGCATTTAAAATAATGTTATCAATATCACATGGTTTGCTAATTAGGATAAGGGACATAGATTTTTGTATGTATGTGAAGTGGCTGATCCTGAAGAGTGAATACTTAGTAGAATTATTGTACAAGTGTCATCATTCCTGCATGAAGGAGGCAGAAGAATCCGGCAAAGCCCAGCTCTCTAATGCCAGGAATGCAGCTCTCAGTGACCAGAGCTCCCTGGGTCTTCCGTTGTCCCTCCCTGTCACCTGAACAGAGGCCAGGCTGGTCCTGGCATTAGTACATCTTTGCATCTGTGATTTCCATGCAAGGTCAGGCAAAGGAAGTTTCTTGACCTACATTGCAGGCTTGTAATAAATCATTGCTTGTTGGATGAATTTGGTCTGAACCTGGCAATCCTTGTAAAGCACCACCTGTAGATGGCAGGTGGGATGGGATGTTTAGCTCTCATATAGCTCTAACCATGGGAGCCTACTGAAGATGCTGACATTCGGGAAATGCAGATTCGCAGAGAGGTAGTCTCACATCACTGAAAGCCTCAGAACCCGCTGCTAAGCAGCTGCTTCCACTGTAGGCTCACTCTCCCCAAGGCTGATGAGTGGTGGGAAGATGGAAAAGGAGCACTGGGTCTAGGAAAGCACCAAAGACCTTGCCAGATTTGGGCTTTGGCTTGGGACCAAATTCTTACCTCATCCCTAGTGACTGAAATCCCTACACTCCAGGTTTAACTTCCTAGAAACTCTCTAGTCTCCTGGAACCTTGAATCTTGGCATTAGCTCCCACTGATAAGCCCATTCCTAGGGCTGGGATGTTGAATTGTTTTTACCAGTCTCCGAGGGGCCTGGAGCCCAGACTCTCAACACCATGCCACGTGGTGAGCCCAAACCCCAGCTGCAGGCTTCCGTGGGCCAGCCAGGTGCCTGCATTTCTGCCTGTTGCCTGGAGTGGAACCCCCTGAGTTCCTCCCTTGTTTTCAGGATTAAATGACTACCTTTCTGGCAAGTAGTAAACACTACATTTGCTGGTCAATTTCTTTTGACCTAACTTTTTGGCAAGTTCCTTAACTCTCAGTGCCTCAGTTTTCTCATCTGTAAACTGGGGATAATAATAGTACCTACCTCCCAGTGCTGACATAAGAGCTGGGTGAGTTAACATACTGTAGAGGTTTAAATGGTGGCCTCCAAAAAGAAATGTCCACGTAGTAGTCCCTAGAACCTGGGAACATGACCTGATAAGGCAAAAGAATGAGGAAGAGCTTTACCTGGATTATCCCCGGTGGGCCTTAAATGCAACCACACGTATCCTTACAAGACACACACACAGAGGAGAGGACACAGGAAGAAGAGGAGAAGGCAATGTGGCAGCCAAGGCAGAGATTGAAGTGATGTGGCCACAAGCCAAGGAACATCTGGAGCCCCCAGAGGCTGGAACAGGTAAAGAACAGATTCTCCCTGAGGGTCTCCAGAGGGAGTGCGGTCCCGCCGACACCTCAGTTTCAGACTTCTGGCCTTCAGAACTGTGAGAGAACACATTTCTGTTGTTTTAAGCCACTCAGTGTGTGGTAATTTGTTACAGCAAAAACACAACATACATAACACCCTGGCATGCAGTAAGCATTTGTTTTATTAGTCAATTAGGTAAGGATGCCTGTTTGAATGAGGTTGTTAATCGCAATACCTCAGAAGTGTTGTTCCTAGCCAAGCAATTAGGAATCCTCAAGGGTGAACTAAAAAAGTGTATTTGAGGGAGAAAATGAGACAGGGTCTACAAAACAGCAGGCAGGGTTCTGGAAAACTTGACTTCAGGTTTGGAATTTAACTGATTACTGATTATAAACACACAAATAATAATATAAAAACGTTGTCTGGTAAAGGTGTGGATCTTTAATAATCCAAATAATCCACTGGCCAAGGCATCAGTGGTTTAACTTTTGTTCTTTAATCCTGTTTCTTTGAGTGGGATACACACTTCAATCCCACAGCAACAACACATGTTCGTACTTGGATTTTTAGACGAGTTATTTTCCCCCCTTACACAGCTTTGAATTCCCCAAGTCTCTGCTGAGTTTCAACTGGATTGTATTTTTTTTAACTCAAGGAAAATATACCTGAGCCAGTAAGAGGGGTTTTCATGGGCAAAGTTCTTGAGGAGTTTGATTTGAGGACAGCCTGTTGGCAAACTCTACATTCCTGAAGCCTCCATCAGGTATGCTGCCCAGAAGCCTTCTGTGCCTCTCAGAGGAGATGGAGGGGAAACGGTCAGACAGTGGGAAACACGGCTGTGACTCTGAGAAATGCAAATGTGGGAG